>NC_059333.1:46500000-46813000 GCF_018350155.1 Leopardus geoffroyi | reverse complement strand
CAGAAAATGCACTCATCTAAACATGAATGTGGCCATAATTCTTTGGAAAGTGAGAAAGCTTGGAACTTCCTTGCCTTGGCTCCACCTGGTCACCTGGAGAGTGAAAGGGCTATGGAAACGCCATGTCAGACAATAAGACGCATTGTGGGCCAAAAACTTGTCACACTCTTTTAAGAGAAATCAATTAAGCTCTACCTTTAAAAAAATTGCCTATTAGTTCTGCCTTTCTGTTCTGAACTTGAAGTCCCTAAACTGCAAAATCAATTAAGAGTTGGATGGTTATTAAAATACTTTCAACTGTGGCACCAATTCTTATTTGCTCCAATTTGTGACTAATTTTTTTTTCTTTTTTTTTTTTTTTTTTGCACTGGGAAAGGTAGAAACCAAACAATACTGAAATACATATTGGAAAATAAAAATGGTTTGTCAGTGATTCTCCCAGAATGTACTTTTCTTACCTCGGCATGTACTGTAGTCACTCAGTATTTGTATATGTTGCTAGGATTTAGAGTGTATAAATAGTGAAATTTTAATGTGTTCTTGTGTTTTTAATAAATTGTATATATATGTGTCTTGCTGAGAATTTTCTTCCTTGAGGTTTGTAGCCTTATACTACACAAAATGCCAGATGCCTCAATTTTAGCATCAGACTGTACTGCCATTATTTTAGTCCGTACAGTAACATTTGAAAATGCTACCGGTGGTTTTTTACTTTCACTAGAGCCAGCACCATCCTTTTTTGAAGCCTAAATTAGTTTGCAAACTATGGCTGTGTGGTATGAGGGACAGGTCACACTAATACCTGTCTTTTCCACCTCAGAGTGTCCTCCCCCTTATACTCCTCTGAAGTATTCACTCCTGCATCCCCTCTAACAGTTCACCCTTGACAGACTCCAGAGAGACAGGGTGGTCTCCATCGTCTCCCAGTGGTAATTCTTGTTCAAGACAGCAGTTCTTACAACTCTTTCCCCTCCTAATTCCAGCCCTCCTGTAACTTCTTTTTCCCTCACCCCATACCCTTCCCTCCCCAAAACGAGAAGGGAGACTAGCTCACCACCTCCGCTGGACTGGTTTTTGACTTGTTTGCATCCAGTGGGATTCTTCTGATGCACCCTAGGTATCCAGATAAGCCTTCCCTTTGAAGATGTGATTTAATCGTGGACAGTTGAGATTTTTCATGAAAATACCATTTAAATCCAAAAACAGCTTGAATCTTCTTAAGGGTTTAACTTACTGTGTCGTCTTCATTTTTCCTAATTTAATTCAAATAGTAAACTTTCAAATTTTAATACATTAAACAAGGCAGAAAATGATGTTTAACAATGGTCTCCTGGAGCTTCTTTATATAAACTTAAAAATAATGCAGTCACCAGACTTTAGTAATTGTATTCTTAGGCTATTTACTTATCCAGCATTTCATGTTCAGCCTATTTCCTTCACCTTAAAAACAAAAACACCACCTTCCTTCTATGAAATTACTCATTAATAATCCTGGTTTAGTTAAAAGCTTAATGAAACCAGTATGGTCTTAGATTTCCTTGACCATAACCCACTGTTGTGTTCAGGGCTGCTTTTAAGATTAAAATCAGTCTCCTCAGGGACAAGAAAAAGGAACTAATCAACCATTTAGATACATGCCTAAAATGGTTCCATTTTGCCATATCAAGGCACAACCACATCTCCATTCCCCACCAATTTACAGTAGACGAGTACACCTCTCAAAATGTGTTCAAAATCTGTTGTGGTAAACTAAATCCCCTACTAAGAAGTCACATCCCTTCAAAAGTCTACCATGAAGTAACTATAAAAAGATGTTTAAAAACACTTCAGAAAACTAAGTTGTTTTAAAAACAATGCATTCAAAACTTATTTCCCTGATAACTAAACATATCCTGGTTTTTATAAATTAAATATATTCACAGAAATTAAGCTGGTGGTTATGACTCACCAGGCGACAACAGACTTTTATGTACACAATTTCTTGACAAGTGCATCCAACATATTTAAAAATAAACTAAAAATTGCAGTATAAAAATAAAACTAATACTGTTAGCATCGTCTTCTGATTCTGTAGGGTCAATCTTCAGTCAAGTTGATTACAAAGTTTTTTTCTATAATGTCCTTCAAAAAGAGCTGCTCCGCTGTCACATTGTGATATGCATTCTAAAGAGGGAAAGTACAATAAAGTCACCACCCCAGTCAAAAAAGATTAACAGCAGCAATGGAATGCACAGTATCTAAAAAGTTTCTGAATGAAAAACTCAAGTAGCAAGTATACAGGTAGACTTTTCAGTTACCTTATTCTTTGCTCGTTCTTTTGCTACAGCCTTCCCTACAGCCCACTCTTTTCCACTTAAACCATCACGTAAAGCCCCCCCCCCCCGCCCCGTATCATTTCTTGTCCTCCTAAAAGGGACATAAGACTAGAGACCAAAATTTTAAGTCAAAGTGGGTTGATCATTTTAATAAAAGCACCTGAAACTCCTAAGAGACATCAGCCTAGAGATAAAAAGAGTTCCATACACTTGATGGATATCCTAATTTTCCTCACAAAGTTGTTACGATGTTATTTAGGACTAAGGAGAAATGCATCCTAAAGTCTGCCCCAGGTCCCTAACTCTTGAACTACTTAAGCATTTGTCTCACAAGGGGTGGGAGGTGAGGTAATACCAGTTCTCCAGCTTCTGTAGTATTTGGGGATGATGATGTAAGGGCACTGATTACATAGGATAGATCCATATCCATTACAGTGACCCATTCATACTTCCATATTAAAAATGTACAGATAACATTTTAATCCTAACACTAGTGATATGCCACTAACCTCACTTAGACAACTCCTTCCCATTCTGTTAAAAAGGCTTACAGATCTTGGGGTGTCTGGATGGCTCCGTTGGTTGAGTATCTGACTCTTGATTTCAGTTTAGGACACAATCCCATGGTCGTGGGTTGGGCCCCGTGTCAGGCCACATGCTGAGCATGAAACTGGCTTAGGATTTTCTTTCTCTCTCCAAAATAATAATAAAAAGTCTTAAAGGTACTATCTACCATCACTGATCTCTAATTCAAGAAAAGCATGATCTATAAAGGTTTACAACCTTTTTGACCATGAATATTCTTTCAGGGAGCTAAAATGTTACAGACCTCGTCTACATAACTACAACACACACACACACACACACACACACACACACACACACAGAAAGGCACAACAAAAAGCTAGATCATCTTCCCAACTCCAAATGCACCTGCATCTTTACCCTTGTTTTCAGCGCTCGATCCTCTTACGTGGATGAGTGTCTCTGTTCCATGGCAATGCTAAGTGAATTTGAAATACTACAAATAGCAAGTTGCCCGTATGTGTATATAAATAGTGCAAACATCATCTAAGTTAAGGCTGGGTGCCTATATGGGTTTGATGATACTTGAGAATAACTGTGTCATATTCCCAAGGGTCCGGGGCCCACAAATTGGAACAAGGGTGGTACTAACAACCCCGGATCCAAGTCCCAGTTTCAGCACTTGGGAGCTCTTGGTAGGGTTAAGCAGCTCTCAAACTCTCAAAGCCTGTTCCCTCACCAAAAATGACAGAGGAGAAAATGTGGGCTTTCCAGCTCTAAGGATCAAAGATTACACCCAAGTAGGTATGTATTACCTTACTCATCAAAGACATGGTGGCATTCCCATAATAGTGCAAAGGACTCTTGAGGTCAGAAAAGTTATATTTAAATCCAGCAAGGTGAACTTCATGACATATGTGAAAAGCCAATGTGATGGCAATAATTCCTGTTGTTGGGTGCTTGGGTTTCTGGAAAAGGAAATTAAAGTTTTTTAGAACCCAAACAAGATACTTGTTTCCAAAGCATATTTAGGTGACCTCACCCTATGAAACCAGGACTTCTGAACATTTAATCAGGTGAGAAATACTTAGGTTAAACCCTCATCATGTCTAAGACCCAACCCCCAGTTAATATCCTAACTCTGAAAAAGCATAGAAAGTGTGACTGGAATCTTAGAAAACCTTTCAAATAAAACTTAACTGCAATATTAGCCCAGAGGACAACTATCAAATGAAGAAACACCATGAGGCTCAAGGAAAAGGATGCCACTGCCGCCGTATTTTATAAAACATGCTAAATTTGGCTTCCTGTGGAAAAAGCATAGCCTGTGAATTTTGAACCCATTTATGAAATGTAAGGACAGGTTAATTTGCTAATGGATGATCATGGTGAAAGAATTCACAGAAGCCTTAAACTAAATCTATTTTATAATCCTAGTAATTTAGCTGTAGGGAAAGACTAAGTAACTTCAATGACAAATAGTTAAGACTCTGATTAGAAAATAAAAATGCCAGATATATACGTAGTAATGTCACAGTCTCAACTGGATCATTATCAATTTAAAAACAAAAACCAAGCGTCCCCATCATATACACCTATATCCTGAAAATGCAGTCACATGTTTGACAGTAAGATCTTCAAAGTTTTAATTGTCACCAGGATGGCCTTCAAAGGCAAAAACAAAATACATCTTAAACTTTTTAACACAGCAATCTAAATAGATTTTCTTTCGATTAAGTATTACTGACAGATTCCATGGAAATTACATATTATGATTTTGAGGAGGAGAAGAAATCCAAGAAGCACAATAATAGCAAATAAACTCACAGAGGCAAGCCTGTCTGAAAGCCTAACTGCCTTTGAAATACGCTTTTCTTTACCCTCTGCCCTACTGTGACCACCACAACTCTTCACCATCTGTTAGAAAAGGAAATTAGTGACTGGGTTTAAAGCCTGGGTTTTGGGAGGTTTTTGGAGGTTAAAAGCCTCCAACCTCATTGATCCCATCACTTTCTCCCCCTTCTGTCCCTCCCCTTCATGTCCTCTACTTCCTTTCTTCATATCTTAGAGTACCTTCAGCCGTGATTATCACCATTCCCTTATGGAGACCTTCCATTTTCCGAACCCGTCACCCACAGAAATAGATGACCACCTGACAGAATCTTAACCCCGGCTCCACCCACACCCAAGCAGCAGAACAAGCTAAGAGAAAACAACGTATGTGCCTGAGCACACTTTACATTTATGGCCAAAGCCTCAAGTGGCCGTTCAGTATTTCCCGAGTAAATTTCCACTCCTACTCTCCAAGGTGACACTTTTATACCTTTAAATCCACCAGCCCCAGGCTCCTTTCTACTTTAAACTGGTAACTGAATCCTTGTTTTACTAACAGAAACAGAGAAGAACTACACCATCTTCCCAATTCCCAATCCACCTTCATCTTCACCTGTATTTTCAGCGCTCACTCCTCTTAGGTGCACATGATGTCTGTTTCCACCTATGGCCAACCTCGCCAGTAGTGCACTCTTTCATCCAATCTCGTCTCTCTCAACAAGCCTGCTTCTACCATTACCCACTTCCTCATTATTTTCTTCTGTTGAATCATTCCCTTCAGCATATAATCATGGCCATCTGTCTTTGAAAAACCACAAAACCTTCCTTGATCCGATGTCTTTCAACCATTTCTCTGCTCTCTTTTCTAGCAAAACTCTATTAAAGATTCACCTCCACTTGCTCATGTCCCATGTTCTGTTTAACCTAAGTCAAGCAGGCTTTCTCCCTCTTTTATTCTTGTCTGTATTACCAATAGGACTTCCATGTTTCCAGAACCAATGTTTATCATTTGTGCTCAACCTCTGGACAGCATCCCACATAACCTCTCTGAAATAGCGTTTCGTCCTCATTTGGCTTCTGGCACACCATGTTCTACTGGAACTTTAATCTAGTTACAACTAGTTTTGGAGACCTAATTAAGATAAGGGTCATCCTATGCTTTTGGAGACACTACCTAAAACAGAAAACAAAAGTTGTATCTGATCTTACTTCACTTAGGAAAATTAGAGCTAAGAAGTCACAAAACGTACATTCAGAAGCGGTCTTTTCCCCTCAAAATTAAGAAATTATTAAGAAGCTGTCCCTTCAAAAATTACCAAGAAATAAGGCTTAAATTTAAAATCTTTATGCTTTTTGACTTGGGAATCAGACTTGTAGGAGTCTATCCTACAGAAATCACACACATGGCCTGAAAATACCTAGAATCACATGCGTTCCTCCATAGTATATAGAGGAAGAAAGCTAGATGCAAATGGAAATGTCTATAAATAAGGAAATAGTTCATTAAATGGAGGGGGGAAATGGCAGAAAATAATTGAACAAAAAGTGTAAATGCATAGAAAATAGTCTAGAAAGATATAAAAGGCAAAAAAAAAAAAAGGATAGTGAGTTATAGAGGGAAGAGAAGGATGATTTCCTTTATATAACATATATATTAGAATATAAATATAAGTAGATATACTTGATATATATTCCTTTGTAAGTGGTTTCATTTTAAGCATGAGAATCTAACAATTCTAAACTTGAGAATTTTTTTTTTAGCATACTAAAGAAAAGATAACATGATGCGTGTTTATTTCTTTGGATTTCCCCTGATTACCAAAAAGAAAAACCTCATTTCAGCTGAGATATTATGTTACACACTTGCTCAAGCTTCTGATGAAAACTGGTCTCTGCCACTGTATGGGTCTGGAGAGTATTGTTTTCTAGGGAACATAACTGAAGAACTACAAGAGTCACAATTGGTGAGACTCCCTTTACTTAATTAAAGAGTTTGGAGTTTCAACCACCCTTCCTCCAATTTCAGGACCAGTGTCTCCTCTGTGACCGCAGAAATATTTCTGAACTACCTTGTCCTTCCTTTGCCTTTCCTCTGGTTTACCGGTGCTATTTTTATCAGAGTGCTTCAGACACTTCTTTTTAGCCTGAAAAGCCACACACTTGTTCTGAATCCCTTCCTGCTACTCTTGAGCACGGCTGGCCCATCAGCCCCCGACCCTGTCAGACTCTCCTCACTGCAGAATATTGAAGACAAGTTTATGAGAAATGAGCCATTCAGGCATACAGAAGGAGACCCCGGAAGGGCTCTGCAAGGGCAGGAAAAAAACAAAACAAAACAACATTCCCCTGACACTCTTTCCTTGCAGTCCGAAGAACATAAAGATAATAGCCAGATATCTAAGTTCACTACCTCAGACGTGGCCTTCAGAAGCTACCTTGTGAGTCCTGGCTCTCATCCTTTCTGAAAACCATCGGAACCCTCCACCCTACCCCAGCCAGATCTTTAGTTTGAAACTGTGCCAGGAAAAATACGTACCTGATTTTTGGGAAACACTTTTGGGAAGTGAAGCAGTTCATAAGCTGCCATTCTGATAATGAAAGGATCTAATATTCTGATTTGATAAGGTCTGTAGATTAAGTTCAAGGCTGGTTTCTTCCAAAAACCATTAGTGTTCTGAAATAAAATAAGAATCCAGAAAATAGAACATTGTGGTTGTCTTTTTCTTTTTTAATGGGAAAAAAAAAAACTGAAGGTAATCAGAAGGCAGATCAATTTTGCCAACTTACTATTTTGCCACCTGTCAACAATTCCCACAGCCACTTTAAATCAAGCGGCTTAAAAGCAGTGAGAATCGCCGTAGTATTAGGATCATTGTGATTGGGATCTGAAAAAACAGATTCTGGATAAAAAAGTCGGAAGGTTGTCCTTCTCCCAACTTCCTCTTCATGTCCTAAAACAGGACCATTATTCATTCTGTGGGTAGTAAAACACACAAAATAATGTAGACCAAGTTCAGCAGGAGCCAATTCCATCCCAGTTTCAGAGCTTACAGAGCAGGACAAACCAGAAACCATGGGTCTGGTGCTAAAAGCTACAAGGCGACTGCTTGATTTTTAAGGCATAACAGCCAAGGAAATCATTCCCTTTCATGAGACAGCTGGCTGGATCAAAGGCAGAAATGTTGAAAATTAATTGTGGGGCCACAACTAATTCAGTCCGACCTCCAGAAAAACCAAAGACTAAATAAAACCAAATGAGAACAGAGAACCACAGAAAACTAGAGTTAAGAGAGACCTTGGAGGACGTTCAGAACAAAACCCCTTGGGCGAGGGCCCTGAAGTCCAAAGTTACTTGCCCCACGTTACAGTCATGGAGCACACGGGCTGACAGGTAAGGATCACACTGAAGGTGATGTGAGGACCCATCAAAATTGTTGCACTCCATAATAAAGTAATAATATAAAATTTCTGTATTCTACCCAGGCACAAGCACAAGCAAATAAATGTCACTGCTAGAGGGAACTAAAGAACCACAGAGGATCTACTGTTGGGCTTGTGCCTGCTCAATGCCAAAGTTAGACATGCGCTATTTATGCATACACTAGGAAGGCATGCTATTAAAAGGGATGCTTTGTTTCCAAAACAGTGTCCCCTAGAGGATAGAGGATAAATACTGTTTTGCCCTTTGCCCTGGACTCAATGTAACATGAGACGGTCTTAATAACACTTAAATGACTTTCATAAATGCTGTGCCCGTGGCATTCTCCCACAAGGGTTTGCTGTGGTTCTGGATGATCAAATGTTTAGACAATTATAGGTTAAAAAAATTGTTTTAAAATTGTTGTGTGGACAAACTTTCACAGCTTCCTCAAAATGGAGAGTGAACAGAAAATAAAGTGACCTCACAATGCACAAACTCTTGGCAGCTTGTAACCCAGCAAAACCCCCAAGCACTGCCAGGTCAGCCTAATGCACTGCCCCAGCGTGAAACCTTCCCACTCTTCAAAAGACTATTCATAGTCATTCCCAAGGCACACAACACATCACCCAGATGATGACCTTACTTTAATCTTTCAATGAGAAAGTAAGAGATGGAAACGTCCTCATTCTCCCACCCCTCCATCGGTGGGACTCTTGGTAGTCATAACCACAATCCCAGTTTTCCTTTCCATTATAGAGGACCAACCACACTTGAACTCTGCAGCCATCCCCTCTCTCTACCACAGCAATCTCTTTGTTCATTTCTGTCAGTTTACCAATATGCTCTAGAATCTCCTATCTTTAAACAGGAACAAAACAAAAGAGCCTCCTTTGAGTCCATAACCATCTCCAGCTACCACCTCGTAACTCAACACCACAGCAAAACTTCTCAAGAGAATTGCCTATGCTTGTTTCTTCACTTTCTTGCCTGTCACTCTCTCCTAAACCACCTGGGTAGGGCCACTCCCCATATCATATCTCCAAGTCTGCTTTTGTCAAGAGTATGAGTAAGCGTCGAGTTGCATGTCCAATGGTGAACTCGCTGTCCTTATCTTGCATGACCTCTCACCAACACTGGACATAGTTGACCTCCTCTGTTTTAAAACACTTCCTAACTCACTGGTAGATCCTCTTCCAACTTGTTTTTTTTTTTTTTTTTCTTTACTCAAGGTCTAAGTGTAGGGTACCTCAAGACTCTGTCCTGGGAACCTCTTCTCTCTCTGTTTTTCCCTGGGGAATCTTGCCCAATCCATGGTTTAAATACAGCTTACAAGCTGTTTACCAATGAGGCTTTAACCGTTTAACCAACGGCCTACTTGACTTACCACTGCAAATCTTACAAGCATCTCAAACCTAATATGTTCACACAGAAATCTTCCCTCTCCAGATCTAAACATGTTCCCACTCTAGTCTTCCCCCAACTCGGTCTCTTCAGCTGAAAACCTAGAAGGAGGTATCTGGTTCCTTTATTCCCATCTCTCTTCACATCTAACACATCAACAAATCCTGATAACTCTACCTCTAAAATATGTCTCAGTCTATACTTACCTCCTTTCTCTGTCATGGCAATCCTGTTCCAAGCCCCCATTATCTGCCTGAATATAGCCACCTAACTGGCCTCTTCATTTCTACCATTGTCCCTCATATTCCATTGTCCACGTCACAACCAGGGTATTTTAAAGGCATATTCAGATGGAATTGCCGTCTTGCTTTAAAATCTTTAGGGGGCACCTGGGTGGCTCAGTCGGTTAAGGGGGCACCTGTCAGCTCAGGTCATGATCTCGCGGTTCATGAGTCCAAGCCCCGCTCGGGCTCTGTGCCGACAGCTCGGAGCCTGGAGCCTGCTTCGGATTCTCTGTCTCCCTCTCTCTCTCTGCCCCTTCCCCACTCACACTCTGTCTCTCTCAAAAATAAACATTTTTAAAAATCTGCAAAAGTTTCCTGTTGTCCTTAAAGTAAAATCCAAGTTCTAGTCTCAGTTTACACAGTCCTACACAGCCTGCTCCTTCAGCCTCTGGTTACACCACTCTCCCCAGGCCTGCTGCCCTCCTACCTTGCTGATTTTCTTGGGGCTCCTCTCAAACCCAGGATCATATCCTCCCCCAGGACCTGCACTAAACGTTCTATTTGCCTGGATTGCTCTGATACAGTTGGTACTACAGACTCATTTGGGTCCATCTTAGAGGTCTTCTCCTCAAGATGGTCATCCATTCTAAAGCAGCCATTCAATCATTGCCTGTCATGTATGTTTTAATTGTTTGTATGGCATTTATTACCGTGCTCCCTTATTTATTTAATTATTGTTTTCTTCCCTTCATTAGAATATAAGTTCCACAGGGAGCAAGAACATTGCTCTCATTCACTGTTGTATCCCCTGTGGCGAAAACTGTGCCTGGCATATTAAGGAAACTTCATAAATATTTGTTGAGTCAACGACCTGAAATCTAGGCCTACTTTAGCCAACAACTGAGAGACCAGTTACATAATAAACTTATCTAAGCAACTCTTCTTCCTTTTCAAACACAGTCATACTAAAATAGGAAACCATGTTTTGTTTTTTTTTAAAACAATTCCAGGTTAGCAAACAGGAAATATATTTACCTTATTATTACATCATAGGAGTCAATTTTTTCTCCTAATGTCTTATTCTTCAAAACTCCTCCATTACCAACCACCACGCACTTTTTACATGGCACACTGCTGGGCAAACAGACAAGTGAGAGGTTGAGACATCTTTCGTATAAGTGGGTGATTCCAAGCACTCGTTCCATACTTTCCAGAACCAAATTTCATTTGTTGCCCAAGTAGAAAAAGAACCAATTGTGACTTACAGGTCTAGGGATATATTAGAAAGATACAGGTTTCAATAAATAACATTTCATAGGAAGTATATAATCGCTAGAAACTAAAGCTGCTTATGAGTCCATGCACGGTCCCTTGCTTGAATCTCATAACCACCTGCTCAGACAGGTAAGCCCGATACTCCCATTTTACAAATGAAGAAAGGACTTCAGAGAAGTGTTGGTTACATCTCAAAGTCATACTTCCAAGAGGCAGAATCGGGATTTGCATCCAGACCCTTGGACAACAAAAACACCACTTGGCCTGCGACGCTGCATGTTAATGTTGACACAAGTGTGCTTATGTTACACAGCCGTCCTTTTTTTCACCAGCATTGCCCACTCCCCTGAGTTCCTAGCTCTGGGTCACTGCTGCATCTCATCAGTGTGGAGGCAGTTGGCAATCTGGTGGGTAAGGGGTAGCTTCCTTGGACCCGCCCATGAGCACTTCAATTCCCCAAACGTGTACTGCTCCTTGGAGCTTAACCAATATAAACTCAAAGTTCACTGTGTTCCTGGCAGAGAGCTTTAAAGTAGATGATGAAGTGGGACTTCCTGTTGCTGGCTGGGACTAGCCTAGGACTTTGGATTGTGTGCCATTTGCTCTCAGCAACCCCGAACCCATCTCCAGGCTCTCACCACCTCCCAACCAAGCTTAGAGAAATGACAACTTGGATCATGTCCTTCTCCTTCAGGGGACAAGACTACAGAGGGGAAGCCTGTTGCAACTGTCCTTTCAGGACCCTCAAGACATGAAAGTATAAAAAAAAAAAACTGTTTCTCTAAGAACCATGAAATAAAGCAAAACAGATGAACTCTAGACCACAAGGCTCTTAGGAAATTAATGAGTAGCAAAATTGCACAAATACTGTAGAATATTTAAACTTAAGAGGGGCACCTGGCTGGCTCAGAGGAGCGTGTGGCTCTTGATATCAAGGTCAGGAGTTCAAGCCCCATACTGGGTGTAGAGATTACTTAAATAAACTTAAAAAAAAATAATAAACATAGAGAATGCAGGAATACAGGAATAATTAAAAAGAGCCAAACATTGGCCCTGCCAAGAAGAGACAATGTACACCCTCGTATACATATGAATTGACCCTCTTTCCTTAGAATTTGTTTAGCTCACCTATTTGGTAAGTTTCTAATACTCGAAAACACTTTTACACATTTTCATTTGGGACTTTTAGCTCCCAAATTCAAGGGTCACGTCTAAATCAGTGTCTGCTTTGCTACAAAAACAAGAAAATCCAGTTTCACAGATACCAGGGATGGGGGTGGGGCGGGGGGGGGTGCAGGGAGAAACATGTCCAACAAGCACTGAGGACATAACCCCGAAACTCCTATCATGGACAGATCGCAGTGTGCTCCAGAGAACATTTTTTAAATGCTTGTCTTAGGAAAGAAACATGTGTCTAGATGCTTTTATATTGCAAGTTTGACATTAATCCCACTTCCAGGAAGGCAACTTTATCCACGGTGCTCTGCCACCAGGTGGCACGGAGAAGATGGGAAGACTGGCAAACATTCAAAACCCTTTCCGCTCTGGGTGTACTGTCATCAACCTCACCGGATCCATCTTAGGAATACTCTATGTGACGAGGGTACTTCTCACATGCACAGCTTGTTTGACTTTTCTTTCCATAACCTCGGGGTCAGTTTAATACAAATCAGAGGCTGAAGCTGTGGAGCTGGCTCCATCTACCTGCTAAGCAAGGCTGGGCATAGGGGAGGGGGTGCCTAGGAACGGACAGGACCCAAATAACAGCTCTGTTCCTATGTAACCTATATGAGGAAGGAGGAGAGCTATCGGTAACTATGGCACCCAGATTAGCCCTCTCCCACCTCCCTATTCCCACGTGCCCCTGCAGCTACAGCATCCAGCCTGGCCTGGGATTTCCAGCCTGACACCAGGCTGACTGACTCTAACATCATCAAACATACCATGCTAGACAGAAGTGCACACCACCGCCGTGTCTCCGGATTTCTTACCCTGGAGCCTCATCGAAGGACCACCGACCCACAAGTCTGATCCCCGAAGTTGACCCGTAAAGAGGTAGCTCAACTCCATCCCAGACACAACCAGTTCCATAATCACTGCTCAGCAATAAGCCAACAGGCTCAACCGTAGTGTTCACAGAAGTTTCCGCTCAGTGGTAAGTTTATCAGACTGGACTGCAGTTGGTCATCAAGCCCTAGATCCTTGTGTGGCCCAAAGAGCATTGTGATAAGAGAAGCAACGATCTGCCATACTAATGTGTCACATTCCTGGTCCCCACGTAGGCTCCAGGTCCTGGACCTCCCCTCACAGATCCCATCAAGCCTTCCAGTCAAGAGAAAAGGGAGGAGAGGGCTAGGTGCAAAGCTCCTACTATAGGAGCCCCAGGATTAGCTACAGAGAGAAGGCCATGGCTCGTACACAATTCTGTAGCCTCTTCCTGTCCATCGTCCCAGGAGGTTTAAGGGCTTGGGAAAAATGGAAAGAAATCTTAGAGACACTGCCTCACTCAAGAGAACTGTAATTTTTGGGGCGCCTGGGTGGCGCAGTCGGTTAAGCGTCCGACTTCAGCCAGGTCACGATCTCGTGGTCTGTGAGTTCGAGCCCCGCGTCGGGCTCTGGGCTGATGGCTCAGAGCCTGGAGCCTGTTTCCGATTCTGTGTCTCCCTCTCTCTGCCCCTCCCCCGTTCATGCTCTGTCTCTCTCTGTCCCAAAAATAAATAAACAATGAAAAAAAAAAATTTTTTTTTTTAAATTAAAAAAAAAAAAAAGAGAACTGTAATTCTAAAGACGGGTCACAGTTCGATGGTCACCACATTTTGAGAAATTTCACTTTCTATGTTCTTCTCTGTTAGCTTTGGAGGGGGCAGCTGGGAGGAGGGAAGGCCCTTTGTCATAAAAAGAAAAAAAAAAAAGTTTGCCTAAGCCTCTGAAAGGAAATCTGGTCAGTGAAATTTCACATTTCCTCCTTGGATATTGCAAAAAGACCCACATATTTTTCTGAGGATCATGTATAACACTAGAAACTCTTTTAGGGGCATCCCTAGGACCACTCTGTAGCAACAGCAGCTTATCTACAGCTAGTATTCACGACGCCCCCGTGACTGTGGGAAACACGTCATGGTACAGGTACACAGTCTGAACCACACACCTCACCCCTCTCTCCCCAGCAGTCACCATATATTACCAAAAAGTTGATCCATCATCTCCTTGGCTTCCCTCCACCTGGTCTGGGCTCCTGGATGCCCTTGTTTCCTGAGGTGCAAAACGGTAATTTCCGGGGTCCCTTGGGTACAGTATAACTTTACCATATTTATTTAACACAACTTTCATGCACAAATAACTACAGGGAATTCTGAGTCCCTAGAGGGCAAGAATAGTACTGTTCATATTCCTGTATCCTCTGATCTAAAACTTCCTGGCTCATAGGCTGTGCACTTTAGGAATCAGTTTGGCTGTGACATGAAGGATGGTGACTGTTTCCTTACTCTGTGTCTGGAAAAGCAGCTATCCGTTCTTCTTTCCCCCACCCCAGGAACAGGTGGGGAAATGCACATGCCCCAAACTGCTCACCCAGAAAACAAAATCACTCCAGAGTGCCCAAACCTGCTAATGGAAAATCTGGAAGCCTGCTGAAACAGTTACGGTGAGAGATTACTCTTCCCCCGGGTGAAAGGCATGCTTCTCATCAAGTCAGGCAAAACCCAGGAGAGTTCCTACGCTCTACAGAGGTAAACAACAACACCATCAATACAGAGAAAGTAGACGTGAATTGCCCATTTCAAGTGGCCTGTGGCCTGTCTTCTGAATGCTTTCTGACATCCACTCTTCCCTTCAGCAGTATCATACACATTAAAATAGACCACCTCATCTTCAGCCTAACAATCTCTGCAGATCTCATTGCTCATTCTCCCACACCCACTACCCTGTGTACCTGCCAGTAGAGCCCTGCTTCCGTAAAGCCTAACAACGGTCGGTCTGGAGGTGGCCCCCCGACCCACCCTTGGGGCAGAAAGACGTTAGAGAGTCTATTAGATGCTCCAGAAAAGATTTCACCCCCCACAAGAGCACAGTTTGAAAAGAAAGCTTTCTTTTGATCTACCCCTTCCTTTCCTCTTAGATGCTGATATGTGACAACATACGGTTAGAGCAGCGGCAGTCATCTTTCAACAGGGAGGGACACAGAGAGCCACAGAGAAGCTGCCCTGACATCACTGAGCCGCTAATTCAGTCACACGACCAGAGCGGCTCCATACAGATGCGCAAGTTGTACACTGTCCACCTACAAGGTGCACCAGTCAAGTAACTCTATGTGTGAACGGACACTCCCTGGAGCTGTGCCATCCAGTCTGTGCAGCCACACGCAGCCTGCAAGATGGAACCACAAGCCTGCAGACATGAACCCACGTATCTAGGCGATATGGGAGACAATAAAGGTCTGCTTTGTTTAAATCACTCTTAGGCTACTGTTACTTGCAGTCTGAAGACCCTGAAACACTGAGCAATGGGCTGTGGCTAGAGACCTGACTGCTGGTTCTGGCTCCCCCATTCAGCATCTTCAGGACCTTGGCCTAGAGACCTAACCTCTAGGAACTTAGTCTGCCCTTTTGTGAAGGGAATCACCGAGGTCTCAAATGTTGTTACTCTACGTTGCAGGAGACCATGTCCTCTGGCACATGTACCCGGTTTCTGTATTTCCACTCAACATGTGACAACAATGGCGGTTATGAAACAGACTGTGGCTGCTCCTGCCTTTTCACCACCTGTGACTCACTCTGTTGACACAGAATCACAACTCCCCCAACCAACCCCCCCCAACCCCCGGCCTCAAGTTCTCCTCCAGGCTGAAAATGCTACCATGTAAAGAAACCTTGCAAAACAGCAGGATGCCCAGAGTAGTGATGCAGACATTGAGAACCTTTCCAGAGCCTGGGCTCTTTTCCTTAAATAACTGAAGTCTCCATCTTTTTCCTCTTTTTAAGTTGTCTGAAGCCACGCTCCCGCCCCAGCTGGTTGCCAATCTGGCCCCGTTCTGCTGATGTAACATAATGGATCCCGCTTGGGTGAGCAACTAGGCAGCTGTCACAAACCCGTGTCCAATGAGCAGGCAACCAATTTAGCACCGGTGCTTCAGCTCAGTAAGGTATTTATGTAGAGTTACTCTGTAACCGCCTGTGCTGGCCTGGCACACTCTTCACAGAACCTGGCGGCCTCCCAGAATGCAATGGTGACAGGGGGAGGTGGAGAGCTGGTTCACGCATTTAAAAATTTTTTTTTTAATGTTTTTATTTATTTTTGAGACAGAGAGAGACAGAGCATGAGTAGGGGAGGGGCAGAGAGAGAGGGAGACACAGAATCTGAAGCAGGCTCCAGGCTCCGAGCTGTCCGCACAGAGCCTGACGCGGAGGCTCGAACTCACACACCGTGAGATCATGACCTGGGCCGAAGTCGGACACTCAACCGACTGAGCCACCCAGGGGCCCCTGGTTCACACATTTAAGTGGGAGCTGAGATTGTGATTCAGGGTTTCTGCCGCTCTGGCTGAGGGAGAATATGTTCCCACTAAGGAGAAGGCAGCATGCCCCGGGGCTGAGGGGCAGACTGGTGCTAAAGAGATACATGCACAGCCAGCCAGAAAGGGTCAGGGCCTTGTAACACGCGCACATTTTAAGTATTGCTTTTGTGTGATACGACTTCCTTAAATATCCTCAATCGTTAGTGAAGTGTGTAAACCATGGCCCCCTCATGTGAGCTGTGCTTTGGGGAATAAAGGGAGCAACCAGGGTCCCAAGAACGCAGCAGCAGCAGCAGCATACAGAAAAGATGACAAAGAGAAACCATTGGTTCTAGGCACGGCTTCACAGTCCCTTCCGAACACAGTGCCACAGAGGCTAGAGAGGAAACGAGAGGTCACTGCCACCCCCAATTCTTTTCAAAAACATTTTATTTTTTTAATGGGAATATCATTCACGTGTCGTAAAATTCATCCTTTTACCTAAAATTCACTAGCTTTTAGCATATTCACAAAGCTGTGCAACAATCACCACCACCCAATTCAGACCCACAGCCAGTAGCACTGGCTCTCCATTTCCCCTCCCCCACCCCTGACTGCCACAAATCTACTTTCTGTCTCCATAGCGCTGTCTATTCTGGCCACTCCCTGTAACTGGAATCATGCAGTAATTGCATGTGGTACGTGCGTTGTATCGTATGTAACTATACTTGTACTTGCTATTTCATGACTGGCTTCTTTTGCTGAGCATGGTGTTTTCAAAGTTCGTCCATGTTGTGGCATGAATCAGTACCCCATTCCTTTTTATGACCAAATAATTTCCTTTATACGGATATACCTTTAATTTATTCATTCGGCAGTTGGACATTTGGGTGTTTCCACTTTGGGGCTACTATGACTAATGCTCCTATGAACATTCATATAGAAGCTCGGTGGTCATGTTTTCAATGTAAGCTTTCTATTTCCAGATAATTCTAGATTCACAGGAAGTTGCAAAAACAGTACCGATGCTTAGGTTGACTTAATGACTGTGCAACGGTTTCACTGACTTAACTATTAACTATTAAAACTGACCCGTGGCATAAGGTGCATATGTAGCTCCATTACCCTCTTTTACAAGAAACTAAGGTTCAGAAATGCAGGAACTTGCCCAAGGACACAAAACTGTGCCGTTTTTCACAAGTACTGACTCATCTACTTAGCAGTCCCATGCCTGCCCACTTCCTTACTGCCTGCCCCTTTCCTCCCTCTACTTCCCCTCCCCCAAAACCCTGTTTTTCAAGCTCTCCTTGAAGAGAAGAGTCTATGGAGATCATGTATCGTTAAGAGAACAAAAGAAACCTATTTAACATATATGTGTTTTCAGTGAACTGACACATGTAACTTGGAGAGGATTTGGTTTAACCCTGCCAAAGTATTAAAGATCATCTGGTTAAAAATGGCTTGAGGCTAAGAATAAAGGCATAAGCTATATTCAATAATGCACAAGATTTATAGCCCTGGAAATCCTTAACAATATATCCAAAAGAATTCACAATTCCAGCATTCTCTTCCCCTTAGCTCTTCAGATGATGCTCAGTTTAAGACATTCGGTTGTGCGGTCTTTCCTGTCTTTTACTCTGTTAAAATGTGAAAGGAGGTACTGAAAACAGAAATTTGCAGACCTCCACATAACCTCTCTGGACCTCAGCTCTCTCACCTTTCAAATGAGGGGGTTGGACTAGATCTCCACCCTTCCTGCCTCTGATGATTCTCTACAATTCACCACTTTGCTTTTGAGTCTGGCCCTCAAGCCGCACAACACAGCACAGACAGGTAAGCTTAGGTAATCACAATTCTTTAGGCAACGTATGGGTGCCTCGGTGGTTACCCTACCCCAACCTGGTGGGTCATTGCTCAGGAGAGAAACTAAACAATATAAAGGGAAAAGCCAAAGAGTATACTTCATGTTAAAAACAAAAAGATAAATAAAATCAAATGGGTAATAACATGCTAACCTGCAGACTTCGTTTGTGTGACACCTGTGGGAAAGAGGAAGACTCCTCTCTTGTAAATGCATCTGGTATTTAGAACTTTCCCATTCACAGTGTAATCTGTCCCAATGGAGGGCATCACGTGAACTGAATAATGTAACTGAACAAAACTAGGACTCACATCTGGTAGGACTGTAAAGGATTCGGATTTGAAACAATGACCAAATGTCTGAACCTTCTGGAAGAAACCAAGAGGATAAAGGAAGAATAAAATCAGTGGAGAGCAGCCCAAGGAGGAAGGGGATGGAAAGAGTGGAGCTCCCCTCTCTCTGCTCATCCCAATCCCGACCCTACAGACCCACTGACCAAGTGAGCAGCTCATGCCAACAAGGCTTCCTCCTGGTCCATGGGGCGCCCCCCTCACCCCCAACCCCGCTCCTGAATCCACAGCTGGGGGCAGTTCATTCTCTCTGCCTGAGAAAGAGACTGTTCTCAGACCTGTTTGTCCTAGAGCATTTTTCCCCAGGCTGAGAGGAGAAATGGGAGATGTTTAAGGTCACTTAGGGAACAGTTTACTCTGAGGCAACAAGAAGGCAGGTTAGAACATTCTGCCTTTCTGGAGTATATTCTGCCTTTAAAATACACTGCTCAGGGGTGCCTGGGTGGCTCAGCTGGTTGAGCATCCAACTCTTGATTTCAGGTCAGGTCATGATCTCACGGTTCATGAGTTCGAGTCCCATGTCAGGCTCTGCGCTGACCGCACGGAGACTGCTTGGGATTCTCCCCCTCTCCTCTCTCTACCCCTCCCCTGTGTGCATGCATACATGTGTGGTCGCACTCAAAATAAATAAATATTTTTAAAATAAATAAATAAAATAAAATCCACTGCTCAGGCATAGACTGGCCAGCGATTGTCTTTGTGTTATACAGTGCCATTCAGGTAAATGCATAAGGACTTGCTTAAAATACAGGTATAGTTTATTACATGTGAACCCATCCCAAAAGTTAATATGAAATAGGAAATACTGTCCCAAGTATATTCTCATCTACTTTCAAAATACTCTTTGTCAAGTCCCTAGGAAAACAGGTTTGCACAAACAAGCAACTCAGCAAGGCTGATCATGTGACTGCTTCTTGGTGTGCACTCCGAAGAGATCCCACAAGGGGATTTTCCATTCCTTCTGTGCCTGAAAAGTCTCTGACTGCACATTCTATTCTACTTCTCTTGACAAACTCAGACTAAAGGATTCCTGTGCCATCAGCAAGATCTTCCAGCCCTCCTCACCACCCACACCCACCTCTCTTCCAACACGGGTGATGCTAAGAGCCTGACATGGGTTGAGGTTGGGAGTGGGGTCCATGCTCAGTGACAAAGGAGGAAAGGAAGCAGCAAGACCACGTCAGCAAGAAGAGAGAGACAAGCCTGGCTGAGGCACATGCAGATGATGAATTCCTGTGTGGGAAGGGCTTCTGAAAGCACCTACAGATGGTACAGTCTAATTCTAAGATAAAAACCAGGAAAGAGTGAAACTTCTAGTCATACACACCCAAGCTCACATTTACAGGGACTAGGACTTTGTAGACACTCGCTCCAAATATTTAAGATACAGTCACTATTACTCATAAGTCACACATCCGGGCACTGGATGGAGCTCTCTAGGTTCACACCCTGGCTGTAGTTTTTACCCACTGTAACAAACTATGTATGTTTGCCTAGTTTTAGTTTCTCCGTTAAAAAAAAAAAAAAAAAAAAAAGACTATCAAGCATACTTTGCAGGGTAGTGGTAAAAACTAGAGAGCAGGACATAATGCACATATGCCAAAGATCTGCACAAAATTCAACCCATGAGCTACATAAAATTTAGGCTAGAAAAGTACATACGTGGTTGCTGTTCATATGCCATCAAAAACAAATTAAGTTGATGGCATAGTTTTAAATTGTAATAAGTAAGTACAAGCTGAAATGAGCCAACATTACATAATCCACACTTCGATCATGTGGGCTCTCAGAGAAAAAAGGAGAGAATTTCAGACAAAATCCAGCATCGCTCCTCCAGCTCTGTTCTGTAAATTCTATCCCCATTTTCACATCTCTGTCCACTACTCTCATTTATGTATTTGCTAAATAGCACTTCTGTCCTCTTGGGCAAGAGGGAAAATTCTGTCATTTTGCTTCTTAATGGAGTGCCTATTCCATCCCCCCAGTGGACCACTGGCCAAATCCTAAAGGGTAGATGAAGAATCTGTACAGAAAGTCTACCTCTGTAAAAATAAGTGTATCAGCTCAAGAGTCTATCTTTAGCAATTTCATTCCTAGATGGTTCACTTGACACCAGAATTTTCTACACATTAAGTTACCTTTTGTAGTCAGATGAAGTATTATCTCAACCAACTGTTCTCTTTCCTCCAGTATAATTCTGAATAGGAGGAAGAGAGCTGCTTCTGAAATCCAATATTCAAGTGAAACAAAACAGATCCTCATAAGCAATCAGAAGACACATAGGAAGGTACAGGAGACAGCCTATGGAGGGGCTGTGAGCTGATTAACAGGGACTACGAATTAATTCTCTAGTAACAACAACTTAGGAGAGGTGAATGTGGGTTAAAATGTCTTGACCTGGGACTAGGATTGCTCATCATAAGACTCTGCAAACTTTTGAGGCAACCAGTTTTGCAGTTTCTAAATTAATTTTGTAATGTGTTTATTTGAAGTGTCATGGAAACAACTACCAGACGTTTTAGTCATGCACAACTACTATGGAATTTTCTTGAGTGAAGACATTTTACATTGGGGTGCATATTTTGAACCACCTTAGCTAAAACTAAAAGTCAAACAAAAGCGAGGAAATAAACTCACTTGTCAGATTCATCAAAGAGATCACAACTCTGCAGTTTTGAAAGAGCAAGTCGAAAATATTCCGCTAGAAAACAAATGGCATATTATAAATAAAAGGAATTATGGCTTCTTAGATACCTAGTAAGCAACTCTAGGTATTCCCCCCCGATCCCTCCCCCAACCCATTTCAAACTTGTAAATCCATGTGGATTTATTCCTTGGTGGAAATTTTTTTTTAACAATACAACTGCAGTTAGCAGGCACTACTCAATAGGTACGCTCAAAACTACTCTAAGGACACTTCCTGAAAACTCCAGGGGGGTAAAAAAAAAAAAAAAAAGATGCCTAATCTGACAACAATTCTGAAAAAGTAACCCCCAATATACCAACATCTGGGGTGCCTGGGTGGCTCTGTCGGTTAAGTGTCTGACTTCAGCTCAGGTCATGATCTCATGGTTCGTGAGTTCGAGCCCCATGTCGGGCTCTGTGCTAACAGCTCAGAGCCTGGAGCCTGCTTCAGATTCAGTGTCTCCCTCTCTCTCTCTGCCCCTCCCCTGATCATGCTGTGTCTGTCTCTCTCTCCCAAAAATAAGTAATAAGACATTTTTTAAAAAAATACCAACATCAGATGATATTAGTGTAGAATACAGCCTTTGAAACTGATGTTAGTATAGAAACCAATATTCAGCAAATTTAAATGTATTATCAAATTCTCTGCAATATTTTTTTTAAACCTATACACACACACATACACACACACACACACACACACACACACACAACACACACACACACACATAACAGGATCCACTGAATAAATAAAATCTGACTCAGAAAACTAAGCTTGTCACCTACTGGGCTTTTAGGGTCTCTCAAAAATCTACAACATAAAGCTGCTTAAGGCCAATCAGTTGTCAATAAGTGGAGAGAAAACGGTTTTGTCATTAGCAGATAGAGTAATTTCTCTCTCAATTGAGCAAAATACCTACTGGTTAAAAGGCTGATCAAGGAGTTAGAACTTACATTGATGGAATAAAATAAAACTCAGAGGTAAAAAGGCAAAAAAGGAGACAGGAAGGAAGTTAACCCACAGGTTCATCCTGCTAATTCTATACTAGCATAAAATACAGCATCAGAACTCATAATACCATAGCTAGACAAAAGTAAAGATCAGTTTCTCAAAAAACAACAACAAACTTCCCGTTTTATTTTAGAATTCCACACTGCCTCAAAAAGGAGTAGGGATTTCTGAATTAAAATTTAATTTCCTTCAACAAATTGCCGAATCATTTCCTTTAAGAATCCTCATGAAGCAGTAAGATGAAAAGGCCTTAAAATTATATAAACATGTGGTTCACATCAAAACACACTCCTATTAATAGGGCTGGGTAAGAATAATATTACTGACCTGATGTTCTTATCCCATAGGGCAAATCAAACTTATCGCCACCATACAAGGAAGCAATCTTTTTAAAATCAGCTGCACACAGAAAAGGGTGAAACTGATGAAACCTGCAAGAAAAGGAAAAGAATCATTTCCCCCAAATGCCTACAATATATGCAGCCTTCTAAAATCACAACTGAAGACAACTGAAGTATAATACTCACGTTGATATACGGACTATATGCGATTGTGTAGCTATTTTTAAAGTATTTTTTTATTCACTTCAATGCTTATTTATGGTCTTATGTTTTAATATTAAAATTATTTGGGGGGCCTGGGTGGCTCAGTTGGTTAAGCATCAGACTCTTGACTTCAGCTCAGGTCATGAACTCGCAGTCCATGAGATTGAGCCCCCGAGTTGGGCTCTGCACTGACAGCACGGAGCCTGCTTGAGATTCTCTCTCTGCCCCTCCCCCATTTGCTCTCTTGCTCTTTCTCAAAATAAACAAACTTTAAAACGTAAAATTATTGAAAAGTCACCTTAAACGGAATTTAAATAGAATAGAGAATGGAATGTGCAATGGAACTACAAAACCAAAATGGAAACGCTACCCAGGCTGTGGAACCAAAGTTTTGTCACAACTCTAGAGGCTAGGGAGGGGGATCAAAATTTAAAAACAAATCAATACCAAGTGAGGAAATGTTAGCCATATACAGGAAGAGACAAAGGAGGTAATAAGGGGAAATAAAGCACGGATGCTAAGCCACTCCCAAATTAAAAAGTACCATATGTGTGAAGTTTTGTCAGCTATGAAAAAAAAAAGTAAAAATAAAAATGAAAATAAAAAACAGTTAGATGCACCTAGGATTCTTGCTGGCATTAAGACTTACTCAAGAACAACAACTATGGACATGTTCTTTCTTATTGCCTGCTCTGTCCTGAGCTATGCCCCACTGCCCCCACTCAGGTCCTCTCTCAGACAAGAGAGACCATTCGATGAGGATAGGCTGTGCCTCCGTTTTTTCCCCTCACTTTTAGCAACCAGCACAGAGCAGGCAGGTTCCCTACGGTTAATAAATGATTAAATGAATTTCAACTCCGTATTACTTCTTTATGGAACCAGTATGAAGTAGAAAAAAAAGAAAATCAAAGTGCTTTTAATGCAAGAGAAGGAACAAGTCAAACTCACCCTTACCCCAATCCCCCACACTTGGCCCCATTTTTCCTGTCATATCAGCTTTGCCTTTTGTTAGTCTAAAAACTGCAGGTGCAGATCAGAGTGCCCTGGGGTTTCAGTGGCTGTATGACAAAATGGAAATAAAGCACAGAATAGGGGTGAAATAGCTTCAGTTTCATTCTGGCTTCATTTGCATCCATAGTAGCCACTCAGGAGCCATTACACCTTGGGCAAGTCACACAAGCTTAAGGTCTTCAGAGCTGGGCTAAGAACTCACACCATATTCAGACTAAGGAAACAGGTGAGGGTGGGCCCTTCCTGCATAACATATGATCTGTATCCCAGACTTAGTTTTGAGAGTGTCAGCATTCTCAGGGGTCCAGCTTTATTTATGTATGCCAGCTTCCAAAGTAAAATGTATTTATACCTAGTGTATACTGGGTTCCAAGGTAAAATTGATTTCTTACTATGGGGTCATGGTTAAAAAAGTTTAAAACCACTCTTCTAGTTTTGCAGTGGTCCTAACTAGAAAGATTTATCATCTTATAAAGTGCTTATAGTAGCCATGATATACCTGTAAACATATGCAGAAATAGTTTTATGTATCTCCAGTTTCCTAGAGAGTTGATTTTAAAAGGTTAAGAACCAGTCATGGAAACGTGCGGTATACTACGCAATGAAAAGAAAATTTACAAATATACAAACTTTTGATCCTTAATGGATAACATATTGAAAAGCTTGGACCTGTTTTACACAATTATACATGACCAGACTGTCATTTATTTCTATTTCTCTAGAAGCGTTTTGACCAGCAATCTGTCACAGTTGAGGTGAAAGAGGAAAAGAATATTTGTGGATATTCTGCAAGTCCTGACAACTATATAAAGATCGTTATTTACATTCCAAGTAGTTCACTGAAAGTCATGGTGAGGAAAAATTTCTCATCATGAAGTTTAACCTAGAGACAAGGGGGAAAAAAAGCTACAAAATAATAAGGGTAAAAAACAACATGGGAACAACACGGGGAGAAATAAAGCCCTGAAGAATAGTTCACTTTTTATGATCAAATACAAACAGAGCTCTCTAATCTCACCTGTGTAAAAAGAGTAACTGGTCTGATTGAGTTCTTCAATGCCTTTTCTGAAAATATATGCAGAGCTCTGACCAAAAGCACAAAAAGAGACGGGATATTCAAGCTCTTCCTTAAATATAGAGGGTCTACTTTATGCTGCTAAAGTCTACTTTCATACTTTTCATACGAAAAAAAGTAAACAAGCGTGAAAAGTGATTACAAACACATTTTAAACATGTTGTAGGTCACAATTTATTTTATCTTTTTACCTCAGGAGAGAGGCAAAAGCTGGCTTCGATAAACAAGGCTGGATCTTATTTCTCCGCTTCATTTCCACAGGTGGCACCCTAGGAGACAAAAAACAGGGTCACTCAGAAACCAGAACCAGGAAGCCCGCCCAAAGGAAAGCAAATGCCCTGGGAATCCACTTGGAGACAACCGCTGAAAGACTTCTCCGGCATGGAATTAAAAATCCTCACAGAAACCCTTGAGGGATGACCGTACTTTATCCAGGACCTTTCACATATTTGAGGATGAACGGACACAAGGCGAGAGGGTGAAAAAGGCTGAGGTGACAAGCGACCCAGAGGGATTCAACCAGCAGTGAAGGGCTGGGGGTCACCACACTGTGGAAGCCACAAGCAGGCTGACTTCTTGGAAGTCTCCCCAGAGCCTGCCAAACCCAACACACTCCAGTGCACATGACTCTCTAGGTCCCCCATGCCACAACTGGGCACACCTACCATAGAAACACAGACCTGAAGCTCCACAGAGGCAGCCTTGTGATCTGGACTCCACAAATCACACCATTCAGAGTCCTATCTCACTCTCCTCTACTCTTGGCACAGGTTAGGACCTTCTGGGTCTCCTGAATGGAGTGCTTGTCTCCACAGTTTAAAAGGGTATTGTGAAACAAGACAGAGCATGACAACAAAAATAAATGAGGGGGACAGAGTGGCAGGATCCAGAGCTAGCCAGGTTCATAACGGCCTAACAGAAGACTTTATTAATGATCAATTATGTGAAGAATTCATCTAAAAAACTAATCCAGGGGCGCCTGGGTGGCGCAGTCGGTTAGGCGTCCGACTTCAGCCAGGTCACGATCTCGCGGTCCGTGAGTTCGAGCCCCGCGTCGGGCTCTGGGCTGATGGCTCAGAGCCTGGAGCCTGTTTCCGATTCTGTGTCTCCCTCTCTCTCTGCCCCTCCCCCGTTCATGCTCTGTCTCTCTCTGCCCCAAAAATAAATAAATGTTGAAAAAAAAAATTAAAAAATAAATAAATAAATAAATAAATAATCCATGTTCTTCTATAATCACAGGACACAAACTAAAAGAAGTAGTCTCAATTTTTTAGAAATCCACATAGTTAGGACTTCTAGGTTTATGTTTTTGTTTTTGAGACACACACACACACACACACACACACACAGTCTGAGCTGGGGAGGGGCTGCGAGAGAGGGAGACACAGAATCCAAAGCAGGCTCCAGGCTCTGAGCTGTCAGCCCAGAGAGCCGGATGAGGGGCTCAAACTCATGAACCATGAGATCATGACCTGAGCCGAAGTCAGACACTCAAATGACTGAGCCACCCAGAAGCCCAAGAACTGCTAGATTTCTAAACTATGCAACTAGTAAAGTCCTTATTAGAGAAACATCTTTTGTGACTACCATACATGGCAAGAATCCCTTGATTTATATGTTAGGAAGGTACATAAATATGGTGGATCAGCACATTAGATCATAAAAACCAAATTACATTCTGAGGACAAAATGAAGTAAAAGATATTACTTGGTTTCTAAGGTTAGTCGAACAGAAAAACTTTTAGGATATTCTGAAGACAACCTTTGAGTGGCTTAAAAAAGTTACCGGTCTAGGGGCACCTGGGTGGCTTAATCGGTTGAGCCTCTGACTTCAGCTCAGGTCATGATCTCACGGTCTGTGGGTTCGAGCCCCGTGTTGGGCTCTGTGCTGACAGCTCAGAGCCTGGAGCCTGCTTCGGATTCTGTGTCTCCCTCTCTCTCTGACCCTCCCCCATTCATGCTCTGTCTTTGTCTCAAAAATAAATAAACATTAAAAAAGTAATAAAAATAAATAAATAAAAATTAAAGTTACCTGTCTTAAATAATTTTTAAGGAAGTAAGTTCACAGCACAAAACCCACCTGAGGTAATTTCCCCCGGTATTTTCTGTGACTAGTATCACGGGTTAGCTTAGGAGGGTCATAAACACTCTCAAACCCAGATGACAAAAGACTGCAGAATTCAACACTCTTTGCATTGTCCTCTTTATCATTTCCCCTGTGACACAATAGGATTTGTTTACAAAGTAAACTCCTTGCTTTCTCTTCGGTTCTTACCTTCTGTTACTAAGAGTGGTACAGAGACAGGATGTGGCAAAGACAGAAGGAGAGAACACCGTGTATAACCTTCATGTGGTGTATAATCAGACTTCTAAGTCCTCTAGCTCAGTATTTAAGTCCAAGCCCTAGAAACTTTGGGCCACCCCCCACCCCCCACCTGGCATTAGATTTTTCTAGTGACCATCTGCCTAACTTCCTTCCATGAAGAGCATTACAATAATTTTTCAATCAACAAGTGGTGAAGTAAATTCAGAAGCATGAACTTTTTTTATCTAGATGGGGGTGGGGGGACACAACCAGAAACATGATCTAGAATTTCCTACTGAAAAACTGGCAAAGAGTACTGGTATTTCGTCTAAAATAGACAATTGTCATGTGACTTATTTTGATATCATATACTACCATCCATTCAGGATTTAAAGGTCATCAAAACTTTATTCCTAGCCAAAGGACAATTAGGGAAAAGGATGAAAAGCTTATTTCCTAAGTTTTCTCTGCCATAAAACTATCTGTGCTTCTTCAAAGTTTTATGAGACATTTCAAGTCAAAGTGGTTTCATAGTGTGTGTCATTATGCACCGAATATTTTTAAACAAAGAAAACCATATGCAGTGTCTCTATTTTAATCATCACTATCTTATCCAAGCATTTTAGGCTCAACAGTCAAGAACCACCGAGTCCAAGAATTACTCCATCAATTCAAGGAGATGAAATATTATATAAAGAATATTATGTTCCAGAGATGGGCAACACCACTGCTTCACTGATGTCAATAAAAATAAGGTGCTGTTTTATCAGTTTGAAAACTGTTAAAGCTACAATGTACAAGACACTAGAATGGTAAAACCCCAGTTTAGCATGGAAAGCTAAAAAAGGCTCAAAATGTTAAAGAGTTGTTTTTTTTTTTTTTTTATACGTCCTTCTAATATCATTTGTGTGACTGTGTCAAAGACTAGTTTAGGAATCATTTTTATTTATTTTTATTTTTTTATTTGAGAGAGAGCGTGCGCGTGCACATGAGTGGGGGAGAAGAGCACAGGAAGAGAGAGAGAATCTTAAGCAGTCTCGATGCTCAGTGCAGAGCCCAACGTGGGGCTTGATCCAACGACCCCAGGGTCATGACCTGAGCCAAAAATCAAGAGTCAGACACTCAACCAACTGAGCCACCTTGGTGCCCCGGGAATTATTTTTAAAGAGCAAAAATGAAACTTACCAATAGGCGTTTGTTCCCCATAATATACAATGCAGCACATAATAGAGAAAGACAGCACTCAGGAATATGGCCACAAGGTACCCTCTCATGGCTGGCCCACCTGAAACACAAGAAATGAAGTCCAAAGAAAAAGCGTTATCGTTTGTTATGTAGATGGGTTCACACAAGAGCTCAAAATAAGCATTAGTGAATAAACATATAGACAGGGAAGAAAAGAAAATGATGTAGGCCTACTATTTTTGGAAATATTCACTAAATTTGTAGGAAAAGAGTGTTTTTCTTCTGTTTCTCCTCAGCCTGTGTAGTCAATACAACATGATGCGTAAACCTATCAACAGTACCATGGTTTCAAAGCTAGCAGCTGCCATCCTACTTTCTCATGTTAGATAAGAAAAACATGCATTCAAAACAAAATTTTACACATGTATTTCAGACCCAAAACTTGTTTTCAGAAACAGTAAAAAATACCTATTTTCACTCTCTCAACAGAAAGTGAATATATGCCTTAAGATGTAAACAAACATTGCATTTCCTCAGTGCTCAAAATGATTTTTTAACGTTTTTATTTATTTTTGAGAGAGACAGAGTGAGAGTGGGGGAGGGCAAGAGAGAGGGAGACACAGACTCCGAAGCAGGCTCCAGGCTCCGGGCTGTCAGCACAGAGCCTGACCCAGGGCTCATGAGGTCATGACCTGAGCCAAAGACGGACGCTTAACCAACTGAGCCACCCAGGCGCCCCTCAGAATGATTTTTAAATGCCATGCATTGTAATTTTTACAAGTCCTTTTTGCAATTTTTAAAAACTGGGGAAAAAAGGCTACTAAGAATATTTTCCACATCTTCAACTTTTATATACTTTCAGATGCATCCATTTGATTTTTCAGTATCCTAGCAGAGGTACATTTCAGCTAACTTCTTGCTTATTTTTGCACTACATCAACAGTGTGGTCCATTGTACATTTGTAGATCGACAAAAACCTGGACAAAATCTTCGCTAGAATATAAATTTTAAA
This sequence comes from Leopardus geoffroyi, assembly GCF_018350155.1. Classification (NCBI taxonomy): domain Eukaryota; kingdom Metazoa; phylum Chordata; class Mammalia; order Carnivora; family Felidae; genus Leopardus; species Leopardus geoffroyi. The sequence goes on along the minus strand of NC_059333.1, from coordinate 46,783,473 downwards.
AACCCTTCATAGAATATAGATTTTTAAGAAACCTGAACATATTTTGTTCTCACTTTTACTTCATAGCAATGAGTAAGTTCTCATTTCCACATGCAATTAAATGCAAAAGACAAATTTAATATATTATATGGTGCTTACAGTAGATTTCAATGCTTGGGACTTTAAACAAATATGCTAGCTTTTTGCCTGTCAAGTTTCTGGTTCATTTCGACAATTGCATGTACCTCTTGTTCACATCCATCAACCTTCATCGGGGCAATGCAGTGCAGACATGGTGAGTCTGGGTAGATGCATGTCTAGATAAGACCATGCTGTCTCCCTTTGAACAGTAAAATAAGTCCAAATGGAACTCTTAAAATAAAGCACTCCTTTGCCTTCATAAACAGAATATAATATAATTTAAGCTTTCCTCGATAATGTGGGGTCATCTTAACAAATGTCATAATTATGCTGGGCTCCTCTGGAGCTAATGAGGGTGTGGGACTGTTCGCTACGCCGTCCTTATCCAGAGGAAATCGCTGGTTTCTCCTCCCTTGGTGTCAGCTGCTGCTTCTCACTTCTATTCAGGCAGCCGCCACCCCCACATGCCATTATTATAAGTTAGTGAGAAATGCCTATGTAAGGAGAAAGCAAATAGAGGAGTTAAATAACACACTTTACACATACTTCCTAGCACACATGATCCCCATGAAGAGTCAAACTGGTTGGCAATTGGAACACATGAATTACCGCCCAATTCCACATAATTCCTGTCTTGGGGGACCTTAGGTAAATCAGTTTACCACTTCCAACCTGAGTATCCTCATCTGTTTACAGGTGAGAGCACAGAAACTACCTCTGTGAGCTATTAGGTAGATTACCCAAAATGAAGCGTGCCCGGCACAACCTAGGACACAAAATATGTGAATGTGGTTGTGTATTTAACGGTGGTTCGTTTTCTAAAACTGTCAGCTGCGCTCTTTTTCTAAGTAGTAATATGCATGGGTTTTGAGAAAGCCAATGTGAGACCTGGCCTATCCTGATGCAGCCTATGCCGTCTTCTTTGTTTTTAATTTTTCTTAATGTTTATTTATTTTCGAGACAGAGGGAGACAGAGCGCGCGTGGGGGAGGGGCAGAGAGAGAAGGAGACACAGAATCCGAAACAGGCTCCGGGCTCCGAGCTGTCAGCACAGAGCCCGACGCGGGGCTCGAACCCAGGAACCGTGAGATCATAACCTGAGCCTAAGTCGGATGCTCAACCGACTGAGCCACCCAGGCGCCCCAACCTACACTGTCTTCTTACTGGTCTGACAGAAAGATGCAGTTGCACGTGGCTTTTGCACAAAGTCCCACATCCTCGCATGGCAAAGGGAGTAAAGCAGTTTATAAAGCGCACATAGATCTGCTGCTCCCATCCCCTCAGGCCTGCACCTCTCTTTCCGCTTTGTTCGGTCTTCCTCACCCACCTGAAATGTATGCTATCTTGATGTACTGTGGGTTATTTTAAAAATCATCTTAAATTCTCCTTGGTAAAAAGAAATAAATTGCAGGATTATTAGTAGGTTAAAAAAAGGAGCGGGGTATGCCTCTATGTTTCTTGAGGAATACTGGGTAAAATCCAAGTGATGGAGAGTGCTAAGGTTTGGGATTATCAGTAAAAGTCTCTACTTGGCCCTTATATTTGTTCAACAGTATCAGCCTTCCTTCTTCCCCCTGTACTGGGAGAATTGAGAAAGGTCAAACTGGGGTCCAGCTGGGTGCTAAAAGGCAACTCGTCGTATAGGTGAGAGGTAATCATATTAAACATTCACCGAAGGCCATGAGCAATGCTTCATGAAGACAAGATACAGGCCTATCAGTGCCGACAGGAAACTGATGTGGACTTGGCTTGTCTCATCCCTTTGATTGATGGGACCTCAGCAAAATGCTTTTTTCTTTCACCCATGCAGCTGTTACCCAAACATGGATATAGGACAAATCAAGACTCCAAAGAACACAATGGAATTGCAGTAAAACCTTAGATGGCAGAACAACCTGTTCTGTCAGTGTTGTTCAAGACAAGCAAACATTTCTGATAAATTTTAACTTGATAAACGAGGCATGTCTTGCAATACGAGTAGTACGTGATGGCAAATGTCACATGATCACAACTGAGCCAATGGTTCTTGAAATTCTTTGATATGCAAGTGCTTTGGATTACAAGCATGTTTCAGGAACAAATTATGCTCACAAACCAAGGTTTTACTATATTTACATATCCTGTGACTCCCTTAAATATACACTGTAATTAACCCTTTTTTGTTGTACACGCTGACGGTGTCAGACATCAGGGGTGTTTGGCAACTCTGGGAGTTCTAGAATCCACCAGTTAAACTTGAACTGAAACAGTTTTAGAAACTACTAATGTTAGGCTTGAGACTATCCTGGAAGGTATTTTACCATGGGCCAATATAGTCACCAATCTGCTTAACTGCTCGATTATTTAAGACTCCACCTAAAGTAACATCATTTATGCAAGCACCCAACATGGATGCCACTTACCAGTATCAGCAACTTTTTAAAAGCCTTTTTACATGTAAGATAAAACAGTATAGGAAGGTCTAGAGAAGAAACTCAGATTTACAATTCAATTTGCTTATCTGTTCCCCCAAAATGCATTCTTTGGGAAATTTATATATTATTTTGCAAAGCATGGAGGTATCCATAAGCAAGATTTTGTTGTTTTTCATTCACTAGTATGTGTTTTAGCTGGAAACCCAGAAGTGTAAGAGAACATGTTTTCCTTTAAAAAGTAAAATTAAACTACTCTTGAAGAGCCACTGCATACACCAACTGAGAAAAACTCTGTATTTCATGGGCAATTCAAAGCATATTCAAGTTGCAAAGTAGACTGAGCCAGCCAGGATATCCTTGTGATAAACATTTATAGTTCCTCTGCATACTTGTAGAAAAAAAGCTTCCATGAATAAACAAATTCCCCAATTGTAATGCTATAAATGGAACGACCATTTTGCTTTGAGCAAGAGATATTGACAAAAAACCAATCAGAACATATAAACATATTTCATATATAGCATTTAATATATAAATATGCCTGCTTTAAAGCAAAGAAGCAAAAAAAGAAATCCGCAACCCCTTAGGATAGCTTAAACTACCAAAACAAACAAGTGTCAAGATCTTGACATTAAACATGACAGACTCAGCTTCTTGGCTGCATCTGTTCCCAAGACCAGGGTCCCTATAACATTATTTACAAAATTTAAGTCATGAAGTAATTATTTATCTCAAGTGTAGGCAGAGGACATCAAAGAAGAACAGGAACTGTTGGCAGATATCAAATGTTTATCTCTTCTTAAATTATCATAAACCAATATATGAATAATCTACATACGTCAAAAGTGAGCACCATCTTGGCAACAGTTTCCCCTTTTTAAAAAATTTTTTTAAATATTTATTTATTTTGAGACAGAGAGAGAGAGACACAGCATGAGTGGGGAGTGGTAGAGAGAGAGGAGAGAATCCCAGGCAGGCTCCACACTGTCAGCACAGAGCCCAATGTGGGGCTCGAACTCACAAAACCATGAGATCATGACCTGAGGTGAAATCAAGAGTTGGATGCTTAACCAACTGAGCCACCCAGGCGCCCTTCCCTTCTCTTTAACAATAAGTGTATCTTATCTGCATGGACAGTCTGTCTTGTCTATCATTTTATTGCATTAAATGCTTTTATGTCCCTTCCTTCACTTAAGGCTCAAACCAAGCTTGACAAATGGTGCACAGGTATGATCCCTCTCACGAATGAGGAAACTGAAAGTTTCTGAAGTTGGTTGTCCTAGGTCACACAGTTTAAGCGACAGACATAGACTTAAGGTCTGACCATTTCTTCCTCCCAGTTCCATTCCTGGGGTCATCCTGTCTCTCAAGACAAAAAGCATGAGGAGAACCCAAAAGAGAATTGTAATCTATAACTTCCTGACAGTGCTACGTTGTCGGCTAGAGCTCCCCACGGGTAAATTCAGATATCCATGAAAGGGAAATGGCTCTAGGGCAGCGTGCCCCAAAGTGATGTGGCAGATCCAAGGGTCAGCCCCAGATGGGGGCTTGTTAACATACTCATTCCTGAGCTCCTACTTACTCTGAATCTCTGGATCTCAGGAATGTGCATTAAAACGAGCACCCTCCAATATAATTCTTATGCATACTGAAGTTTGAGAACCATTGCTCTAGTATGTGTACTCCAGAGAACCACAGAGGAAAACAATGATGGGTTTACAGAAATACAGAGACTCTAACAGATGTGACAAGAGTCAGCCTGACTAGACTACGAGCTCCATAAGAGCAGGATAGTCTGTCTTGTCCATCATTTTATTTCCAGCATTTCTAACAATACCTGTCACACAGAAGATGTTAAGTAGATAGCTGTTGAATGTAGTTATACATCCTGTGACTAGATGCTTTGTTGGGGGGGGGGGGAGGGCGGAGGGGTTGTTTTGTTTTCCGGAAGTGCCTAGCACATGGCAAATGCCCAATGAATAACGGTTCATTAGAATCATTAAGATAGGAGTGTTCAGCATGTGCTCATCACATGCCAAAGCTGGTGATAAATGCTTTTGGTGCATCAACTCATGTAATGCTCACAACCACCCTGTGAAGGAAGTGGCCAACTTACAACTGCCATTTTATGAAGAAAACTGAAGCTCTGAGAGAGGCAGTAACTTCCCTGAGATGATAAGTAACAAAAATAGAACTCCAACCCTTATCTACCCGACCAGAGCCCATGCATTATGCCGCCTCTCTCCTGATGTGAGCTTCCATAAATGGGCACAAGCCCATCTTTTTGATACCAGACTAAACATTACAACACATTTCTCTAATTTGTCTATCCTACCAGCTCCTTGGGCAGTACAAATTCTAGGGATTGTTGAAATCAAGAGAAAGGTTATGGTCACACACTGGGCTGAAACAAAACCCTATTACTCCCATCCTTGTTCTTGCCAACTCATTCTACTGGATTTCAGTCAACACGTTAATTATTCCCCCTCCATGGTTCTGTTGAGTGTCCTAGAGCAGTGATTCTCCAACTTCAGTGTGTATGAGAAGCAAACAGGAGGGTGCTTGTTTTCAGGCACCTTCCTGAGCCCCAGAGCAAGCTTGATAGCATTACTTATAAAGACAGACAAACAAACGCTATGGAAGGACACTTGAAAATGGTCAGATTTTTAGTTTTATAGTCTCCTAATGCTTTATCAAACCAAAAGGAGTTTGTTTGACCAACAGCCAGCTAGAATGAAGCATGTTCAACAGTAATTCCGCAGTCATTCACCAAGCACACAAATACTGTGGGTATCTCAATATCAAACAACACAAAGGAAGAAACATCCTTCATGTCCACATTTCCAGATGCTGAGCACACAGACCCAGGCTGCCTCACCTCTCTGTGACATTTCCTCTACACCTGGCTACACACTCTTCCTAATGCCCCTCTGTCCATAGGCTCAGCACCCACCCCCAAGCTCTAGGACTGACCCGGGCTCAAGGCAAGGGAGCCTGAGGAGCCCCAGAGCAGCAGCTAAACAGTTTGGTCAGGTTCCGGCTGATCCCACACTGACCTTGGCCATCTCCTTCACCAGGCCTGGGTTCTGTTGCCGGGAGAATGTGCATTGAGACGAGTTTTGTTTTTCAAAGTCTGCATTCTTCTCTCTCTCAGCCACCCCAGCAGCTCTGCAGCCAAACTTCCAGTTTTTTAGTAGCTTGGATCTGAAACCATGTCCTCATCCACTGTATTCCCTTATGCTCTCCGCTACATCAGTGACTGACGGATGCCCTGTCAAGGCTTGGTCTTGCCTCATACTCCACACACTGCTGCTCAACACAGAGGGGATATCCTTTTCTAGTATGTCCAAAGACTCAACAACCTACGTCTTTGGACATATGAGAAAAGGATATCCCCTGACTCCCCGTAGCCCTGTGGGCACATAGCTTGGCACGGGCAGGATCTCAGCCACAGCTTTCCCCTTAGCCAGGTGCCCCTGTTCCTGGCTCACCTCCACAGCTTTACTAGGTGGCCCAGCTGGCAGCCTGTGTCCATTCAGCCCTCAGAGAGTTCCTTCTCCATTTAGGTCTCCACGGGTCCTTAGCTCACACTGACACACCCAAGACTGAACTTGGCCAACAGTTCATACATCCTGCCTGCCTTCCTCTTTGTATTTATTGCTCGGTTTAGGACCGTTCTCTGTAATCACACGGCCATGTGAGCATTAGCTCCAGCTCTAGCTATGTGTTAATTCTAGAGTTTTTGTTCTGGCCCCATAGGTCCCCTTAAGCCTCCTAGACCTAGCCATCTCAATATAGCCCAAGCCTTAGCGGATACAAACAGGACCCTAAAGTGACCCATGTAAAGGGTTCAGTTCTCTTTAACTCATTTACTACCCCTTTAAGTATGGCCCTTTTTACTAATTGGATGATCCAAATGTGTCCAGCAGCCTCATGAACATACAAAAAACACGAACCTTTGGTGTTGATCATGTAAATAATAGCACAGTTTATTAAGTATTTCCTAAATGCCCAGCAGTAGACTCAGCCCTTTTCACACAGGATGAAAGAAAGAAAGTATATTATCATCCCCATGCTAGAGATGCTCAATTACCAGAGCAGTGGCCAGAATTCAAACCCAGATCTGAGCTTAACTGTACATTATGGAAAGCTTTTAAACTGCACATTATGGGGAACTATAACCACTGTTTTTTGGTTTTTTTTTTTTTTTTAAACTATAACATGATGAACTTTATATTCACTTACTACCTTTTTGAAAGTAAAATTAGGGAATGATACACATTAAATAGATGCATTTATTACAATACACCTACTTAGAAACATTATATGAAAAAATGTTCACTTCATAATTTAAAAAGATAAATCTTAAAGACTCAGTAGTCTGATTGATGGGATTTCTGTTAGAAGGACCTGAAAATTCTCAATAAGCCATAATTAAAGAATAAACAGTAGCATATCCAAAATTAATATGCCATACTATACCTGAAAAAGCTAAGTTTAAATCTGAAATGTTGAGCTACTACTATTTGATACAAATTAAGGGGGAAAAATCTGACATTATTGAGTAAATAGAAAATTATGGTTTTGTTTATGCACCCCCTCTCCCCCCCAAATAACTCTGTCTAGTTTCAACAAATTGGATCACCTGTATACATTCTGGCTGATTTCTAAATTCATATATTTTTTTTTTCTGTATGGCAAAAGAAGAACATGCATAATTAACTTTCTCTCCTTTCCCCCCAATTCTTTGGCTAATAAAACAACAGGCAGCTAGCTCTATACACGTAAACATACACATGCTCTTTCCTTTTAGTCTTTCAAGAAAGCTAGTGCTTTTGCCAGATTGCATCCTTACCATATGTAGACACATCTTTTTACCTAATTAAAGCTAAGCCATCACTGCCAAAGCAGATGACTGAATGCTCCCCTGATAATTGAGTGTGCTCACTGCAAAGAATATAAAAAAGCACAGAAATGACTTTTCAGCAGAATTTTGTTTTTTAATAGCACAGTGGGCACACTAAAATCATTCAGCAAATGGCATACTATACTGGATGCTAAAAATAAATGAACTGAAGTTCCTGTTTTCAAGATCTCTCCCTTCAGACTCAGCTACATTAAAAATACACAAAGAAGCTTTTAAGGGAACTTATGTTCCTACTGTTTATTCATAATTTCTCCCAGAGACCCATTTCTTCTCCCAGAGTGGAAATTTTCTCTATTTCCTTATATTAATATCCCACTGATAAGATACCTCCAAGGAATATTAGATCTTAACCGGTTAACGATTGTGGCTGTTTAACTTTATGAGATAAAATTTTTTCTGTAATAAAATTCACTTTTAGGTGTACAATGTGATGAGTTTTGACATACGTATACAGCCAAGTAACAACCACCAAAATCATACCAAATGTTTCCATCACCCCACCCCTCCCCTGCAGGTTCCCAGGTTCCTCTTTACGGCCAACTCACTTTCCCCCATTTCCTGACCCCTGATTGGTTTATCACTATACTTTTGCTTTTTCTAAAAGTTCATTCAAATAGAATCATAAATAAGTAATATTATTTCTAGCTTATTTCAATTCGTATAATGCTTTTGAAAGAATTGTCCACATTGTTTCTTGTGCCAGGAATTCATTCCTTTTTTTTTTTTTTTTTTTTTTCCAACGTTTATTTATTTTTGGGACAGAGAGAGACAGAGCATGAACGGGGGAGGGGCAGAGAGAGAGGGAGACACAGAATCGGAAACAGGCTCCAGGCTCTGAGCCATCAGCCCAGAGCCCGACGCGGGGCTCGAACTCACGGACCGCGAGATCGTGACCTGGCTGAAGTCGAACGCTTAACCGACTGCGCCACCCAGGCGCCCCAGGAATTCATTCCTTTTTATAGGTAAGTAGTAACACATCATATGGCTATATAACAATTATTTATCAATTCACCAGGTAATAGACGTTTGGTTCTTTATAAGGTGTTGTTGTTGTTATTGTTAGTAAAGCTAACATTCAAGTACAACCATTCAAGTACATGCTTTTGGGTGAGCATATGTTCTTATAGGTCATACAGTAAATGCATGCTTAACTTTATATAAAATTTTTATATTGTATTCTGGCGCCTATTCCTGAACAGATCTGCTTCAATTTCTCAGTTAAAAGAAAAAAAAAAAAAAAAAACATCCACCCATAACAATTAAAGTTATTGATACCACTGAATAATACAAACCACTGACAGAAGAATTGATTATAAATATCGAGCACTCATTATGGGTGTGTGCTGCAAGATATGGGAAATAGAGCTCAGTCTGATGAGAGAACCGTTACACGATTTCAAAATAAGTATGCTTACCTGTTGTGAAACCTAAAAAGTATTTTAGAGTCCTGCTATTCAGAGTGGGGGTCCAGGGACCTGTAGTGTTGGCATCATCTGGGAACTTGGCAGAAATAGAGAATCGCAGCCCCACACCCTTGATCCACTGAATCGAATCTGCAAGACCCTCAGGTGATCTGTGTTTGAGAAGTACTAATGGAAAAGGTCAGAGGAAAGAGAAATTATACCCCACTGAGAAGGTCAGGGATTCACAAAAAGGGTTTCTGAGAGGAACTGGAAGCTCATTCTAAGTTCCTTACTATTTCCTTTAAGTCTTTTAGACATGATCTTTTAAATTTTCCAACCAACAGAACTTCCTCTGAGAAAACTAGTCAGATTCTCTCTGAAAGTAAGTGGCTTTGAGAAAAATGTCCCTCACATTCTAGGGAATATTTGCGGTTGCCTTGTAAATTCCCTACACATTTTCAGTCCCATACTGTTTCCAGTCTTAGCCTTCCACTTCCTACCACGATCACTACGATACTACTGGCATTTCTGACAGCAAATATACACGACTCCTCTCATTATATCTACAGGACACACATTTCATTCTGCATCGCCTAAAACGGTCAACTGAATCACCACCCCAACCTTTACAACAGCATCTCCACTTACTGTTATTCACAACTTGAACCCCAAAAGAGACAGCCAGGATTTAGAACAATCGAAAAACTTGCCCAAGGGGACCTCACTCACAAGGAGCAGAGTTGGTAGCGCAGAACATTTTAATGTGGACTTTTCCCCGGCACAATTCCAGTCTCATGCGGGGTGCACAGTAATGGCCCACTAGTCTTTGTTTTGTTCCAATCCTCTCCGGCCTCCATGGTGTTCAACTTCGGAACCACCTCCTTCAGGTGGCACTCACTGGCCTGGGTCTCACCTCTCTGCTTACGTGTCTTGGCCTCTTCCCCTTTGGCACACCATTTATGGGCGTTCCCAAGCTCTTATCTTAATGCTGCTTCCAAAACCCACGTGCTCGTTACTTCTCAGCTTCTAGCAACGGTCTCTAATCTCCCTTCTCTTTAAACCAGCCCACCTGCTGTACCTCATGTAAAATCCTTACAGCCCAGCTCTCACTCTGTCACCCCGCCCTACAGGAAAACTTTCAGTGGCTTCCCATTGTCTGTCAAATAAACATAAAATCACTTAGCCTGGCATTTAAGACTTTTATAATTTGGTCCTTCCACCTTCTCATCTTCCTCTTCATGCAGTTTATTCTTTGCAGGCAGCAGCCTAATTAGGCATTAAGGTTGCCTGCGTGGCAATCAGACCCCTTGGGTTTGAGTCTCAGCTCTACATATCTGGCTAACCATAGGAGCCTGAGAAGTTGCTTAACCTCTTTACATCTCAGTGTCCTCAGCTGTAAAATGGGAATAATACCACCTAATAGAGCTACTGTAAGTAGTAAATATAAAGCACTCAAGTAAAAGTCTGGCACATGGGAAAGACGCTCCCAACCTTGTTCTAATGCTCCATTTAAAACTAATGAAATATCAGCTACCAAGCCCTTACTAAAAAAATGAACTTTGTGACAATCTGGCAAAGACCCTAAAGAACTAGTGACATTGTACTAATAATAGCCTCAAAAGGTTAAGCTTCATTACTATGCAAGCTGTTTCTGCACATTCATTTCAATATTTCAAAGCAGATAGGAAGACTTATTCATCTCCTTCTGAATAAAAAATGAAAGGCATTCAAGACAGTAGTAATTCATTAGCAAAACTCATGCTTGAATGAGACCCTATTTCTGGCTACAGAAGCTATACCTTTTTATGCTTGTCATAATAAAACTGCTCTTGAGTTTTAGCAAAAACAAACAATGCAGACTTGGAACCAGCATATCAAATTTATGTCTTGAAGCAAGAAATAAAATCAATAACTCTGCAAATAATTTGAATTGACAAATAGCTGTCTCTGACGCTGTTATACTGTTGAGAAGGATTCAGAAGGAAATACAGTACCAGGGCCAATCAGCAATGTCTAACAAGGTAAGGATGAAGAGCTGAGTATCTGTCAGCCCTAGAGGATGGGGGCAGAAATGAAACGCTGCAGCAGATGGCAATTTTAAAAATAGCTTATATTCTGAACATTTACATAATAGAACTGTTTAAAATATTCTACAGATGCAATTATTTTAATCCTCAAAACTACCCTTTGAGAAAGGTACTATTGTCATCCCTATCACACAAATGATGACCCGAAAGCACAGAGAAATTCTAACGACCTCAAGAATACCCAGGCAGTAAGGGGCAGAGCTGAATTTGAACGCAGGCACACACCAGAATCCATTATGCTATAAAGACTCAAAAATATTTCCAGGTGATGCCAAGAGATGTAAAGATTGGCGGGAAAGACAGTTCTACAAATACCCAAGATGATTACAGCTCGGATTCCATTAAATTAAGATATATCTGGAAATAAGAAACCTGAAGATCCAGCCTTATGTCCAGGCTAAGTTTGTGGTACTCAATAGTTTTGCAAGCCCAGTGGCCCAGGACACTGGGGAAGGGCTTTGAAGCCACTCATGAATAATCTCGGTGTGAACAAAGAGCTCAAGAGAGTCCCAAGGACCAAATCCCAAAAGCATTGCAAATGACCAAATTTGCCAGGACCACTAAAGCGTTATGTGCTCAGTCAGCGGGTGTCCTTCACAAAACTGTTTTCAAACAAAACAGTAACGTAACAAATTTACTAGTGGAATAACTGCTTTCTGATGAACCTTAACAAATCGGAAATACTATACAGATGCATGGGGCTATACAGAAACATGGAGATAATTCCTGATGGACGTTTGAGCTCCCAAGCTTTCTCAGAATAAATTTATGAAGTGAGTCTTAAATTTGTACATGGGTTCAGGAATGGTAAGGAGAATATGCATAAAAATTATATTAAGATACTTTAATAAAATTATTATTAATTGTAGCATTTAAGGACAGAGAGGGAACTAGAGTTCATTCTATTGAGAAAACAAGGCCCAGAGAGGGCAAGCATCTTGCCCATGGTTACACAGCTTAACAGCAGTTTCTATAATACATGTGCTGCATGTAATGTCCTAGTTTTAACTTCAGCATTTTATTACTCTCTAACTTCCATACTGATTTAGAACAGTCCCAAACAAGACAAATTCACACTGAGAATAAAAATAATATTTAAGAAGTGCCTGGCTGGCTCAGTCAGAAGAGCATGAGACTACTGAGCTTGGGGACATGAGTTTGAACTCCACATTGGGTGTAGAGATTACTTAAATAAACTTTAAAATAGTAATTATATATATTTAGCATTATTATTATTACTTCCATAGCTTAACTTTGGGATGTGCTGACCAGTCACTGGTTACTGTAATAGTCTCATGGGCCCTCTGGCCACATGTTGAACTAATAAGAGATAAATTAACAGACAGCTGTACATAAAGAAGGAGAGGGTGGGGCGCCTGGGTGGCTCAGTCAGTTAAGCGTCTGACTTTGGCTCAGGTCATGATGTCACGACTTGGGGTTTCAAGTCCCACATCAGGCTCACTGCTGTCAGCCTGTCAGCACAGAGCCAGCTTCAGATCCTCTGTCCCCCTCTCTCTGCCCCTCCCCTGCTTGTGCTCTCCCCAAAAAATAAATATTTTTTAAAAAATAATTAAAAAATAAAGTCACCTGCTAGAGGTGGCAACATTGTATACGAACACTTCAAATGTTCACACTCACATCTAAGAAGTCTGAGACAGTGGCTTACCTCCACTATTAGGAATCTGTTTTGCAAAGGCTCTCTACTCCTGAACGTGAAGGACGTAGTACGGGTACGGGTTCCAGAGGCCCGGGAGTCCGTCTGCAAAATTGTTGGAGCCTCTCTGCTAGGAATAATCCAAAACAAAGAGTTGTGCTGCTTCTTCACTTGCAAGTGCTGAAAGAAAACACAAAGACAGCATGCTTCTTAAGAATAGGCTTAACTGCCCAAGGAAATCTTCAAGCTGTCAAAAAATCCTTAATGAACACATCTGGTAAACTCACTTCGGACCCTTCCCAAAATGCTTTACAGGATGATGAAATTCCCAAGAAGCAAAACAAAAAACCCAAGAGCAAAACCAGCAGCCTATGTGACATTACTATAGTTCATGACTGGTTATCCACAGGATCTGGCTCAGTGTCCTTGAAAAAAAAAAATAACACATCCAGCTTAATTAATCCAAAACAACCTGGTAATGAAAGAACCATCTGTCTTATTTTTCAGCTTCTCTCCACACATACACACAGCTTTATTGTTAAATGCAGAGGTGAGGGAGGTGAGAGACGAGCTTACTCGGAAAATTCTCTGAGGAGGAAGGGAAGGGAGACGGGAGAATGAGGAGGTCAAGACGAATTAAAATGTCTAGAAGAACGTGAGGGGAAAGGAAGCATGGAGAAATTTGTGTGAAGAGCAACTAGTTTAAGAATGTGCTGTGGGCTACTTTCTCAAAAAAAAATTGAAAAAAAATCTCAAACTCCTCTTGCTACAGCTTTTCTTACACAAGACTAACCCTGATACAAAAACAAAACCAAGATTGCATGCTGTGCACTTGTGTTAGTAGAAAATATGTTATTTTAAAAAAATTCTTAGGAAACAAATTAAAAACAAAACAAAAATAAAAATATGGCAAATACTTTATTTCAGAAGCCACTATGAACTCTAACGTCCTGCAATAAGGAAATATTTGTGCTTAACTATTATGAAAATCACATAATAACATAAAAAATATTTAGATTCCACCAAGAAGGAAAACATTTAAGTGCACTTAATTAGCATTAAGCATTAAGAACACTAAGATTATTTCTATGTGTGTGTGACCCATTACCAAAAGACACTGGAGAAAAATGAAATCCACTGATGTGCTGAGTTGTGGATTACAGGGAATTTTTTTCTTTGAAAATGAAAATTTATAGACAAAAAAAATGCTAATTTTCACTTTTGAAATGTCAAGTAGTTGATGCATTTGGAAGTTAGAAGAAAGGCAAAGTAGTGCTCTTTAGCAGCTATTATAATGGAAGTCTCTACCATGAAACGGAATTTTGAGCCTAAGGAAATTATGGATAATTATACATTTGTGCCCCAGAGTCATTCTCCTTAAATGCAAATAAAGTGCAGCTCCTGGGTTGCTATCATCTTCTACCCAGTAGTACTTATCAGCAGCTGAAGTAAAAGAGCAATCACAATTTTAAAGTTGGAAAGATCCTTTAAAATTATCTACTCTGAAGAGTTGGTAAAGAAACCCCAAACAGTACCACACCAGGAACAGCTGGAGGGATGGGGACTTAGTTACACCTGGAGGAGCTTAAATCAAGGGAGGAAACAAGATGGCCCATTCTCATGTTTGAATGACCTTCATGAAGAAAAGGCATTAAGTTGGTTTGAAGGCTGGGGAGTGGGGTGGGGGTGGGGGGGGCAAGTTGTTAAGCCAAAGCCAGTGAATGCAATATTCAAGAAGTTAGTTCTGAGCTCAGTAGGAGGGAACTTCCAAATATTTGGGCTGCCTAAAGATAATACAGGTTGACTGATTGGATAACGAAGTCACTTGTTACTGAAGGTATTTTGTCCTAAGAACCACTTGGGATACATTTGGACAGTAGTGCTTAACCAACTTGAATGTCCACTGGTATCACGTGAACACCTTGTTAAACTATAGATGATGATTCAGTAGGTCTGGGGTGGGGCCTGAGAATCTGCATCTGAAGCAACCTGCCAGGTGAGGCAAAGGGTCAAGACCGTGGGTCTTGAGTGTCAAGGATATAACTTGATTACACGCATTAGAATGTTATTTAAACCTGTGTCCCCCAAAGCACACAGAGTCTTCTAACCATATGACTTCAAAAGTATTCTCCAGTCTTGATCTGGGGGCAGATGACTATAAATAAATAGGTTAAGTGGTAATTAGCAGGACTTTGTGAGTCCACACATCCAAAATTTTACAAAGTTTGTATCTTGGTATCTTGCAGTGACTGCCGCAATCATACTTTTGAGAGCAACTAATTTTGCACAATTCTAAAGAAGAGATGTTTTACTTCCATTTAAAAAAAGTAAGGGGTGCCTGGGTGGCTCATTCGGTTAAGTGTCTGACTCTTGACTTCGGCTCAGGTCGTGCATGATCTCAAGTCCCAAGTCGGGCCCCGCACTGACAGCACAGAGCCTTGTTGGGATTCTCTCTCTCCCTCAAATAAAACAAACAAACGAATGATGCTCATGCCCCAAGTTTGGCAACTACTTGAAACCGAGTAACTGTGTTGTGATTGATGAATGACTGACTGAACAGACACTCAGCATTCAAAAATGCAGTTACTTATTATTTCTACTTATGATTCTACAGTTAACAGAGAAATAGAATGGAGAAAACATGGCTACAAAATTTTTCCCAGTGACCTGTTATAAAATTGTGTGTCTCCAAAGGTGGGGAGGAGGTAAGTCTCCCAAGGCTACAATTTGTGGTCTTCTTTTTCAACGTAGGGCTTTATATTATTTACCTGGCCCTGAATTTCACCTCTCTGCTATCCATCAGAGTCGTAAAAATTCCTTCAGTGTTTTGCAAGTCCCCGTTTCTAGCTCTGCTCCCTGACTTATCTAATAAAACTGGACCTGAATCAGTTCAAAATCCTATGTGATGTCTTTCCTGGAGAAATATGCTAATATCTGAACACACAGACTTTCCTCAAACTTTAAAGCGTTCTCACATTTCTCTCCCATAGTAAATAAACCAAGAACTGAGAGGAAACCCATTTCCTGCCCTTCTTCTGACTCTGAAAGTCCCCCTTCCAAAGGGTTTGCTGTTTTAGTTTGCTTAAACGTTGTTTCTGATTTATGAAAATCAGATTTATGAAATCTGATTTATGAAAGCCCTTTTTTTCCAAACTGCTTATTTACTTTTCAGTTAATTCTGAATGAACTTAGCTTATTCTGTCCCTTGGGAAGTATCATCTGTTTGTTCATTCCTCCTTTGCTATTTTTAAAAGAAAAAAAGTGAATTACCTTGAGGGTAAGCAATCAAATGAACATACCTAAAATCGAAATTTAAGTGTTGGAAATTCTTCTGTTCTCCACAGCACATAAAAATCTGTGCTTATATTATTATCCATCAGAGGATTCTCTAAAGCCAAGTTACAAACACGATGCAAATCTTAATTTGGGGTACTTTATAATATTATTACAAATAAACCAATGCATGTGATTTTTTTATGTAATTTTTTTTATGAAATCATATAATCCTAGATTTACTTCCTAATACCAGTAGGTTTAATCCTTTTGGCAAAGTGAGTCAAATTTATTTCCTGATAAAATTAACTCTGAAAGTTTCTACCTTCTACAGTAAGTGTTGAAGTGATCAATAAAAAATTTCTCAATGCCTATTCTATACCAGACATTGTTCAAGGAACTAAAGATAAAGTAGTGAAGGGGGAAAAAAAAGAAGTTTACAATCCAGGAGAGAGGCAGGTATTAGCAAGAAGTTCACAGCTAATTATTAAGTTACAATATTGGTATGGCTAAAAACTGACCCAGCTAGGGAAAGACAGGGAGCTTCTTCGAAGAATTTGGGGGAAATTCTCAGAGAACTCCACTCAAGAGTTAACCAGATGAAATAGGGTGAAAATGAAAAACATTCCAGGTGGAGGAAACGGCATTTGCTAAGATTCTGAGGTGAGAAGGAAAGCTTCACACAGAAGAACTGAAGCCGCCGATGGGAGTAATGATGAAAACAGTTAATAGCTAGTCTTGGCGGTGTGCCTACCCGCCCGCAGGAACTCACAGATCGCACACAGCACTGGCATGGGCGCCGTTACTCTAACTCTGCACATAAGGACATAAGGATCTCTGCACAGAAAGGCTTAGAGAAGTCAACTTGTCCAAAGTCTCAAAGCAGGAAGGTGGCGAGCCAGAGTTTGGTGGGACTCTGCTGCCTGGGTCCTTATTCTGTACCTGAGAGCCATCAGAGCTCCCCAGGAACAGGTCAACATGGAACTTTCCTCCTGTTCATGCATGTGCATGTGGGTTCCACTTTTTATTCACATGCACGCACACACATTCATAAACATTATATAGGATGTGACCTTGTTTTAAGTAATGCTTAACATTTACATGACAATTATATAATATTCTGAAATTTGCATTTGTCACTGTACTTTGAGGTCCATCCATATCGATGTGATGCAGAAAGGTCTAGTTCATTCTTTTTAAGTTCTGTAGAATATTCTATCAACCAAATGCATCACCAAGTTATCAATTCCCTACTAGCGGACATTTAGGTTGCTCTCAGAGAATTGCCTATATAAATGTTATTTTGGAGCCAAAGCTCTTTTGTTTTTCAATCTAGATAATAGATAATTCAATAAAATAATAATAATCTAGATAATTCAATAAAATAGTTTACTGAGACAGTGAATCTTACAAATGGCTAGAAATACTTTAAAATTGAAATTTCCCTTTTAAATGGGGTTTTCTCTAAAAACATAAATCTTTGATAATTCAAGTCAGGTAAAAATAACTAAATAATTAAAATACTATGACTCTCAAAAGGGGAAGTTAATAGTATTTTAACGTTTATTTTATTTTTTTTTAACGTTTATTTTTTATTTTATTTTTGAGACAGAGAGACACAGAGCATGAACGGGGGAGGGGCAGAGAGAGAGGGAGACACAGAATCGGAAGCAGGCTCCAGGCTCTGAGCCATCAGCCCAGAGCCCGACACGGGGCTCGAACTCACGAACCGCGAGATCATGACCTGAGCTGAAGTCGGACACCCAACCGACTGAGCCACCCAGGCGCCCCTTAAATGAGAAAATAAATTTCCAGTTAAGTCGAACCTATACTAATCCTGTTGCAAACAGAACATACTGAAGAGAAAGTAGATGCAGAAGACAGTCTGTATCTTACAACCACTTTCGCCTCCTGGCCACACCACCCTGGACAGAAAAATCAGAGCGTTTGAGCAAGCAGATAAACAAAACAAATATTTCTCTGGAATGCCTTGTTCTGTGCTCTGGCCAGAAAATGATCCAAGGCACAACCACACAGAAAGATAAACAATTTTTTCTTTAGAATCAAGGGATTGGCAAGTGCCCACTATGTGTCAGAGTTAATGTTTGATAAAACAGACAATTAAGCAAAGCAATAAAATGATCGTGAAGTGGTCAGACCTATAAACAGTGTGACCAAAAACAATGATCTATTTACATTAATGGAACTTTTTGTTCAAGGACACTGTAACAAGTTTTATTTTGAAGTGTAAACTGAGGTCAAGTTCACAAATACGTGAAGACCCATCTATTGGTTTCCTCCAACTTTAGTGTCATTTTCTATACAGAAGAATTCTGAGAAAAACCTCAAAAGGCAAATGTTTCAAAATACGGATAACTTCACTATGGGCTGCATTCTTCACACTGTAAGATGACCTAGTCCAGAAAAGGCAAAACAGAATTTGAAGAAGAGCATTTCTCTTCAGAGGGAAAGGGACGAGCAGTCTCTTGGCTGATTTCCAAAGAAGTGTACGTGGTCCCCAAGTCAGTAAATAGAAAAAAAAAAAAAAATCTAGGTTTCCAATGAAAGAAGTAACTCTGTCATACTGAGGCCACAATGGAGTCAGACCGTGTGGCCCCATTTTCACACAACTAGCCAAATGTTTCAGCATGTTCCACAGACAAGCCAAGGAGATTTCACTTCTAGATCCCGGACTCTAGTCCAAGAAATCCTTCTGGGCTTAGGGAAATCCTTCCAGGCTACAGGATGCAGCCATGAACCCAACTGAAATTTATCCTACCAGTAGTTCAATAAAATCACTGTTCAAGATGGACCAGTTTCATCATTCATTAATCCATCTGTCCGTCCATCCATCTGGCACAGATATTTATTACTCATTTATCCCATGGCACAAGGTCGCAGAGCATAAGGAGTATCTGAACCAAGACAGCGAATCTATATAGTCACACATTTAAACATAGACAATTAAACATACCAAACATAACCTTCTGCCTCATTCTAACCTCTTAACTACAGATTCGAGGTGCACATTTTATTATTTTTATTGCATAATATGCATACTGTACTGAATACATGATTCGCCTAAAACCACATTTTTTTTTTGCATTCCCCCTCAGAGGGCAGAACAGAAATAGAAATATATATAGATAGATAGATAGATAGATAGATAGATAGATAGATAGATAGATAGTAAAAACAGCAGGAACTAGCAGTTGAAAGAGACTTAGCATGAGAATAAGGAATGACAAATAGATCAGAAACCAAAAGTAGGATCACTTAAACTTTTGAAACTTCCCCGTGTCTGTGATTTTTAAAAATGTCCTGAAGATTTCCCCATAGTTAGTAGCAGTAAGTAATGGCTTCTGGACAGAAAGTAAGGGGCACATGCTATGGACATACGACATTAAGGGACAGAGTCTGTGCTAAGAGCATTTAAGTCAAAAGCCACCAGCGAAACCCTAGGTCCCAAAGCAAGGACACAAAAGAGCCCAGAGCACAGGAAGTGGCCTGAGTCTGTGGTGTCTCCCTGGGGATTTCACAACAGTACAATCCTTGTGGCTCCCCACACCAGACACTCAGCCCAGAATAAAAAACAGATAAGTTGTAAGGCGGACTAAAACTAATCCTTTGCTAAAGAAAGTGCTCTGTTATCTAATATGTTCTGCATAGTTCCTGATTACTTACTAAAGTCTAATTGTTGGGCTGCATTTCGATCTGAGGGCTTATTTTCTCAGATGAGAATTGGTCTTTGATAGGCCTCTGTACAGCAAGATGAAACCTTTATTTTCAGCATGCCATACTAAAATAGAGTATGGCATTTAAAGAATAATGTTTGGTTTGTTTTTTTTTTTTTCCTATCAAAGATGATTTGGACCAGAGGAACTGGAGAAACCAGATGGAGGATGTGGCCCCAGTCTGGATGCAGGAGGATAGGTAGGACCCCTCAGCAGAGACCCAAAAGGCTGATACGCAAGGCTTTCGTCTGAGGCATGTCAGGATACCAAACTGGCTCGTTCTGAAAACACTAGCGAAGAAATCAGGAAAAAGCCATATAACAGTAACAAAACCTCTGTCTTCCTACAGGGCACATCACAGGTGTGGAGCAACCAGGAGTGAGACAGAGCATCCTGGAAGCCCATCCAGACAGGAGCAGCTTGGACAGTGTGTAGGCAGGGCAACGGCCAGGTGCACCCTTGGGGGGGGATGCAAAGAGGAGGGGTCAGGGCACCAGGCCCACCGCAAACCCTCTGTATTTGTTTCCCAGAGCTGCAAGAACAAAGTTCCACCGACAGGGTGGCTTCCAACAAGAAAGGTTTATTGTCTCATAGTTGTGGAGGCTAGAAGACCAAGATCAAGGTGTAGGGCCATGCTCCCTCTGAAAGCTGAAGGGAAGAATCCTTCCTTGCTTCTTTCTAGCTTCCTGAGGATTGCTCACACTCCTTGGCATTCCTTGGCTTATATGCGCATCGCTCCAATACAACATCTTCACATGGTATTACCCCTGTGTCTCTGTCCTCACAAGGATGCTTCTTATAAGGACGGAAGTCCTACTGGAAAAATAGCCCACCCTATCCCAGCATGACTTCATCTTAACTAACTGCATCTGAAATGACCCTATTTCCAAATGAGGTCACAACCTGAGGTACTGGATAGGAGGGATAGGAGGACTTCAACTTGTCTTTTTTGAGGGACACAATTCAACCCATAACATTCTTCTTGAAATGCCCAGGCCACGCCCTCAGCCAGAAGGACTAAACGCTCTAGAGCCATTTAGAATACCTGATGTTAATTCACGTTAAAGAGAAACAGAAAAAAAAAAAAAATTACTCTATGGTGGTAAAAGTCAGAATAGTGGTTACATGTAAGGAGGGAAACAGTGACAGGAGGGGAGTCCATGGTGCACTCGTGAGGGCGAACAATGTTCTAGTTCTTCATCTTGAGGCAGGTTACAAGGTGTGCTCACTGGGAAGAAATGTAGCAAACTGCACGTACATGGTTGTGTACTCCTCTGTATGTCTGATACATTTCCACTAAAACTTTACCTTTTTTTAATGTTTACTTATTTATTTATTTATGAGAGAGAAAGAGCGTGCGTACTCAAGCACAAGCAGGGCAGGAGCAGAGAGAGAGGGACAGAGAGAATTCCAAGCAGGTTCTGGTACTATCAGCGTGAAGGCCGATGCAGGGATCAAATGCACAAACCATGAGATCATGACCTGAGCTGAAACCAAGAGTTGAGGCTTAACCGACTGAGCCACCCAGGCGCCCCTCCATGAAAACTTCACTTTAGGAAAACATTAGAGAGGGGCGCCTGGGTGGTTCAGTCAGTGAAGCATCCAACTTCACAGCTCAGAGCCTGGAGCCTGCTTCAGATTCTGTGTCTCCCTCTCTCACTGCCCTTCCCTGTTCATGCTCTGTCTCTGCCTCAAAAATAAATAAACATTAAGAAATTTTTTTTAATTAAACAAAAAAACATCAGAGAAGTTGGAGCTGTCCAAGAAATAGAGATCTTAACAACCTAAGTACAACCTCAGAGAGGGGCACTGTCTTGAGAAAAGCCAAAGCCAAGAGTTAGCCACTCACATCTGCTGTTCAGACACTCAACTGGCCAGTTTACCTGAGCTGTTTACCTCTTAGGAACTGGTGTGTAACCGGAAATGCTAAGGTAATTTACTTATAATGAGAAAAATGTGAAGGCCAAGGAATACGTATGTTTGAACTGGCAGATTGGCAACCTCCATAGGCAAATCCATGGATGATAATTAAAAAGCTGTTTGATAAGCAGGGACACATTATAAGTAATAAGGGTACTCCCTCCCCTCTACAGTGTTGGAAACATGCTAGGACACTTTTTGCTTTGCTCTCTGTTTTCCTACCCTCCTTGCAGACCTCTCCCACACATTCCATTTTCAGGCTAAGTATAGTTCAAGTGTTTTTTTCTTTCACATCTAATTCCTCTCTGGGAATTTTAAACACTTGTGGTTAGAGTGTTCTGGGTCCTGTCACTTAATCTCCAAGCAAGAGAAATTAACACCAAAGGACTGGATTAAAATAGTGGACACCACACAGACTTAGTAGAAAACATATTTTTGGAGTAAAAACAGAAGATTTTCTAGGATTAAATATAATTCAGACGGTGAACATTAAATGTTGCATAAGCTCCGAATAACATACTGATATATTCAAATCTGGATGATTGCTAAGAAAGGAGAGTGAAGAGGGGCGCCTGGGTGGCTCAGTCGGTTAAGCGGCCGACTTCAGCTCAGGTCACGATCTCGCCGTCTGTGAGTTCGAGCCCCGCGTCGGGCTCTGTGCTGACAGCTCAGAGCCTGGAGCCTGTTTCAGATTCTGTGTCTCCCTCTTTCTGACCCTCCCCCGTTCATGCTCTGTCTACTCTCTGTCTCAAAAATAAATAAACGTTAAAAAAAAAATTTTTTTTTAAATAAAAAAAATAAAAAAAAAAAAAAAAGAAAGGAGAGTGAAGACAAAACGTAATTGCAATGCAAACAAAGAAATGAAGAGCAAGTATTGATCAAAATTTTACATATAAATTATCAAGCATGTAATTATAGAAAATAAAGCTAGGAAGAGAAAGAAGCACTTGGCCTTCTATTGTGTAAAATGTATTAAGGGGGCACTGAACATTTCAAGGCTATGAATTTGTAGTGACCCTCTTGACTATTCTCCCAGGATGTCTCCGCCCCATTGAAACCCATCCCTATTCTCAAATTTCAATTACAATCCCACACTTCAGAAGTCTCAATAGATATTTAATAGCTCTATGTTGTTTTTTTTTTTTTAATTTTTTTTTTCAACGTTTATTTATTTTTGGGACAGAGAGAGACAGAGCATGAACGGGGGAGGGGCAGAGAGAGAGGGAGACACAGAATCGGAAACAGGCTCCAGGCTCTGAGCCATCAGCCCAGAGCCCGACGCGGGGCTCAAACTCACGGACCGCGAGATCGTGACCTGGCTGAAGTCGGACGCTTAACCGACTGCGCCACCCAGGCGCCCCAATAGCTCCATGTTTTAAATAGTTGGGCTATTAAAAATGAGAGCTCCAACATCAATTATACATTACCATTACTAATGTCTTCATCATTTTCTCATGAAAGCAGCAAATGGGAAAGACGTATTCCATGACAAATGCTAACAAGCCTAATGTTAGAAGCGATGTGAAGAATTGGGTTGTTATAAATTGTCCATATAGAGCTACATCCCCAAAGGCATAACCTCATGGGGAGATGTAAACATCATAAGCCATAGGCCTCTCAGTCTGATTGAGCTGATCCTGCATTCTCTCCTGTGACATCTCCTCAAATGCTTGATTTTAAACATTATGGGCTGAGAACACTAAATTTCGCACAGTTCTTAACCATTCTCAACACTGTTTTACACCTCAGTGGCTTTGATTTTGAACATTATTGGCTAAGAGCACTAAACTTTGCAGAGTTCTTAACCATTCTCAACATTGTTTTACGCCTCAGCGCCTTTGATCATTCCATTTGTGCTTTCTGGAATATTCTCTTCACCTTCCAACTTCCCCCCTCTCCAGAATAACTTCCAAGTTATGGAACCCTCTGTTGGTATTCTCTTCAAGGAGGACTTCACTTTCCACCTTCACTCTGCATTTGGATGACAATAGAGGAGAGTCTAGGAAAGAAAGCATATGTAAAACTGTCTGAAGAATAAAGATAACTATAACTATCATAATTTTAAACCATTTTTAAAAAAGCTAAAAGATGTTAAGATTTTTAATGTGCATCTGAATAGAGCAGTTTTTACTTCATAACCCTAGTTTTTTGTGAAAGACTCCTAGTGCCATTCAACCAATAGATTTTCATCCCAACTCTACCAAAAACCCATATGGGTGAATATGCACACACACATATATACTTCATCCCTTCGTGTGCCCTTGGGTCCCTACAGAATAAATAGCACAGCACCTGGCACATCCTAGGTGCCCAAACATTTGTTCCTGTTCACTGAAGAATAAAGAAATGCAACAACATGAGTATACTAATAAAGTCCAAAGTGAAGCCAGGTGCTAAGATGAAACAGACTGAAGGGAAAATTAGAGCTCCATGAAATCAACCAGAAAGACTCTCTGGAGAAAGTTAATTTGTAACTATCCAAGGAAGAATAGAGTTATAATCATAGCTATGGTAATAGTTGTAGCAATAATAATGGCAAGTAATACAGATTAAATGATATTTGGCAGAACCTATGCTGAACTATTTATATGTGTTTTCTTTTATTGTAATATCTGTGACGTGGCCATTATGTCGAGTTGATAGATAAGGAAAGTGATGCTCAAGGTAATAGGCAACTTATGCAGAGTCATGTAGTTAAAAGCCGTAAGGTTAGGGGCGCCTGGGTGGCTCAGTCGGTTAAGTGTCCGGCTTCGGCTCAGGTCATGATCTCGCGGTCCGTGGGTTCGAGCCCCGCGTCAGGCTCTGTGCTGACAGCTGAGAGCCTGGAGCCTGTTTCAGATTCTGTGTCTTCCTCTTTCTCTGACCCTCCCCTGTTCATGCTCTCTCTCTCTCTCTGTCTCAAAAATAAATAAACGTTGAAAAAAAAAAAAATTAAAAACCGTAAGGGTAGAAAATGAACACACCATCTGGTTTGGAATGGGCAGTGTGGAGTGAAAGGAGAAAAGCATTAAGTATCAACAGAACATCCTGAGCTAAAGCACCGGAAGCCTGCAGTAACACAGGTTCAAATGGGAGAGTAAAAGGAAAGGTAGCAACATGAGATGACAGAAAACTTCAAAGACCAGTTGGAGAAACTCTCTGGATTTTTGAGCAGAAAAAAATTTGTGTAATGAAAACCAGGCTTAAAGAATGTTCTATAAAAGGTACATGGGCAGGAATATTGGTGGTCATAGGTAGAGAGCTCAGGTAGAAGATTTTGTATAAGAATATGATTATATCATTTTATGGCCCTCTATATTTTCTTAATGTTTATTTATTTTTGAGAGAGAGAGACAGAGACAGAGCATGAGAGGGGAGGGGCAGAGAGAGATGGAGACACAGAATCTGAAGCAGGTTCCAGGCTCTGAGCTATCAGCACAGAGCCCAATGCAGAGCTGAAACTCTGGAATGGTGAGATCATGACCTGAGCCAAAGGCAGTCGGACGCTTAAGCAACTGAGCCACCCAGGTACCCCTTATTTCATGGCTTTCTAGACAAGTCAGTTGAGGAGGAAGAAGGAGCAGTTGGGGGAAGGGGGATGGCTTGGCGTGCACTCGGCACTTCAGAAACATTATTGTGTGTTTAACAGCTGCTTTTGGAAGGCCTAAGCCCAGCAGAAAAGCTGTTTGGTTTTCGCACGCCAAAGATGTACTTAAGTATAGAGGGCTGCTGTATTTGCTGAGCTAAGTCCTCCAGTTTTCAATTCATTGGCAGTAAATGCTATGAAAAGGACTTCGAGAGCTATTTTGGGTTGCATGAGACTCGTTCAGGAGATATCTGTAACGCCTGTGTCCTGCTTGTGAAAAGATGGAAGAAACTGCCAACGGGATCAAAAAAAAACAAAAACAAAAACAAAAACAAAAACAAAAAACCCTGGAATCATGTGGTAGACGCAACGGCAGGACCCAGTCTGAAGACTACATTGAAACCAAAGAAAGTGAAAACTCTATCTGGCAACAGGATAAAAAGCAACCAGATCAGTAAACTACACAAGGAATTTAAATGTCACAGTTCTGATGTTCACAGGCACCTCAAGTGCCTCCCCTGCTCAGTCTCCTTGTTATAGTAACCAGTCAGATGATGGCTCAGACACAGAGATGGCCTCTGGCTCTAAAAGAATGCCAGATTTTTCCTTCTCAGATCTCACACACTGGAAGAGCCAGAAAATACGTTGTGGGATTATCTTTAAAGGCCGTTTTGGGGAAGTCCTCATTGACACACATCTATTGAACCCTTGTCGCTTACTAAAAGAAACAAAGAGGGGCACCTGGGTGGCTCAGCCAGTTACGCTTGCTTTTGGCTCAGGTCATGATCTCACCCATTTGTGAGTTCAAGCCCCACATCAGGCTCTGTGCTGACAGTTCGGAGCCTGCTTGGGATTCTTTCTCCTCCCTCTGCCCCTCCCCTGTTCATTCTTTCTGTCTCTCTCTCAAAATAAATAAACTTTTTTAAAAATTAAAAAAAAAAAGAAATGTACGTAATATTTAAGATGCTGAGTATTTCATAGGGAAGCTGAATGCTGCTGTAAAGTACTCTTTAAGTTTTGTTTTTTTTTTAATCCCCTTTTAATGAACGAAACTAGGGGAATTTTAGGGGACAGAGATGGGATTTTTGTGTGAAAAAAGTATGCAGTTTTACTCTTTCTGCATGGAGAAGCAGTGGTTGGGGCATTTTTTAAGATGGCTGGCTACACTTGTTTTACTTCATGATGATAAATTTGTCATAACTCAATTTAAAAAAAGGATATAATTATACCATTTCACGGTTAAAGCAGAAGACCCCTACCAAATCTGTAAAAACATTTTTAAATTTTTTTTCTTTTTTTTTTTTTTTTTGATGTTTTATTTATTTTGAGAGAGACAGAGAGAGTGTGCCAGCTGGGGAGGGACAGAGAGAGAGGGAGAGAGAGAAGCCCAAGCAGGCCCTGGGCCATCGGTGAAGCAGAGCAGACACAGGGCTCAATCTCACAAACTGTGAGATCATGACCTGAGCTGAAATCAAGAGTCGCAAGCTTAACTGACTGAGCCACCCAGGCACCCCAAAAACATGTTTTTAATTGGTAGCCTAGATTTGTCCTCCAAAAAAGTTAGTGCCTGGAAAGCATAGCCAGGTACTTCATGATCAGAAAGCATACTTCTCTCTTAATGTCCTGCTTATCAAAATATCCAATTATATTGAATTTATTTGCAGCATAGCTGGAATCAAACAAGAATAATTAGCTAACTTATTTTGACATATATCTAAAATATTGGCTCCAAATACCAAAAGTAATTTGAAAGAAGTGTCCTTTATCTCGCACATTATTTATATTTTCAACAGAAAGTTCTCTTAACTTTCAGAGTATATCAATTAAATAAAGTTATAAATTAATTTAATATCTGTTGCTAAAAAGCAGTTGAACATCCTCTTATGCCCTAGCTGAATGCCTCGGTTATCATCTCATTGCTCTTATCTAAATGCAACTGGATAACCTATTTTCAACTGGTAAGTGCAGCTACAAATTATCCATAAAGAAATCAGGGAATTTTTTTTTTTAAATCTCTACCTTCTTTGGCCCTATGTTAAACATAGAAAGTGTACACATTCCCTTATCTTTGCCTCCTCCAACCCTAGGAATCTTACATACAAAAGGGTTGCACAAGATTTTAATAAAAGCATCTAATTTTGTTTCATATATTATATGTTTATGGTATTTATTAATTTATCTTTTATTTTATTATTTTTTAAATGTTTATTTTTGAGAGAGAGAGAGAGAGCGAGCATGGGGGAGGGGCAGAGAGAGAAAGAGAGAGAGAGAGACTCTCAAGCAGGCTCTGCACTATCAGCACAGAGCCCGATGTGGTTCTCGAACTCGAGAACTGTGAGATCAAGACCTGAACCAAAACCAAGAGTCTGCTGCTTACCCGACTGAGCAACCCAGGCACCCCTAGTTTATCTTTAAAAATTTTTAACAAAAGTGGCACCAGTGGTGCCAGCCTAAATATTTGCAATAGAATATTTCCTATGAAGAAAATTCCACCAACTGTCAGAAACAAAGGACTGATGACCTCTCTGAGGACTAAAATCTGATGGGGTCAGGGGAAAGGACTCCTTAGAAAGAGCTAAAAAACAAGAAGGCTGTGTTTATATAGCATCATGTGTTTGTGGGCCAGAAAAAAAAAATCTAAAAGGCAGAGCCTCTAAATATTTAGAATTTTTATTTTTATTATTTTTTTAATGTTTTTATATTTATTTTGAGAGAGAGAGAGAGCATGAGTCGGGGAGAGGGGCAGAGGGGCAGAGACAGAGAAAGAGAATCCCAAGCAGACTCCATGCTGTCAGGGCAGAGCCCAACACCAGGCTCGATCTCATGAACTGTGAGATCATAACCTGAGCCAAAATCAGATACTCAACTGACTGAACCACCAGGCACCCCTAAATATTTAGAATTTTTTAAATATGAATATAGAATATCTCTATTAACCAAGAGGATGCCCTCTGAAGACATTATTCTTTGTGAGAAACTTTGTCACTATGAGTCTCAGCAGGAACCCCCAGTCAGCCCCTCTCTTGCACCCCATCTCTCAGCTCTCACCAGCCAGGCTCTTGTTCCCATTCCTCCTAGCTCTGGCAATCCTGACAAGGAGAACTTTTTATCCCCCAGAGCATTTGTTCGTGTCTCATACTACGTTAAATGATAGCTAATAGGAATCTAAGGAAGATCATAATAAGTGTTGGAACTTCAGCAATGAGTGCATATCTCTACCTACTAAAGTGCCTAAAACCGTGGATATAAAAATGTACTATTATAGAGGGAAATAGCTTTGTTATTCACATCTTTGGCACACACATTTACTTCCCCAGTAGTATGACCACAAACCAAACCCAACTCAAATCAACATAATTATGAATTATGAAACTGTACTGAAGACTTCCTGGGGCACCTGGCTGGCTCAGTTGGTTGAACATGCGACTCTTCCTCTCGGGGTCATGAGTTCAAGCCCCACGTTTGGCCTAGAAAGTTTACTGTACATGAAACAAATTTGAAAATATCCTTCTGATGACATTTACATACTGGTCTCTTTCTTGTCAACACAAGTACACTAAAATATTTTCAAAGAGTTTTCAAACTTTTCAAAGCCAAAAGAGTTTTAATTAATATGTGCAAATCCACAGCGATGAATTCATCTTTCACCTGTCTTCTCCAATGGGTAAAGTTTTCGGGATAACAAGTTGATAATCTTAATAGTTACAAAGATGAATCCTTAATAGTTACAAAGATGTTACAACTGAGCTAATACATTAACTGTGGTTAATCCATGGACACTGATTGAGTCACTTGGCAAATGTTTGTTCTATCTGTAATGTTCTGGACACTGCATCAGGTACAGAGGACAGAGGGGTGAACAAGACAAGATGTAATCACTGCCCTCTCAAACAGAAAGGTATTCCGGATTTTATGTCATCAACCAGATTTAAAAAAACAAAAAAACAGACACAAAAAGCTAAAAGTGACTTGTTCAAGTGATGTACATTAGTGACATTAAGTATGTGAGTTAATAAACAAATCGGGCATCTAGCTAAAGAATCTTAAAAACAATTTTCTCTCTAGGGAGTGTACCAAGCTTCCCCAGAGGGTAACGTACTGGTAATGAGGAGCTATCCTAGAGTCAAAGCATAATCGATAAAATGCTGGAACCTTCTGTTCATTTCTTATAAACCAATGCTACTGAGAGACATCAGCTTGGACATAAACCTTCATGCTTTAACTACTACTCTGAGATCATCTACAGAGACCAATAGAAATGAAATCTCTCACACATTAGTACATTCCCATGACAAATACTACAAGAATCCTGCACATTTCCACTGAAACTATACTCTAAAGAGAACATAAACCTCCTATAACAGACTGTGTAGATGTCAGTCTGGGAGAGAAGGAGCAGATATTCGGGAAAAGGCAAGGGTTTCTGGGTTACTTAAATTTTTGTCTCTTGTGACAATCATTGTCTTACATAAGATATCAATTGCACTTGATTTGCTTAATTAGGTTAATTTTCAGTATCTAGTTTCAGACATCACCAGCCAACCCAGGGACGCCTTAGAGATAATTAGAGGTTCGGTCTGCAGAGAGGTTGAGAAATCAGAACTAGTGATGGACAGTCTTATGCATAAAGGTGAAACTAAGTGAGTGTATGGATTTATCTCAGAGTATAAAAGGAACGGGGTCCAGGGTCCTTTGAACCTTGATTCTCCAGGTGGATGCCTGTGCCCTGGCCTGGGGCAAGGAAGGAGAAATCAGTGATGGCCAATTAAGAGAGGGAAGGAAAGCTGGCTGAGGGTGAATGTGCATGTGCGAGTCTGTGTGTGTGTGTGTGTGTGAGGGAGAGGGAGTAAGAGACACAAACAGGAAAGGCCATGCCCATTGGGTGAAGACTGACTTAATCTCTAATTAAAAATCTCTGGTGGCATCCCATTCTAATTAAAACACAATTCAAGTTCCTTTCCAAGACTTGAAGGCTTCACATAAACTGCCTCCCACCTTCCTGACTGCATCTCTTCCAAACTCCCCCTTTTTACTCCTCTGCTTCTAAAAGTTCTCCAAACACCCCAAATCCATTCATGCCTCAGGGCCTTTGCAGATTCTGTTCCCTCTTCCTAGAATGCTTTTCCTTCTGCTCTTCACTTGATGGCTGCTTCTCATCATTCAGGTCTCAGTTCAAAAACTACTTCCTCAGAGAAGCTCCAATTGCTCTAAAGAAGCTTTCTCTCTAGCAAACCCTGAGGTGCACTGGCTTGTATCTGAAACATGTTTTTTCATTTATTTGTACTTTGTTTATTGACTCCATTTCCCACAGAAACATAAGGTCTCAAAGAGCAAGGGCTCTATCTTGTTCAACACTGGGTGCCCTACCCCCACCACCAGCACCTAGAGCATCTCCTATTATGTAGTGGATACTCTGTAAATATTAGTTAAATCTCAAGTCCCACCTTATGGATGACTGTGCAGGAAGTCACCCAAGATGCACTGCAAAACCACTCTCTGCTCCCTTGTCACCTCGACCTTCTATCACAGTGACCATAACCCACAACCATAACAATTCCGGACCTGCTTCCACAACCTGTGGAAGGTGGAGGTAACGCTGCTTCCCTTTCAAGAATCTCCAGCTTCCTTGCCTGTTCTCCTCTGGAGGCCCTATTCTCATCTCCTACAGATCTTTCCATTCCCAACCAGATAAAGGTAGCTCCAGATTTAAAGAATCCTTCAAAGACCAGCATTACACGCTACTAGGCACACTGTGTCTTAGGTATAAGGGCAAAAAGAGAGAATGGGGAAGAAGAGTACCTTTTCACTTGGCTTTTCAGTGTTTATGATAAAAAAACAAAAACAAAGACAAATTTCCTAAGGGTTGGGTGCTTTCCTTCCTCTCTCTCTCGCAAGAAAAGGAAAGCCCTTCCCTGGTCGATGCAGAAGGCTGTGACAGCAAATGGGAAGCTGGCCATTCCCCCTTGGATGACAAAAAGTCTCCCCGAAAAAGAAATATGGACATGGGAAAGAGACTCACGTCCTACTGTTCCTTACTTTGTTTTATCCTCATAAACTCACCCCTAGAATCTCAGCCCTTCTTAGCCTGGCTGTATGGCAGCCAAGTTCCCGACCAAGCCTAAGGACCTACTGCTTGTTTGGTGCTGGCGAATCACCATCAGCAGAAAGAACTCCTGCTACCTCACCATGCTGAGGAAACAGTACTTCTGACATCCTAATATAGAACCAGAAATACAGTTTCCTCCTGACATGCCATAATATCCAATGCACCCATTGTCTGCCTTACATCAAGCTGACTCCCAATCAAATACATCTTTATTGAAGTATAATTAACATACAGTGTGATAACAGGTTAATTTACTTTTAACCCTTAAAGGGTTCACCTGGAAATTCTGATACGTACTGTTATCCATTGTAATCACAATAAATAGGAGAGGTTACTTTCAACTGTGAAAGTGGGGATGTAGCCCTGGGAGGACTCCTTCCAGGAGAGAAGGCTGAGTAGGAACTTCAGTGAAAATATATTCAGAATGAAAAGAATTTTTGGAGCACAATCCATTAGAGATAACATATCCTCCTGAATTTGGCCAGACACAGCACACCAAAGTGACCCGTCAAAGATGCAGAGAAGATAGAAGATATCTAATTGAGGAAAGTCTGAAGCTCTCAGAAGGAAAGGCAGATAAAGTACTCAGACCACCTGTTCAAGAAGCTCAGCCTGGGAAATTAAGGAAGTATATTCAGAACAGGGGATATATAACTTGAGTGTGCAAGGCAAAGGTGAACAATATGTATAAAAAATGGAAGAATTTGTGAGGAATGTATGCTATGGAGGCTTCCTGGGATGGCATAAAGCCAGAGGTTAAGCAGACCTCCGTGTGATCCATTCTAAATCCTTTAAGCTAGAGCAATCTTAGTTTTTTTTAACTATAAAACGGGGCTAAATATTCCTGTCTCATAGAGTTCGTGGGAAGATCTAATAAAAAAACACATGTGAACACACGGGGGATCCTAGTGGATGCCACATTGAGTTTTGTGCTTTTCTCACCTCCTTGATAAGCATTACCTAGAATGCATATCAAACAGATATCTGGCCCCCAGCCCTGGATGGAATCATAAAACCCATGGAAGCCAACTGGTAATCTGCATGGGTAGCAAAGGAGATGTATCAGAGAAATATGGGAAATGCGCCACTACTTTACCTCTCTCCTAGAATATTCCACACGATGTGGAACACAGAAATATCTCCAACAGAAGAAAACAGCTGTCACCTCCCTCTGGATAACTTGAGAATTAAAGTTTTCACAAAAGACAGACTTACGTTTTGGAGTTTGTTTGTTTGTTTGTTTGTTTATAACAGTAAGTCTTTCAATGGTATTGTGCCAATACTGTCCATCCCTTTCTGGGCCTCAAAGATTTTTATTGATTTGGGGCAAATCATTGGGGAATATCTCCAACAAATGCACTGCAACATGGTCTCATTTTATTGCCCCATTATCCAGAGGCAGGCACTCTGGGACTGTGACATTCAGGGATTATGGTAAAAATATTTCTCCAGGGAAGCCCCACTGAGCAAGAAATGAACATCTCCTCTCCCCCTCCACATGAACAATTAAAGACGCTTATGAAGCCAGATCAGGGTTAACGTAATCAGTTTCTGAAAAAGTTCTCATAAACCAAAGTTGTCATTATCTGAAGTGTCTCTGAGGCAACTGGCCTTATTCAGACACAGGGGACTACAAGACAATCTGTCTCTTTTGCAGATTTGAATGTGAAAAGCCGTCCTGGGTGAGAAGAAAAGGAAGCAACACAAACCAGTTTCCAAATGTCAAATCGGTGTGCTTTCAAAAGGAAACTAACCTGGCAGCCAACCGGATCTTCCCAAACACTTAATATCTCGCGGTAAACTAAAAGGGTCATCTTCTGTGGCTAGGAGAGTAAGTTTGAAGACCGGAAAGTCCAATATCCATGCTAGCATAGATAAAACAGACAGCCATCAGAAACCTGAACATCCACGTGAAAATGGGGAGAAGAGCCAAAGAGGAAAAGAAGCTTCTGACTGTCCTGCAGTGTCCTTAACTCTCCACCATCATAGTACTCAGACGCATGTGACTTTTTTGAGTTAGAACCTGCGGTTAATGTGGCTTCTGATGGCATCCACGATGTCATTCCTATCCCCACTCTCCCATGCAGTTTTTAAATAGTACCTTTCTAACAGCAAGCACTCCCCCCTCCCCGCCCCTTCTGCTTAAGATCCTGTAAGGTGTCTGGGGTTTCAGCTTCTGAAAATCGTTTCTAGATGTTCTTTTAAGCCAAAATAACAGCACACAAGACAGAGGCTGAGATCTCCAGGAAACTCTAGAGCAGGCGGCCTCAAAATGACAAATCTCTTCTTTTTTTAATCTTGAAAACTAACGGCGGCCAAACACTGCAATTTTCTCACCGCCGCTCTTTTCCCCCGACTGCCTCGGTGCTTGTTTTGTTAGGTCTAGTTCTACCGTGGCGGGAAGGAGGGTCTCTTGGAAATTTTTCTGAAAGACCAGAACCTTCCAGACCTCTAGTCCCTCCAGTTCGAGTACAGACCCTTCCCTTTTACAAAAACAAAAACAAAAAACAGCAAGCAAAGGGCCCCCACCCTGGTCACACTCGAGTGCCCAAGCTCTCCTGAGATCACAGGAAAGAGGGTCCCAAAGCAGGTCCTCTACCCTCGCAGCACACCTCCTCCCGCCCTGGTGGTCCGAGAGCCCCATGGCTCCACTACCGGGCCGGTGCCCCCACCCCCTAAACCCGGGGGCCAAGAGCACGCAACGCTCTGGGGTCCGCAGGGCGCATGCAGGGGCTGTCGGTTCAGCGTGCCCCCCGCCCCCCGACGCTCAGCCCCTGGGGCCGCACAGACCCCAGGCCGCCCGGATCAGGGTCAGGAGCTCGGTCTCCCCGCGCCCCCCACCCAACCTCCCTCGCCCCGGCAATGCAAACCCGCAGGGAAGCCGGCGGGAGAGTTACCCGCCGAGGCCCAGGCGCGAAGACTGCAGAGGCGTGCGGGACTCTGCGGCGGGAGGCCTGCGGCTCTCCGGCCGCCCGCCGCCGCTCGCTCCAGCCGGCCGCTGCCTCTCCCGCGGCGCCTGCAGCATCGGGCCGCCGAAGCCCGCGGCCGGCGGAAACCGGAGGAAGGTGGCCCGGGTCAGGGGCAGCGCCGGCACGATTCCTCGTCCGCGGACCAGGCGGGGGAGCTGGGGAAGGCGCGGCGCCGAGCGGAGTCCGAGGCGCCCGGCCGCGCGCTGCCCTCCGCGCTGGGGTCCGGATCCCAGGCGATTGCGCCGAGCGCCTCCGGAGCCGCGGGGTCGCTCCTCCTGCTCGTCTGCTGGCGCCAGACGCGCGGTGACCACGGCCGCCCCCGAGTCCACGGAGGAAGGTGCACTGCAGAGCGAGGCTGTGGGGGCTCCGCGCCCCCCGGAGCAGGGAGGCAGGAAAGCAGCCGAGCCCCTACCTTTCGGGCTGGGCGGACACCAGCCGCGCGCCCTTGCCGGGCGTCAGGGACGGAAAATCACCACGACGGGAGGGCCCGGGTAAAGCAGCGGGTGGCTTCAGGACAAGGTAGGAGGATCAGGTTCCACAGCCAAGAAGACACTCCCATCCCGCCCTGGTGTTGTTTGGAGAGCTGCCGGGACGAAAGTGAGGGGCGGCCAGGGTACTCCCCTTCCCCGCCGGGCTGGCGGGCGGCTGGAGTAAACACATCTGCTTGGCGCACCGGGGACTTCTGTGACACCAGGCGAGGCAGGCGGCTTGGTCCCTAGCAGAAAGGGAGGGGTGTTCAGATCTCCAGAATTCCCGGGCTCTGCCTTTCAAGGACAAATGTGTTGGTGCTTTTTATCTTTTGGAGATGTTACTTTAGGGGGAAGAACGAAGGTGGGATGTGCATTTTCTTTTCTTGTTAAAGTAGCGCTCTCGAGAAAAGCATTGTTAATAATGTCCTCATACTTGGATGGCTCTGAATACATTTTATATTTCAGTGTTTGTGAAATAATTCATTGTCTGGCAACATTCAGTTAATAGCTCCAGCCTTTGCATACTAAGCATCGTAATCACAGGCCGTCAAATGACCCCAGAGAGAAGAGCCACAGACTTGGGTATAATTCAAAGCGGCAATGTGTCACCGCACTGAAACAAAGCCTTTCCTCTGTGATGGACCTTCTGGTATTTGTGTTAAGTTTAACAACAGCCCTAGGAGGCAGCACTTGTTATTTTCCCAGATTTACCAATCCAAAAAACGGGAGTGTGTTCAGAACATTCCTAGCTCTTTCCCTGTCTGTGGATTGCCTTGGAAGAGGGCCACACAAATTGTGTAATTTTAAAGGTCGCTCCTGAGACACCAGAGTAGTGAATGATGTTCAGGGAATTTGCCCGTGTGGGTCAGTTTTCCTTGAGGTTGCTTTGCTTTTCTAGTTTCTCCTGAGTTCCATACTACCCTTCTCTTGTTCATGATCTTCAGAATTACACCACTGTTACGCTTCACCCACTCTGCCCTTTTTAGGATTTGGGGATCTGCAAAGTCATGTGTTCAGGGGAGATGCCATCTGCTATTCCTAGCTGGCCTTTGTGCTGCTTTGTAGTAGTGGCCAAGAAGGCAGAGGTCACCCTAACCTAGTTCAAATTCCACCTCTTCCACTGTCATGCCTTGTTACCTTAAGCAAGTGGCTTCACGTCAGTGTGCTTCCTTTTTGTCTCCTGTGAAAGTGGTATAATACAACCTATCTTCAGGGCTTGTTAGGATTCAAATAGATGATGATCTAAAGAATTCTTGGCACGTTGCTTGGCGCAAAAACCATCAGGTCAGGAAACAAGAATATTAACTACCAGTCACTGCCCACTATGAGTCAGTTACTGCCTACGTATCATCTATGTTCCTCCCATCCATCCTGTAAGCCAGAATAATCTCATCTTAGAAATGAAGAAACAGAGTTGGGAGGTTAAGCAATGTGCCCAATGTCATAGTGCCTACATTGGAGCTGTGATTCAAATGAATGGCCACCAAAATCAGAATTTTTAGGCAGTGCACATACAAGGCTGGCCATTTGCTAGGTTTTTATGGATGACACAGTCTCTGAATTAAAATCACATTGTTTCATAGGATATGGCCTCTGTGACCCTAGGGACAAGTTCAAGCCAGGTTCCCCACACTACCCTGGGGTGCCATTCAGTACAGTGTAGAGAGTAAGGTTAAAGACACTAGGACATCTTCCTCAATCCCAGTATAAGTCCTGTCTTCCAAATCCTCATGTTCCTCATGTCCTGTCCCAAGAACAGGCTTTTTGAGCATGATTGGTGTAGGACTGTCTACTTCATATAGGGGAGACCTACTCAAAATGCTGTGCCCTCAGCAGAAGAGTCGCCTCAAGTGACAAGAGGCCATTTTTTTTTAACAATATCGCCTTATACATTAATAATAGAAAGAAAAATTCTTTTTTCTAACATTTCTCAAGACTTAGGTTGTCCACTTCTAAACAGTAATCTGGCTCAAGACAGATTTTGACCAAACTAAACTTTTTTTTTTTACATACAATTGTGCCTCCTCCCACTCTAAATGAAGATCCTGCCAGCCTCTCCTGGCTGTCTTGGGGTTTTATCTACTGTAAGCAGTTATTTAAAGAACGTGTGCATCTCAAAATGAGTAAGCCACAGGGAGTAGGCAGTCTAAATCCTAACTTAGAGCCGACTGCCTACAGCGTGGGAAAACTGTTACTTCAGCAAAAGGCAGTTTAGTTCTCCTAAGCAGTGCCATAACTTCTGCAACATCCCCATTTCAGAGCAGGATCTCAGCCCTATGTTTGTTTATGTAAATAACCATTGTATTGATTCCCCCCCCCCCCCCATAGTGAGTGCTTGGAAAAGGAATGCGGGTCTATCAGAAAGCTTATTTGCAACTTCATAAACAGCAGTGTCTCCTTACTCTGCTAGTCCCTGCAAGGTTTCAGTTCTGAGTAGCCCAGTCTCAGGAACTACATTTACTCTCCCTCCACAAACTGGAAAATGAGGGGAGGTGGGAGAGTGGAACTAGGGTTCATCATGTTCTAAACACACGAACATATAAAATATCTGGTGGAAGCCATAATTAAGATGATGGTCATAAGCATAATACAAATTTCTATGAAATTTGTATTTCATAGAAGAAATACAAATAGTCCATAAACAGGTGCAAAGATTTTAGTGTCTTTTTATAACAATGTTTATGAAAATGTAGACAATAAGGAGAAATCAGATTGGCAACAACTAAGGTTAATGAGCTTAATGAGTTTCATCAAGGTGTCAAGGAAACTATTCAAAGAAGGATGAAGTAGAACTTCTTCTTTAGAAGGCAATTTGGTGATTGCTATCAAATTTACAAGGTTGTTATGGTTTTGAATTTCAAAACCCTAATTAAAGTTCCATAACTGTCTTCCTTAGAAGACAGTTTGGCCTCAAGCCAAGCAAAGTCGGAAAGAGGAGCAGGAAAGAGGAAAGGGTGGGGAAAGACACTGATCTCTTAGTTGACTCCTACTTATCCTGGTCCAGAAGAGGCAGCCATTCTGGTTACTGAGTAGCACCAGGAACAAACCCTGGTAAGGCGCCTCCCGCAGGTGGGTGGGCTCAGTCGGCAAAACTACTGCATCTCCAAGCAGCTTGCTCAGAGCTCTTAATTATACGTTAGAAGTGTTAGAAGCCTGGGCCACTGTCCTAGCTGCTGGGCCCTGCTCCCAGGACAGGAGGGAGATGTCCCATCCTCCCCACCTATCTGTGGAGATGCTCTCCTAACTTCTACTCCAGTCGCCTGACTGATAATTCTGTCAAAGTATTATAGGTAGCTTTCCTTGGGGGCACTCAGCCCACTAATTAACATCTGTAGCTAACCCCTTTGTCTCTCAGCTGGTTTACAGAGCGGAACCTACTGCTATTTCGCTTCATGAGAATGTTTTTACTGGATGGATCCTGAAAAGGGGAATCGCTGGGCAAAGCATACATGAAACTACAAATAGTTTTGTATTTTCTATTTTCATGTTCCGAAATTCACACTTGAAACAAACAAGTGAACAACAACAACAACTAGTTTCGATGGCACTCCTGAAACAGAGTGCCAGCTGGAGTCATCTCAGTGCGCTGTGAATGGCATAGAGTCTTCTCTACATTTCCCAAACTTCAGTCTGCTATGAATGTATGTCACCTTCAAAGCAGCAATTCCATGTTTTTAGGACTCCATCTGTAGAAATGATCACATACAAATACAAAAATATGACTAGGGATGGTCACGGCAGCATTGTTTATAATGTTTAAAAACAGGAAAACAGTGCCCAAGAATAAATAGAGTGACTAATTAGACTGTGGTATCTCCTAATAATGAAGGCAGCCATTGCAAAGCTATTATAAATGTATATACAGATTCAGTCTGCTAACGGGATAACGGCTACAGTACGTTGGCTTTAGAAGTTCTACATTCAGAAAACTGTGGGACCCAAGGAATTTAACAAAAATCCCCTACCCCTGGACAAGCAGAGCAAGACTAACTCCATTTTGTGCTACACCCACCATCTCATGTATAACCCCCACATGACCTACTTATTGCTTAAGACACTCCCCCACCCTAGTCAAGCCGCTGAGCACACCCTTACTGGAAACCGGCTCATTTAGGAAGGTGGAACCCCTAACCGCCAAAAAATGTAAACCCCGCCTTTTGCCCGCCAAACTTGCGCGCCAATTCTGACCAGAGTGATAGGCTAGTTCAAACAGTTACTATAGGGTAAATTGTAATTCAATTGGCCACCTGCGTGTGGACTGACATGACTATGCAACTTTCTGTGTGTGTTACAATCTCATTGGCCACTGGCCCCCATAAAACTTCTACGCCTCTTAACCTAGGGGTCCAAGTCCCTGCTCCGCTGTGTCGGGTATACTTGGGCCCAAGCTCGTGCTTGCAAATAAACCCTCGTGCCTTTGCATCGGTATCGGTTCCTTGGTGGTCTCTCGGATTCGAAATCGGGGCATTACAAAAACATATACTGAATATATATGTAGCATATCATAGATGCGGTTATTTATTAATGTCAAGCAGAGAAAGAACCACTCATGTGTGTGTATATATTTGTGAATCCGTAGGGAGTGTTGACAGATTTCATCTAGAGAGTGGAATTATAGAGGCAGAGAGA
Source organism: Leopardus geoffroyi (assembly GCF_018350155.1). Taxonomy (NCBI): domain Eukaryota; kingdom Metazoa; phylum Chordata; class Mammalia; order Carnivora; family Felidae; genus Leopardus; species Leopardus geoffroyi. The sequence continues at coordinate 46,744,203 of NC_059333.1, read as the reverse complement.
GAAAGTAAAGGAAGGTTTTTGCTTTTGATTCTAAATATTTCTGATAATTTGAACTTTTTACAATGTACATAAATAACATTTGTTATTTTTTTTTAAAGATGCTAACAAAGTTAGCATGTGTGTGGGAAGAGAGATTAAAATCCTGAAATAAAAATGCATCAGTGTTTAGGCACAAATTGGAACTCTCTACCTTGGTGATTCCCTGCCTGTGTACACTCTATATTCTATGCAATACATTTTTCCCCAATCATTAAAGACTAAATAGAAGCATCAGGTGAAAACAAAATAAAATAAAACCCTCACAGCCATATTGAAGGGACAAGATGAAAACCTATGGAATCGTGTTTTTATTTTGCAGTGGGGAAAAAAAACAACTAGGCATATTGGAAGCATGAAAAATAAATGTTCATACGTGTGATTTCATTAAAATGTAGACCTTCTGAGTGGCAAGATATATTGAGAAATAAAAACACAATCTGAGTAAACATATTTGCAACACATAGAGAATGGTTAATTTTCTTATTTTACCAAGAACTCAAGGGGGAAAAAAACCCAAGAATTTAATAGAAAAATAGGCAACTACAAGGACAAGCAGCACTCTGAAGGGAAAAATAAAACATATATTCATTAAACAAAATGTGTCTCCTATGCACCAGGCACTAAGCTAAGCAGGTGTAGAGCAGTAAAGGAAACATACGAATTCCTGTTCCTATGCAGCTTACATTCTAGTAAATTTTGGGGAGTCTTGACTTCACTGTTTGAATTTAAACTTAGGTATAATTTGCACTTATTGGTAAAAATTATGAGTATTAAAACAGGGTGGAGATACAGGCACTTTCCTGTGCTATTGGTGGGAGTACAAATCAGTGACCTCTTTTTGGAGTATATTTTAGCATAAACACTTGTAATTTTAAACATTTATATACTCTAATACAGAAATCCCACCAAGAGAAACTTCTGTTACAGATATCCTTGCACAGTTATATAAAGTTGTGTATAAGAATTGCCTATTAGGGGCGCCTGGGTGGCTCAGTCGGTTAAGCGTCCGACTTCAGCTCAGGTCACAATCTTGCGGTCCGTGAGTTCGAGCCATCTGGGCTGATGGCTCAGAGCCTGGAGCCTGCTTCCGATTCTCTGTCTCCCTCTCTCTCTGCCCCTCCCCTGTTCATGCTCTGTCTCTCTCTGTCTCAAAAATAAATAAAACGTTAAAAAGAAATTAAAAAAAAAAAAAAGAATTGCCTATTAGATGTTGCTTATAAATGGAGACCCTGGAATGACTCAAATAGCCTTTAGTAAGGGACTGGAATTGTAGGGTACACGTATACCATAGAATTTTATGTTGTCACTAAAAGAATGAACTAGTCTTCTATCTAATGACTTGGAATAATGTCCACGATACCATTAAATTTAAACATCATATTACAAAACGGATTGCCCAGTAGGATTCTGATGTTGTTTAATATTTTTTTAAATAGAAATAATGATAGTTATAATACAGCGGATGTTAGTACACACAGTATCTGGAGGAATACACACAAGCTGTGAATGTCAGCTGCATCTAGAGGGTACATTCATGGAGGACTTTTCTTTCTAAATTATACAGTTTGGAATGTTTGATTTTCACTATTTATTTTTAACTGAAAAAAGTGAGAATTTTCAAAACATTTTACAATTTAGGAATTTTTGCATGCAGTCTCTTAGAGACATAACAAATTAAACTTTACTTCTTGGGGAGCCTGGGGCGGGGCGCAGTGGTTTTTCTGAGAAGTAATGACAAAAGCTTTGATATACAGGGGTGATTGTGTGCCATTTTCATCAAAATCTTGATAGTGACAGTTATTTTGGTTTCTGTTATTCTTAACCTCAGCGTTAAAGAAACTCATCTACTCCCAGACTTACAGGGGATGGCCACATCACCAAAGGATATTATAAGACAGTGACTTGTCAAGCAGAGAGATACTGCTGGGATACAAAGTTGCTTCTGGAGAGTCCACTAGGAACCACTGCCTGTGGAACCACCTAGGAACCTCTCCCAACTTCCTGTCATTACACCTGGAGATAGACAGAGAGGCACCAAGTGTGAAATGGCAGAAAAGAAGGCAAGGTGGAGGTCACTTGATATACTCAAATGTGAGCTCATATTAATTGTACTCCTGCCAGATGCTAGGTGATTTTATAGGTTATATTGTTTACCACACACAGCAGCCCTGTGAGCTGAATATCATTATCCCCATTTTCCAGATGATGAATTGAAGACTCAGTGAAATTACCTAATTGGCCCAAGGACCGGAACTTGTACGTGTCACACCTAGAATTTGCACCCAGGTTAAACTCCAAGGCTCTCTTTTCATACCCATGACATAGTGCCTTTCTAGTCAAGAGATGAAGGATGTGAGAGAATTAATGACGGTTATGCGAGTATGACGTTTCACAAAAACACTTAGAACCTGGTCAATTGAATGGGAATCCTGGGAAACCTTAGTTGGCTTTTTGTATGCGGGTATCAAGATGGTGGCTGCAATGGTATGGCCAACATTTCCAGTTCCCATTGTTCCAGTTCCTGTTCCCCCAAACCAGAATGTCTTCCCCAGGGATGTGCAGACTGTAGATTATGGAAATATTTCTTCAGGACCCCAGTCATCATTCCTCCTGGCTGAGTCTGCTCACTTTCACACTTGAGCTCACTTTGGGATAGATCCCATTTTAATGTAATTACGTTAGCAGAAGCACTAACCATAATGGCATCAGGGTCATCACAAGGGAAACATGTGCGGCAGCTCCCCAGGAGCATGCAAATGCAACACTTCAATTCTTCATTTCTATTCCACATCAGAACTGTTTATTACACTATAGGACATTATGAATACAAGAGAACCGATATCAGTAATAAAGAGCTGTAGAGATAGGAACCGCCATGAACATCTGAAGTAGAAGTAAAATGAAGGATTGAAACTGACCACTGTTCCCTGATGGGTTAGACTAGGAATCAGTTTTCATTTTACAATGTTTACAATTCTCGTTTTTACTGAATCTTCTGGTAAGCTTCCAAATTTACTTTTTTGCACTCAGGTGCCATATTGGCAGCAGTTTTCCCAAATCCTGCACATGACTGTTAACTATTACAAGTATATTAACCACTACATGGTGATATCCTGACCATCTGAGCAGCTCTCTTCAGTGCTTCAAAAGTGGTAAATACAAAAAACAAATACCAAATAATTAACAAATACAAATAACTTTAATCTCTATCATCATTTAGTATTATCGCATAAAATTGAGGGGTTCTGAAGCTCTGTCTAAGGGACTAAAGAGAAACAATTTTGTTTTTGCTTAAAGAGAGAGATGGGGGGGGGGGCGCCTGGGTGGCGCAGTCGGTTCAGCGTCCGACTTCAGCCAGGTCACGATCTCGCGGTCCGTGAGTTCGAGCCCCGCGTCGGGCTCTGGGCTGATGGCTCAGAGCCTGGAGCCTGTTTCCGATTCTGTGTCTCCCTCTCTCTCTGCCCCTCCCCCGTTCATGCTCTGTCTCTCTCTGTCCCAAAAATAAATAAACGTTGAAAAAAAAAAAAAAAAAAAAGAAGAGAGAGATGGGAATAGGCAGGACTTAACTGTATGTCTCCGTGCTTATCAGTGATAAATAAATGTATTTTAACCAAGTCAACTAAGTCCTAGACTCTGGATCCACAAAATTTTGTATAATTGATAAAACTTTTTTACTGGCTATAGATTAAAAAGCTGAATACAGTTGAATTTTCCTGGGCCCTTTAGAGTTAAGAGTCCTGCCACTGAGAATCTGTCATACAAAATGTTAATCCATACGCTCGAAAACAATAAAACTCCAATACTAAATACCTGGAAGTTGTCCCTAAGTTTTCTTTAACTGAGGTGAGTAATAAGTTCATTTGTACATGATTTCAGAAAATGTGTATATCCCTTGCTGTTCGTTGCCCCCCCCCCCCCCCCCCCCCCCCCCCCCGGTTATTCTGTATCTGAGATCTCTCAAGGATTCACTCACCATTTCCATAGAGGGACTTGGGAGTCTTCTCTTGCGAGCTCTACTTTCTTAATTCTCAGTCTTTGTACGTCCTGCTGCTCACTGAGCATTCAGTTCCACATGTATTTATCAGCACCTGCTGTATGCAAAGTATTGCACAAAAAGCAGAGTCAAAAGATCCAAAGCCAAATTTTAAGTCTTCTACCCTGACCAGCTTTTTCTTTTCACTTACTCATTTTTATTACTGATAATGCTTTTCTCCCACCTTTCCACTTTTAAACCCTTAGAATTATCTTTGATCTGTCCTTCTTTCTCTCCATCTCACCTGAACTTCCATCCTTCATGTCATTAGCACACTCCACATTCAGTCATTAAATGCACACTGCTTGCTATCTGCCAGGAACTGTTGCAGGTGCTAGGAGTAGTTTGCCAGTGGGGAAACAGGCAAAAATGTTTGCTTTCCTGGAGTTATATTTTAGTAATTCATCTTGATTTCCTTTGTGTTTCCCTCTTGCATAGTGTTTATTTCACTTACTCCAGACCTGCATTCCCTGAGTCACCCTATCACCCCCATCACCTGGAGCGGCTCTCTTGGAATAATATCCTAAGGACCCACAGCTCGCTTTTTTACTTCTCAGTCTTGAGCAAATCTCCCAAACTTGTTTTAGGCTTCTTTTCCGTAGAGCAGCCTGCCTGCCCACCCTTCACCCCACTGGAACAAAAGAGAACATTGGATTCCACATCTCTGCCTGTCAGTCTTTTGAAAACAAAAGCAGCACCAGCAGAGATGTTCTAGAGATCTGTTAACTTGTTTCTTACCCTGTAACAGAAAAGTCACTGAGCCAACCAAACACCAAAACTTAGTTACCTTCTTGAGATGGAGGAGGGATAAATATTTACAGCTGGAGATCACAAGTCTGAAATCAACATGAGCAAGGCTGGGTTCCTTCCAGAGGAGGGGCGGGGGGGGGGGGGCACAATTTGTTTCCTTCCTTTTCCAGCTTCTAGAGGCCACTCACGCTCCTTGGCTTACAGCTCTTCCACCATTTTCAAGGCTTGCAGGGTAGGATCCTCAAGTGTCTTTGACTGTGACCCCTGCTTCTCTCAACCCATCTCCTGTTCTGACTCTGACCCTTCTGCCTCCCTCTTCCAGGGACCTTGTGACATTGGAGCCACCTGGATAATCTCCCCATGTGAAGACCCTTAACTTAATCATGTCTGTAAAATTTCTTTTGCCATTTAAAGTAGCACTTTCACAGATTTATGGGATTAGGATGTATACATCTTTTGACAGGCATTATTTGACTTCCCACATATACCATTTAGTTTTTCTGGTCAAAAACACTTGTAGTGTTTTCAATGTGGGGAATTGTATTTTCAGGAAGAAATTAATAGATGGTGTTACATACAAGAGAAGAACCACGAATCACTCATTCACTCACCAAGTATTTGTGTTTACTATGTGTCAGGCACTGGACAAGGAGCGTTCTGGGGATACAGATAAGAGCAGATAAGTCTGTAGAGTGTGGTGCTTATGAGACAAGACTCCAAAGTCTGATCATCTGATTTTGAATCCTGGCCTCACCATTTATACACTGTGTGGCGTAAGCAAATTACTTAATTTCTCTGTGCCTCAATTTTGTCACTTATGAAATTAAGATAGAATTAGAACGGTCCCATAGGGTTCCAACGATGATTTGGTGAGATTCTAGGTAACCCCTTTGGCACACTGGCTGGCATATGGGTTCCATAAATGTTAGCTTTGAGGTGGAGAGTGAGGGAACCGAAAATAGAGATCACGGAGTATATAAGGGCTTTCCAAAGCTAGATCTTAAAAGTTCAGTTTCTTTTGGGGGAGAAATGAGGGATGTACAGTGAGAAGACATAGTGAAGGATTTAGAAACCATGAGGAATGGCTGAGGAGACTGGAGGAATTTAGCTGGGGGAGGAAAAGGCTTAGGAGTTACATGAGAACTGTATTTCAATACCATCCTTGGGCAGTTGGCACAACAAAAGAGATTAGACTTATTTTACTTCTATCCAGAAAAAATATCCAAGCCCAAGTGGAAATGGCAAAAACATTGATGTCAGTATTTGAAAGAACTTGTGAATAATAAGGAGTTCCTTTTTTTTTTTTTTTTTTTGAGGATGCTACAATCCCTTCTCTGTCTCCAAATATACTGCCTTCTTTATGGGGTGGTCTCTTGTACATCCATTTTCTTCTTTCCCCTTGTCAATTGAAACCCAAGTATTTTCAGGAACCAGTGGGCCATAAACTTTAAGGGAGGCTGGGCTTCTGCCCAGCCACAAGGGTGTAAAGCAGGATTGGTCTGAGCCAAGCATGGTAACCATGGCCTTTGTCATTATTTAGATCGGCAATGAGCATGCGGGACCCAATTCTTGCCAATGAGATAGGAGAGAAAGGCCTTTGGAAAAGCCTTCATCTCTTCAAAAGATACAGGAGGGAAGTAAGTGCTCTCTTTCCCTGTTCCAGGTGTGAGACATCTTTGTGTGAAGAGGTGATGCCTGGAGATGGGGCATCCATCTCGAAGTGGTAGAGAACACATCTGAGGTCAAGGCTAACATCTGAGGCAGGCAGAGCAAGAAGACAGAAAGGGCCTGGATCCCTGATGAGCTGGATGAGCTACTAAATTATCTGACCCTGGAGTCATCATATAGTATGTCATTTATTATATCCATGTAATATATTAAAATATACTCAGTGTTAAAGCCAGTCACATTTTTCCTTCTTACTGCCCAGAAAGCACCCTGCCTATGCAACTAGCAGCACAGAACCTTGACCACCTAGGCTCCCAGCAGAAAGTAACTACAGCCTCTCTATTGGTGTTATCACAATACTGGCTTTGAGAATGGATTTTGAATGAAGATTTCTGACCTGCTTTTCAGGTAGGAGATTCCGTTATACACATTTTTGGGTTCATTTTTATTCTCTGCATATCCTCAACTTTATCTTTTGGATCAACCCATTTCATTAACATGCTACGCACCTACCCAGCCAATTACAGTTAACACTACAGGGTGTCTAGTAATCGAATAGGTTGCCTGCATTAACTAACTCCTTTCCGGAATTCCTGCATAGGCAAAAGATTAATTTTCTGAATCCTAAAATAGCTATAATTCTGCGATACCAAAATTTATAAGCACTGAACTAAACTCACTGTATATTGATAAATCGATTCATCTGCTTTTACAAAAACTGAATCAAGAGATAGGTGGAAAATATGTTAGCAAGCAATTAATAGAGGCTGCAGCACAAAATTATTTAATAAATAATATTTAATAAATAATAATAATTATTTAATAAATAATAATTCTCTCTTGTGTGGAAGAGAGAGCCGTCTCTGATTTCTGCTAAGCGTCCTTTTTGGAACACATCCCCTTAATACCCTTACGGTCTTCTTAGGCTCCTCACTTCCTTTTCTCTTCTGCCCCCTGCATCTCATCCTCCTTTTGAATCAGGATGAGTTGAAACAGTTTTCTGGCCCACTTTAGGTTCTGGAGAGGGACAGCTCCTCAGAGATCACAGTGACATGCTTTTCTCTCCTCACACTGCTTCTCTCTGTAGATTTTACAGGACCTATGTCTGTCTTTATATCTGAAAAAGAAGTAGTTTCATTCCAAGCCACATCCTTGCCAACGTTTATTGAGAATATCAATAAAGGACAACACATTTGTAAGAAACCTTTCTTTAAAAACTGGACAGAGCGGGAAAAGGTGGTGTGTCGTCCCCAAGTCTAGGAAGAATGTCAGTCGAGTCAAACTTTAATTATAATGTCTGAGTCAGTGAAAAGACCAAGTGTTTCCACTTCTAACAGACCCTCTTCCAGTTAGAAGGCAGTGGTTTCCACAAGTCTGCAGCTCTGTTTCAGTCACCTTTATAGAGTTTATAGGACTAAAGTACATAACTCATATTTTCTTATTTTCTATATTGTGGATGCCTTGGCATTTGGGCCCTCGCTGACTGGTGTAGTATTGTAATTTATAAGAAATGTAGGTTTCCCCCACTATCTGAAGGTAGAACTCTCCTATGAAAGCTTTTATAAGCTGAAATTTATATGGAAAAATTTTTTGACTGTCCCCAAACCCCAAAAATAACCTCTCTTAGGCTTTTCAGATACCTTAGGACATATCATGTTAGCAGGTGCACAAAATAAATTTCGAGAAAGCACAGATGTTCACAGACACTGTTCAGAGCTGTGGTGGCTTCATGCTGAGATGCTGAATGTGGTTCCTGGGGAAGGAACCGGAGGTGCCCCTCTCACTGTTCAGCATATGCTGCCTCTGTAAAGGCTCCATGCAAAACAAACACTATACACTATTTTCACTTTTATGAAAGTGAAAGTCCTCTTCAGATCGTGTTCTGTTGGCAAAAACAGCTACTCAGGTACATAGCTCTTTCGCAAAAATGAAGTGCCCTAACTCAAACTTTCAAAAAGTGGGAATACTTGTATATATTGGGTCTAAGTCCCATTTCTGGAACTGAGGTCCTAAAACCCTTGGAATTTCCTAAGTGTTGAGAGTGACAAAGGTGTCTTTTGTTATATTAATGAGGTAGCTTTAGGACTGAACCTGAGGAGGGGGCTGGTTGCCAGGGGAACCAACCACGTGATTAGAGGGTTGGAATTTTCAGACCTCTGAGGAGTGGGGAGGGGCTGGAAATTGAGTTCAGTCACCAATGGCCAATGATTTAATCAATCGTGCCTAGGTGAGGAAGCCTCCATGAATCCCCAAAGGATGGGGTTGTGAGAGACCTTCCAGGTTGGTGAAGGAGATTTGGAAGGGGAGTATATTTGGACTTGGAAGCTCCACACTCTTCTCCCATACTCTGGTCTATGCATTTGATGAAGTTTTGGAGTGATGGGGAGTTTGTGGGTTCTGGAGCACACGGTCAAGGATGAATTCTTGGAGACGTCTTTGGTGCAAAAAGGTGATTTTATTAAAGCATGGGGACAGGAACTGTGGGCGGGAAGAGCTGCACTGTAAGTGTGGGAGTGACCGTGTTATGGAGGTGGGCGAGAGGGAGTTTCCAAAGAGACTGTCACAAGCTAAAGACTTACTGGAGGCCTAGCTAATGTCAAGCTAAGGTTGTTCCCTCTAGTAAAGCATTAACATTAAGACTGTAGGGAGTTCCTGGATTTTTGGCCATGATGGGATTGCCTTTTTCTGGTAAACTGGTGGAGACTCTTATCAGTTTAACCATTTGTTTTTTTTGTCCTTTCCTGTTCTTGGTAACCTGGAGTGTCCAAGGAATATTATACATGTCCCAGCTTGAGCGGGGTGGGGGGGTTGCTGTTAGCCTGCCTGCACTTTGCTCCCAGTTTGCTTCATGCTCCCTCATCATATCTCTTCTGTCTGTCTGTTCCTGAATTATATCCTTTGGAACAAGCTCGTAATCTACTAAGTAAAATGTTTCTCTGAGTTCCATGAGCTGCTCTAGCTAATTAATGGAACCCAAAGAGGGGGTCATTGGAACATCCAGTCTATAGCCAGTAGGTCAGAAGCACAGATGACCAAGCTGGACCTGTGATTGGTGTGTGCAATGGGGGTGGGGGGAGAAGTCTTGCTCAGCCCTTAGCCTGTGAAATCTGACTCCGTCTCCTCTTTATTGTGCTTTTTATTTATTTATTTTTACCACTTCAATATGGAACTAGGTAATAATACCTGCCCAATTGGTTTTCAAAATGTTTTTAGAAAGCAAAGATGTTAATAGACATATTAACATAGATTCCAGATTAAAAGCTTTAGAGACTCAAAGCCCCCAAATGTTTTGAAGCCCATTATCAATATATAACTCTATATAAAAATAATACTTGGTCATAATGTAAGTGGAAGGGAGGCCATCAAGATCCTAATTTTATTTTCACATGCCTTCCATGGTTAAAAAAAAAAATTTTTTTTAAGTGGGGGGGACACCCGGGTGGCTCAGTTGGTTAAGTGTCTGACTTTAGCCCAAGTCACGATCTCACAGTTCATGAGTTCAAGCCCCATGTTGGGCTCTGTGCTGACAACGCAGAGCCTGGAGCCTGCTTCGGATTCTGTGTCTCCCTCTGTCTCTGCCCCTCCCCCTACTCTCACTCTGTCTCTCAAAAATAAATAAAAGTTAAAAAAAATGAAAAACTATATGCCAACCTGTTTAAAAAATGTTTGGTACCTCTGTTTTTCTGGTGCCCTAAGAATGTGCTTAATCTGCCTTTGGGTAATTGGGTTCTAACTGAGCACCTTCTGTGGGAAGCCCTGTACTTTTTGCTACATCGTGAAATCGGGTGACATGACAGTGAATGAGTGATGGACTTCTTAATTAATTCGGCAGGTCCTCAGAAAAGGTTTCTCTGAGGAGGGAACTTTTAAGTGGAGGCCCAAATAATAAGGAGAACCAAGCTGTGTAAAGATCAATGGATAGAGCAATCCAGGAAGAGGAAGTGAAAGAGAAACAGGATCCTGGAAATCAAGTAACTTCCCAACTCGTCAGCGAGACGGACACAGCACCAGCTAATTTTAACACAGCGTGTTTGTTTCCTGTTGTACTAGCAGTGAGAACAGGGTGCTCTGAGAACCCAGAGGAAGGAGTGATTAATCAGAGCTAAGAAAGGCGCCTGGGCTGTGCCAAGCAGCGTCTATAAAGATGTAGAGCAGCACCGGGAAGATTTAAATCCAGCCTTCACCACAGACGTGTCTTAAAAATAGATTGGGGCCCCACTCCACATTTGCTCAGTCAAGATCTCTGAGTTGGCTGCCTGGACATCTGTTCTTAACAAGCATGCAACTGACAGGAAGACATTTTGGAATCCTCGGTCTAGAGAACAGGCCTTAGAGTCAGATGACTTGGACACATGGCTAAGTGCCACTTTCTTCATCTGTAACGTGAAGGTAATAATACACTCTTCCTCACTGGGTAACTGTGAGGATGGAATGAGGAGGTAGTATTTGTACAGTGCCATAGATGGTTATTGTTATTGTAGGAAAACGATAGCCGCGGAGGTAACAGTGAAGAACTGACCCACTTGTCCCAGAGCTCACAAAATGCAGCTCAGAATCTTAACCTTCTAAGAGAAATGACGGGACAAGGTTACAGCTATCTGGATAGGCCAGGGAGACACAAAAGCAGCAGAGAGGGCTAGGGTGGAAACCAGTTTCCACCAGGGCAAAAGGACAGTGAACAGCTGTGCAGCTGTCAAAGCTTCGTAGGAAACAGCTGGCTTTGCCTCTCCTGGTTTTTCTTTTCTTCTTTCCACTTCCTCTTTTCAAATGCAAATTGTTTAAAGTCTTTCCCACCCTAAGAGCAAGCCTAGCCCTTGGGTAAATCAAAGGGAAAAAAAAAAAAGGAAAACCCCTGGGAAAGTTAATGAGTTAGTTGGGCAGAGTTTGGCAGAGGGGAGGTCAGGACTGGGGAATCATGGATTGACTCAAAGCCGCTTCTACAGTCCATACAGACTGAAAAGTGCTGCCAGCAACCAGCAAGCTCACCCCTTCCCACTGGTCTGATGGGCCTGAGGAGAGAGGAAGGCAGTGGTGTCCACCCCCAACCCCCTTAACTATAAAACCGTTCATCCCATCCTAAACTAACTACCCAGAAACCAACACATGACCAAACAAAACCACTCACTGTGGGATGGACACCAGAAGAATCACTTTCAGAAAATTGTTTACCAGGGTCAAGGTTATTTGTAGATGTACGAGAAGACACCTGCCTTTCTAAGCTCCAGTTAGTTCCAAATGTATAGGAGATGATGGAAATTCCTTTTGGAGGAGGATTTCTTTTTAGCCCTACCTCCCTTCTGTAGTTGTGGTCAAGCAGCAAATTCAGTGCTCATTATTGTAGTGTGAAGGGGAATGAATAGGTTTCAGATTCTATAATTTGTGAGATCAAGAATGGGGGCAGGATGACATGTAAGAAGGCACCACTCACACACTGCCTCCCGCTTTCCAGAGACAGTGAGGAGTAAGAGTAAAAGGGTCATGGCTTTGGGGTCAGCCAGGCCTGACTCCAAATTCCTGCCGTGCTCCGTACTAGCTGGCTCCTGGAACAAGATGCCTTTGCTCTTATAGTTACACGCCAGGCACTGTTCTCTGAGCCAGTAGCTACAATAAATAGTCATTCCCTAGCCATCCAGTTTTGGCCTGTGACCAGTTATCTGATCATCCTACCCACTGGAGGCCCAGATAATCTTTGTATTGTGAAAGCAGGTAAACTTCAACAACCAAAGTGTTTTAACCAACGTATCTCAGTTCAAAGCAAAGAGACCACCTTTTATAACTGGGATGTCTGTGTGTCTCTTTATAGATATATAAATTTTATACATATATTTATTTATAAATATGTATAAGTGCATATATATATATATATATGCACACTATATGCACATATATATATATGCACTTCCATATTAATGCTAAGAACATTTAAGTTTCGGCATTTAACCAGTGCTTAAGGGCTGGTTCTGAAAAGAGAGCATTCCCTGTACTTTGCAGTTTGGTTCTTTTATATGTATATAAAATAACTCGTAAAAGAACAAGCAAGTCTGAACAAGAATTCTGGACCAGGAAAGAAAAATAAAGAATAGGTACAAGATGGAACCTAAAATGATCAATTGAATCCATATGTGTTGTAATGCATATTTTGGGGTCTTTTTGTCCCCATCTTGTATTTCAGTAACCCCTTATATGTATGTGTGTGTGTAAACATATATACATACATGTATATATGTATATATGTTTGTATGTGTGTGTGTGTGTGTTATTTGTAGATGCACAAGAAACCACCTCCTTTTATAAGTTCCAGTTAGCTCCAAATATATATGAGATGATAGAAATTCCTTTGTGGGAATGATTTAATTATTTAAGCTCTACCTTATAAGCCATATGATATATATATACACAACCAGACACACATACATATGTAGCAGACATATGTCCTAAGCTCTTTTTTTTTTTAATTTTTTTTAACGTTTTATTTATTTTTGAGACAGGGAGAGACAGAGCATGAACAGGGGAGGATCAGAGAGAGGGAGACACAGAATCTGAAACAGGCTCCAGGCTCTGAGCTGTCAGCACAGAGCCCGACGTGGAGCTCGAACTCACAGACCCGAGAGATCATGACCTGAGCCGAAGTCGGCCACTTAACCGACTGAGCCACCCAGGCGCCCCTGTCCTAAGCTCTTTAAAACATCATCTGATATAATTCTCACAACAGCCCTGACGCTTAGAAAAGTGAACTCTCCTCTCAGAGTTTGACAATATCAAGTTTTGGTGTAGTAGTAGAGAATAATATCCTCAATTATCTGAAAAGCATATTAAAATGCCTCTTTCATTTTCAGTTACTCATCTGTATGAGGCTGGAGTTTCTTCATTTATTTCAACCAAAACAATATACAGCAACAGATTGAATGCATGGAAAGATGAGAATCTAGCTGCCTGTTAAGCTAAATATTAAAGAGATTTGCAAATATATAAAACAATGTTGCTCACATCATGGCCTTTTGTTTGTTTGTTTCGGAAAGGATAATTATTTTTCGTAGTTTTACATTATGATAACATGCAGTGGGCTTATTTTTGTTGTTTTAAATGAGTAAATAAATAAATGGAAATATTTAAACTTTTTCTCAGTTTTCTAATATGGTAAGTATTAAAAGTGTAAATAATGTATCAGTCTTAACTTCAAATAGAGTGGCTAGTTGGGAAATATTCATATTCTTTAGTAAAGCTCACTTTCATTTTTTGTTTTTTTTTCTTAAATAGGCTTCACGACCAGCACAGAGTCCAATGCAGGGCCCAACTCAGGGCCTGAACTCATGGCCCTAAAACCACAACATGAGCCGAGATCAAGAGTCAGATCCTTAACCTACTGAGCCACCCAGGGACTGCTAGTAAAGCTCATTTTTTGCAAGTGACTTTGGGAAAGTAATTTGAACTCTAAGTGCTTCATCAGTAAATAAATATGTAAATAAATAAAACAAGAATGATGCAACATTATGTCCAGGAGTCAGGGGTTTAGACAAAATGATATTGTGAGCTTCCTTCTAGCTGGAAGTTTTCATGATTCTAAAATTCTTGTCTATTGATAATTCTGGTTAAACCTATTGAAGGCTTAGCCAGGACCAAAAAGCCCAAGTTAAGTCCAATATATTGGCTCGTTTTTCTCAAAGAGGACTGACTCTCACACCCCACCCACCTCTGCCCACTACAAAGCTTCCATTGAATGCGGTACTGTGTCAGCCAGTGTGAACTCCATCTGCCTATCTCAAAAGAATGGAGCTCTGTACAAACATAGTCATACTTTTGGGGGCATGTGAGAGTGTATCAGGGCAATTGATTATTTCTTTTATGCATTGAAAGCCGAAGCACAGGGATAGAATGCTGATGTAAAAAGCAACATGACCCATTAGAAGAAATTTAACCAGTAACATCAACTCAATTTTGAACGTCTTATTTGATGTTTTATTTATTAGAAAAATATTTATTGAGTGACCAAGATGTGCCATGTATGAAATACATAATATTTACTAATCATAAGTTTAGAAGAATGCTTTCTTTCTCCCCTGAAAAATAACCTTTAGCAGAGCACTAAATTAAATATTTCATACTTAAGTTTCCTTTTCAGTTTTGTTCACATCCAATAGTATTTTATTTTAATAATATTATTTCACCAACATTTATTCTGTATATATGATTGCCAAGGACTGCGGTAATCTAATCCTTGGGGGAACCAAGCCATATGGATTTGGTCCATCTCTTTTAAAAGTTCACGATGTTGGGACACCTGGGTGGCTCAGTTGGTTGAATATCCGACTCTCTCAGGTTATGATCTCATGGTACGCGAGTTCGAGCCCTGCTTAGGGCCCTACGCTGACAGCGCAGAGCCTGCTTGGGATTCTCTCTCTCCCTCTCTCTCTCTGCCCCTCCCCCGCTCATATGCTCTCTGTCTCTCTCAAAATAAATAAACTTAAAAATAAAAAAAAATGTTTAAAAGTTCATGACATAGATGGGCAATTATAAGATTTATACTAAGGAAATGCAGTCACTACAACAAAGGGGTAAATGAGTATTAAATGGTATAAACTGTGCATAGTGCAGGGACAAAAGCATCTCTTTGGCCTGAGGGGTGTATAGAGGGACCTTGAAGAAGAGGTTTTGAACAAAGAGGGAGGGACATGTGGGCTGATCCTGAGAGGAGAGAATAATCATGGGTGTGGGGACAATGTATATGCTGTTTGACTTGAGAGAATGGGTTGTAGATATCCTTGTAGTCTTTTCCTTAACTTCAGATAGCCAGTCTCTTCTTTCTTTTTTCCACAAGTCTACTTGCTGCAAAGGTGAGTGTTCAAAGACCTACTACATAACTCTTTAAAGCCCCATGATTCGCACTTGCCGTTGCCTTGGTCTGGACTGTCCTTTTCTTGCCTTCTCTGGTGGATTATTTACTCCTATTTACTACTTATTTTTCAAGGCCCAGGTGAAATTTTACCTTTTCTGAGATATTTTCTTCCAGCAGAAGCCCCTCTTCTTGTGTTCCCATGGCATGATGCTCATCTTAAATAATTATATATATTTTTTGTCTCCTGGTTGTATCATATTCATCTTTGGGTCTCCAGTTTCTTCAAGAATCCTGGTGTGAAAGAATATTACGCTTGTTGAGGGAATGAATGAGCTGGTTCTAACACTCATAAGATCAACTTCACCTCTCCTAATTACCGATTTAATTCCAATTTGACATTACGTTTTATAGATTCTGAGCAAAGTGGGATACTCCCCCTTTTCCTAACATCAGAAAACCTTGGAGAAAAGCACTGTTATTTTCACAGTCAAGCATTTTATCCTAAACCTGGGCATCTGAATAAAAGACATTGACACCTGTTTCCTGCGTTTTGCTCATATTCTTGTAGCACTCTATTTATATACTAGCACTACCATTTTAGACACTGGAAAACCAGACAGGAAGGCTGCACCCCCAACCCTCCTCCTCTATGTTTTTCTGATCACTATTGACATGTGAGGCTGGAGAATTCTTTGTTGTGGAGGGTTGTCCAATGCATTGCAGGGTGTTTAGCGGCATGTTCGCCATCTACTCACTAGATTCCATCCACTACTCATAGTAGATGTCAACGATGCAACCAAAACCATCTCCAGACATTGCCAGATAAACCCTGGAGGATGGGATCACCCCTGGCTGCAAACTACTGCATTAGGTCAAGATTGCCTCAGGTCCTCCCTTATACACACACACACACACACACACACACACACACACACACACACATTTTCTCTCACACACATTCTCTCTCACATGCACACTCACACACACACCTCTTTCACACACACCAACTCTCTCACACACTACCTCTCTCACACACATTCTCTCTCTCACATGCACATACACACACATTCTCTGTCTACACACACACACACACACACACACACATTCTCTTTAACACACAATCTCTCACCCACATTGTCTTTCTCTCACATTCTCTCTCACAAACACATTCTCACACATACACACACTCTCTTACACACACATGCACGCACACACTTCCTTTCAGCTTTCTTTCTTTTTCCCCTCCCTTTTTTCCTTCTTCCTTACCCTTTTCTTGGTAAGTGTCATCATAGTTGTCTCTTCATCTTCAGCAACTACTCTTGGGAAAAACCAGTTTACTATTCTCTCAGGAAACAGAACATGTGAAGCCATTATTGGTCACTAGTGACTTAGAGTAACCAAATGTCCCAGTTTGACAAAGAGTGAAGAAGTTTCCAGGATGTGAACATTTTACTGCTAAAATTGGAGAAATCCTGGGCAAACCAGAATGAGCTCATGTCCAACCCTTTTAACCTCTGATCCCTATGGTCCAGTCCGTGTATAACGTCTTACTCATACAAGCCCAGACCAAATATCTATTAGTTATAAAAACAGGATTACAATCTAAATTTTGTGCTTTTATAAATGCATTGAAGTTGCTTCTTTAACACATTCCCACCTCCAGCATCTTTCTTACCTTTTCCCCCTTGTCCCTGATTATCTTATACCTACACTACACCAGCACCTTTCCTTCCTCCTACATTTCCAAAATTCTCTTATTTCTTTATTTTGAGGATTAACTTAACCTCTCTCCTTTCTCCTCTCACCTCTCAGGTTCTCCCTTCATTGCCACCTTTCAAAACCAATTCCAGGAACTGACTTGGCAGTGATGGAGGAGACACTCCCTGGGGGGATAGATGGGTATTGGAGGAAAGAAACAGAGCAGTCTGAGTCATTGTTGGCTTCTAGGGAGAAAGAACAATACCAGAATCATTTACATGTAATATCACATATGTATTACTTTATGAGCTACTACCTAATAAGAATAGCTAAAAGTGGAAACAGAGGAATGAGAAAACCATAACAGCTGAATTTTGATGGGATGTCCGTATGGAAAATATAGATATACAGATTCTACCCTGAGTAGCTGTGGGGAGGATATAAGGCTGCTAGTGCTCAGTACTAGTTCCTGAGTACATAGCAAGGGGAAGAAGTTAAGGGTAGGGGCATTAGAAGGGAATACAATTTGCTGTTTCATATCACTGGGTAAAGCCAATGTTATGTTCTCCTGATTACACCCTTATCTTCAACTCCTTTCTCCCCAACATTCAGTCCTTTTAAACTGGTTACCATTTGGCCAACTAATTTGTCTTTGCCTCAAATGTTCTGAGGTCACTATATCACCACCACAAAATAATTTCATTAGCAAAAGTGTTCTCAAACACAAGACATAAGCTCTGAAAGGAAAATATAAAATTATAAGATCACTGCTGTAATATCAAATGCCCATCGAGTTAAAAGAAGATGAGAACACCCCTCACACAGGGAAGCAGTAACGCTTTAGAACAAGAGACAGAAGGATTAGTGGGTTCTTACTCTGTGAACCTAAGGGTCTGTTGCATTTCCTACATGTAAAATGTTTCCCAAATAACCCTCATGATTCATGTTTTGAATATCATGAAGTTTGAATTATTTACTTCACTTACAAAAATCCATTTGGGGCAAAAGATAAAACCATATGAAAGACAAGGAAGAAACCGATTGCAGACAAGGGCATTTATTTCTATTTATGGTATTTGAATTCTGCAGAATTCATGCAGACTTAAATCATTTTCATGTTTCAGGCTCATAGTGACTCAGCTCTTCCTTTACCAGTAAATGTAATTGTTAATGAACCTTGCCCTGCCTTTGCAGGGGCAGAAATCCTTTTATTTCATTAAATCCAATTCAATAAGCAAGAGCTTCTGTTGAACTCCTGAGTGGGTTGAGTGTGCTTGTGTGTTTCATTTTAACATTCATTTAACATTTATTATAGAAATTATTATATTATCTCTATAGCCATAGCTTTCCCTAACAATCCTGTACTGAAAATGTTCTGGAAGTATATTACCCCTTTGGGGGTCTGTATTACTGTTCTATTGCTGTTGTGACAAATTATCATGGACTTTGTGGCTAAAGACAGCACAGATGTATTGTCTTATTAGTTCTGGATGTGAGAGGTCTAAAATGAGTTTCGCTGGGCTAAAATCAAAGTGTCAGCAGGGTGGCATTGCTTCTAGAGGCTGAATGGGAGAATCCACTTTTTTGCCTTTTCCAGCATTTAGAAGCTGCATATATTCCTTGGCTTCTGGTCTTTTCCTCCATCTTCAAAGTTAACACCATAGAATCTTCAAATCTTTCTGTGACTCTGACCATCTTCCTTATTCCATATTTAAAAGTCCATTGTGATTACATTATATCCACTGGATATTCCAAAATAATCCACTTAATTTACACTTGGCTGATTGGCAACTCTCATTCCATCTGCAATCTTAGTCCCCCATTGCCATGTAACAACATACAGGTTCAGGGAATTAAGATGAGGACATCTTTGGGGGGCATTTTTTGCTTACCAAGGTTCCAGGTATGGAAGGGGTAGTCCTACTAGACTCTCATCTTTGGTGGTCTCTGAGCCTTATCTTCTGTCACCAGAATTGGGTGGTCATGAAATCAGAAACTCAGAGCCACCAGGGCACTTGAGACGCCCTCAGGCAAATGTTGGCTTTGGCTCTTGCTTACCTCTTAGGTTTCCCATATTATTTATTTATTTTTTAATTTTAATTCATGTGTAGTTAACATACAGTCCCATATTAGGTACAGGCATACAATATAGTGATTCAACAATTGTATACATTACTCAGTGTTCATCATGATAAGTGTATTCTTAATCTCCTTCACCTATTTTACGCACCCCCCCTTACACCTCCCCTCTGGTAACCACCAGTTTGTTCTCTATAGTTCAGAGTCTGTTTTTGGGTTGGTCTCTTCTTTGTTTTGTTTCTTAAATTCCACATGAATGAAATCTTACAGTATTTGTCTCTGAACTGTTTTTTTCAATGTTTATTTATTATTGAGAAACAGGGAGAGACAGCATGAGCATGGGAAGAGCAGAGAGAGGGGGAGACACAGAATCTGAAGCAGGCTCTAGGCTCCAAGCTGTCAGCATAGAACCCGACATGGGGCTCGAACTCACAAACTGTGAGATCATGACCTGAGCCAGGGTTGGATGCTTAACTGGCTGAGCCACCCAGGTGCCCCTCTGACTGACCTATTTCACTTAGAATTATACTCTCTAGATCCATCCACGTTGTTGCAAATGGCAAGATTTCATTCTTTTTTATGAGTGAATAATAGTCCAATGTATATGTATACATATATACATACACGTATATGCCACCTCTTCTTTTTAAGTTTTTTTAACGTTTATTTATTTTTGAGAGAGAGAGACAGAGACAGAGCCTGAGTGGGGGAGGGGCAGAGAGAGGAGACACAGAATCCGAAGCAGGCTCCAGGCTCTGAGCCATCAGCACAGAGCCCGATGAAGGGCTCGGACTCACAAGCTGTGAGAAGGAAGATTGAGCGGAAGTCAGATGCCCAACCGACTGAGCCACCCAGGCACCCCTATGCCAGCCCTTCTTTATCCATTCCTCTATCAATGGACAGACACTTGGGTTGTTTCTATAATTTTCCTATTGTAAATAATGCTGTAATAAACATACAGGTGCATATATATTTCTGAATTAGTGTTTTTGTATTCTTTGGGTAAATACCCAGTAGAGGAAGTACTGGATCATATGGTCATTCTATTTTAATTTTTTGAGGACCCTCCATACTGTCTTCCACTTCCCGCTTTTATATTGATGTTGAGTTTGTGAGTATCTTAGTTTCCTTGCCATCTCAGAGAACCATTAAATATGTTATAATTTTTTTAATGAAGCTTAAATTGTTTTCATTCATTGGGACACTTAAGATAAACAAATGTCCCACTGTACCAGAGATCATGCAGTTGCTCTTAGGAAATAAAAGTTTGGTCTGATCTAATAATATTTTACCCCCATTCCTGCAAGTGTAAGATTAAAACTACAAACTCTTATCCAAGTAGCTATTCCTTTCCCCTCTCAGTCTGCTTCAAACTTTCAATCTTTAGTGGAAGAAGGGGGCATTTTTGGCTTTGTTTCTTTTTCTTCTTTCTGTTTCTTCTTATATTTGCAGCTGTTGCTTTGAACTCATCCAAGCATAAGGGGTAGAGAGAGAGCTATCTTGTTTAGATTATTGTCTAAATAAAAAATATTCTAAGGGGCGCCTGGGTGGCGCAGTCGGTTAAGCGTCCGACTTCAGCCAGGTCACGATCTCGCGGTCCGTGAGTTCGAGCCCCGCGTCAGGCTCTAGGCTGATGGTTCAGAGCCTGGAGCCTGTTTCCGATTCTGTGTCTCCCTCTCTCTCTCTGCCCCTCCCCCGTTCATGCTCTGTCTCTCTCTGTCCCAAAAATAAATAAACGTTGAAAAAAAATTTAAAAAATATTCAAATATACAAAAATCATTACAATTAATAAGTCATTTGCACTTTGATGCAGTCAAATTTTTATTTTTAATTTTAAAAAAATTTTTAATGTTTATTTTTGAGAGAGAGAGAGAACGAGAGCAGGGGAGGGGCAGAGAGAGAGGGAGACACAGAATCTGAAGCAGACTTCAGGCTCTGAGCTGTCAGCACAGAGTCTGATGCAGGGCTTGAACTCATGGACCATGAGATCATGACCTGAGCTGAAGTCAGCCGCTTAACTGACTGGGCCACCCAGGAGCCCCAGGAAATTTTTTAAAAATCTGATTTATATTTATTTATTAAAACTATCTAAATATGATTAAGATTATTTATAAGTCTAATTTATATTCTTATATTATTTTCTATTAACACAAATATAAAAGACTTATGAATAAATCTAAAGAAATATAACTAATATTTCTGTAGGAAATTATAAACATATATTAAAAGAAACCAAAGAACACTTAAATAATGAAGAGCTGTGTATGGATAGGAAGGGTCAATATTAAAAATATGTCAATTCTTCCCAATTTACCTATAGATTTAATGGAATTTCAAAGAAAAATCCCATAAGAGTGTCTTTTTTTCTCCCTATTGTTCTTGATAAACTCATTCAAAATGTACAGAGTTGAACAAAAGGCCAGGAATAGCCAATACTCTCCAGAAGAAGAAAAGGATGTGTTGAGGGAGACTTGTGTCATCAGATGTCAAGCTACATTGAATAACATAGTGTTGAACTGATGCAGACACAGGCAAACAGACTACTGGAACAGACTACAGTGTCCCAAACAGACCCACTGCTATATGGACGCTTGATTTATGGCAGAGAGAGAATTAAAGAAAAGAGGAGAAAGGATGGGGTAATAATAAATTGTTGTGTGGCATTTGGGTATCTGTATCATTTATTTATGGCTACATGACAACCTCTTCTGACTCTAATTTGTGTGCTTGAAATAGCAACCATTTGTTTATTTCATAATTCTTAGGTCAAAAATTTGGGCTGGGATCAATTGGATGCTTTTCTCAACAGGCTCATTTTTAGCTCACTCAGGTGTCTCTGAGCAGCTAAAAACTCAAGCAGCTCTGCTTCTGCCTCTTTTGGCCGTTGGCTGGAGGGACAAGGGTGACTGGGCCACATACCTCTCATCATGGCAGTGGCCGACACGAACAGAGAGAGCAAAGATGTCCTAGGCCTGGAATTGGTATGACATCACTTCTGGTGCATACTAATGGTGAAATAAGTCACAAGACCAGTTTAGATTCAAGGCAGAAATAGACATAGCTTGATGAAAGAAGCAATCAAGGATTATAGCCACCTTGCAACCTGGCACGGTCTATCCTTTGGACACAATAATGATCATTCCTTCCGCATGTTGGACTCCCAAAATCTCATCTAATTATGGTCATGCTTTTATCGGTCTTGTGATCTAAAGCAGATCAGGTGAGAATCCTCAGATGGGCTCCTCTACTATAAACTAAAAAAGACGTATTAACCCATTATCTGTCCCCAATATACCCAATAATATACAAAGACAAAGCAGAGACAGGATCATTACAGTACACACTGACATCAAAAAGGGGAAGGATGTGAAATACATAGCAGCCACTGGTCCATAATGATTCTGAAATCCAACTGGACATCTGTTGCCAAGTCTCCCCATTCTAGGGGCAAGAAATATTTCTTGATTAGGTCTAGTTTTATCTCCCTGCTCCATTGTTCTCCTAGGCTCTTAGCTCCTACCTTCTGAGTTTTTGACTCTATCTTCTGGGACATTGTTCCTTTCCTATAAGGAAAAATCCATGTTTACAGCCAAATAGCTTTCTCTTATTGCTTCCTACTGGTAAAAAGCAAGGGTTCCTGAGGCTATTTTGTAATCTGAGCGATCTCAAATTTTCATCCCAAGTGTGCGGTCCTTTCATCAATACAATTCTCAAAAGTTTGTGGTTTTGCTATGAATCTGACTTGAGAGTAGTTGGTTCAAGAAAAGCCACACCCACAACTTTTTTGAGATAGAATTTTGTGGATGTGTCTGTTGTGGGATATCATTCTTATAATCCTTAGACTCAGCTCCTTTTTTTAAGTTGAGTGGGTCTACTAGATACCGCCTTAATTCTTTGAAATATCTTAATAAAGTTTTAATAGCCACATCTTGATATGATCTTCAGTCTCAGACTGCCTTCACTTGAAAGACTTTTACTGGCTAAAGGGATTAGAGATGAGAAGCAGTTTTATTTTCTGTAAATTCCCTCCAGATTCTTTCCTTAGCTCTTTTCTTTCTTTCTAGGCAGCTAAATAAAACCAATCAACACTTTCAACATTTTGCCAGGAAGTCATCTTGCAAGGTCTATAAATTCATTAGGAAAAAATATATCTATTTAATCTTCTAAGTTACTATGAGCAACCCTTTGCCAATTGCTTTTAACTACATGATACATGTTGCCATTTTTTTCTGGCCAGCTATAGCAATTTCCTCGCCTTTTTTTTTTCAGCAACCACTAATAGTTTACTCACACTTTTCCTCATTTTTGCTACTGGATTAATTTTTTTTTTCAGTCTCTGCCGAATTTAGGGACCCAAGGCCACATGTTTTAGGTGTTTTGGGTTTTTTTTTTTACAACAATAACCCACTTTTAGGTACTAATTTCTATATCAGTTTTTACTGTGGAACTAGCCACTCCAAATCTTAGTTATTTATTTTTATTTATTTATTTATTTATTTATTTATTTATTTATTTATTAGCTCTTGGTCCTATAGGTTGACATTTTGGACTCATTCTTCTGTTGCTCTCAGGTATCCTTAATTATGCTTTCCTGTTCAGCTGGCAGTCAGTGGCCTCACATATCTGGTGGGTTAGCTGGCTTTCATCTGGATACTGGGCCACATATCATCATCCAGCATGCTACCACAGGCTTATTTATGTGCCAGTAGCTGGAGGGTCCCTAAGAGCAGCAAGGGAACAAGCCCCAGTGTACAACTACTTTTGAAGCCTTTGCTTGTGTAATTTTTCCCACTATCTCTTTGTCCACATGGTCATGTCCAGATTCAAGGCACAGAAGAATAAACCTTACCTCTTCTTACGAGTAGCTGGCATAGTCACATTGCAAAGGGATGAATAGAATTTGTGGCCATTTTTTCAATCTTGCAATAAAATGAAATAAAAATTAAATATTTTTACAATGGTAGTGTTTTGTTTTTTATATTAACCATACATCATAATAATGCGTATAAATTGTTTATTGCAGCATTATTTATAATAGCAAAATTATGGAAGCAGCCCAAGGGTCCATGGATAGATGAATACATAATATATATATTATGTATATAATGGAATATTATTCAGCCATAAAAATGAAATCTTGCCATTTGCAACAACATGGATGGAGCTAAAGAGTATAATTCTAAGTGAAGTAAGTTTGTCAGAGAAAGAGAAATGCCATATGATCTCATTCATATGTGGAATTTAAGAAACAAATGAACAAAGGGGAAAAAAAAGAGACAAACCAAGAAAGACTCTAACTATAAAGAACAAACTGATGTTACCAGAGGGAGGTAGATGGAAGGAGGTGCATGATACAGGTGATGGAGATTAAAGAGTACACTTATCATGGCGAGCAATGAATAATGTATAGAATTGTTGATTCGCTGGGCGTCCGGATGGCTCAATCAGTTAAGCTTCTGACTCTTGATTTTGGCTGTCATGATTTCATCGTTTGTAAGTTTGAGCACCCCCTCGGGCTCTGCACTGACAGTGCAGAGGCTGCTTGGAATTCTGATTCTGTCTCCCTCTCACTTTGCCCCTCCCCCACTTGCTCTCTCTCAAAATAAATAAACATTAAACAATTTTTTTTAAAGAATTGTTGTATCACTATAATGTACACCGATAAGTCATATAACACTGTATGTTAACTACACTGGAATTTAAAAAAAACAATATAAGTGAAACAATTAAAAAGTTTTTAAAAAATAAACACAAATAAACTCTAAAAAGTAAATAAATTGATATTTCAATAATATTCCTGCTGATTTGTAATATGTCCGACAAGAGCTTGTGGTAGGAATAGGAGTGAAGCTCTGCGGTTTTCTGGTTGTTCGTTTGTGCACTATTAGCGCCTTCAATTCGTTGCCAGATTATGTTTTTTTTAATCACCTATTCATTTTGTGAGAGTTAGTTAGGTTGAAAATAGAGCTAGAATACGTAAATCCACTCAACTAGGCACGGTCTGCCACGTGTGGCAAACCAATCAGGAAGGATGCCAATGTCAGTCAAATTGTCTACCCTCCACTCATCCCTTAGGCTCTCTTTCATATTGTATATGGCAAATGACTGGTAGATAATCACAAGGGCAAGTGTCAACGTGAATATTTAATTGTGTATTTTATTTTAAATTAAAACTACATAGAAAGAGAATGAATATATTCTAGTATTTTCTGGATTGTCTGGTTTCCCTTCTGGAAAGTATTTGCCAAAGTGCTTTAGATAATTTCTCATCACCAGGGTTACTCACAACATTCTGTGGAAATCCCACCACTCTAATTAAATCATTTGCACATAATTTTGTAGGCCTAGTCTGTCATCCTCCATCTGAAAAGCAAAGATATCTGCATGTTTTGCCTAGTCTGCCCTATTCCCAGCTCTGTTTTACGTAGAATGTGGACCTACTTTTTTTTTAAATTGAGGTAAAATGATATATAGCATTATGTAAGTTTCAGGTGTACATCGTTATAATCTGTATACACCACAAAGTGATCACTACCATTACCATCCATCACCATACAGTTGAGTCCCAACACCTGTTCCACCCACTTCCTAACCCCCTGCCCCTCTGATAACTACCAATCGGTTCTCCATAAGTTTTGTTTGTTTTGTATTTTAGATTCCATATGTAAGTGAATATATGGTATTATTCTTTCTCCATCTGACTTATTTCATTTAGCATAATACCCTGTAGGTCCATCCACATTGCTGAAAATGACAAATTTTCCTTTTTTTTTTATGGCTGAGTAGTGTGTATACACACACACAGACACACACACACACGTTTATATGTCTTTAATCAAATATGGATAGATCACATGTTCTTTATCTATTCATGAATGGACACTCAGTTTGTTTCCATATTTCCATATCTTGGCTGTTACAAATAATGCTGTGATGAACATAGGGGTGCATGTGTCTTTTTGAGTTGGTGTTTTTACATTCTTCAACTAAATTCCCAAAAGTGGAATACTGAAAAGTGGGTAGCTATGGTAGTTTTATTTTTAATTTTTTGAGGAACCTCCATATTGTTTTCCATAGTGGATTGCACCAATTTACATTCCCACTAACAGTGTGTAAGGGTTCCCTTTTCTCCACATCCTTGCCAACACTTGTTATTGCTTGTCTGTTTGATAACAGTCATTCTAACAGGCATGAGGTGATATCTCATTGTGGTTTTGATTTCATTTCCCTGATACTTAGTGATATTGAACATCTTTTCAATGTGCCCGTTAGATATCTGTATGTCTTCTTTTCATTTGTTTATTTATTTATTTGGAGATAGAGAGCATTGAGCAGGGGAAGGGCTGAGAGAAAGGGAGAGAGAGAATCTCAAGCAGGCTCTGCACTGGCAGCATGGAGCCCAACATGGGGCTTGAACTCACAAACCGTGAGATCATGACCTGAACCAAAACCAAGAACCGGACACTTAACCAAC
Organism: Leopardus geoffroyi; assembly: GCF_018350155.1. NCBI lineage: Eukaryota > Metazoa > Chordata > Mammalia > Carnivora > Felidae > Leopardus > Leopardus geoffroyi. The sequence goes on along the minus strand of NC_059333.1, from coordinate 46,717,629 downwards.
TGAACCACCAGGCACCCCTACATCTATATGTCTTCTTTATAAAAATGACTATTCAGATCTTCTGCCTATTTTTTTTTTAGAATATTTGGGGATTTTTTTGTGGGGAAGGACTTTTTATTGTTGACTTGTATGAGTTTTTTATATAGTTTGGATATTAATCCCTTATTGGATATATAATTTGCAAATATCTTCTCCCATTTGGTAGATTGCTTTTTCATTTTGTTGATAGTTTCCTTCACTGTGCAGAAGCTTTTTAGTTTGATGTAGCTCTATTTGTTTATTTTTGCTTTTGTTTCCCTTGCCTGTGGAGTCAGATCCAAAAAATATTGCCAAGACCAACGTCAAGCAGTTTATTTACCACCTATGTTTTCTGCTAGGAATCTTATGGCTTCAAGTCTTGCATTCAAATCTTTAATCCATTTTTGAGTTAATTTTTGTGTATGGTGTAAAATAGTGGTCTAGTTTCATTCTTTTGCATGTGGTTCTCCAGTTTTCCTAACACCATTTAATGAAGAGATGGCCCTTTCCCCATTGTATATTCTTGCCTTCTTTGTCATAAACTAATTGTCCTTATACATGTGGGTTTATTTCTGGGTTCTCTATTTTATTCCATTGATCTATGCGTCTGTTTTTATGCCAACACCATACTATTTTTTATTACTATGGCTTGGTAGTATACTTTGAAACCTGAGATTGTGATACCTCCAGGTTTATTCTTATTACTCAAGAGTACTGTAGCTATTCAGTCTTTTGTGGTTCCATACAAATGTTAGAATTATTTTTTCTAGTTCTGCAAAAAACACCACTGAAATTTTAATAGGCATTGCATCGAAACTGTAGATTTGGGGGGGGTGTAGTATGGACATTTTAACAATGTTAATTCTTCCAATTCATGAGCACAGAATATCTTTCCATTTATTTGTGCCTTCTTCGATTTCTTCTATCAGTGTCTTATAGTCTTCAGTGTACAGGTCTTTCAACTCCTCAGTTAAATTTATTTCTAGTGATTTTATTTTTTGATAGTAATTGTAAATGAGATTGTTTTCCTCTTCAAAAAAATTTTTTTAATATTTATTTATTTTTGAGAGAGAAAGACAGTGACAAAGTGCGAGCAGGGGAAGGGCAGAGAGAGAGAGGGAGACACAGAATCAGAAGCCGGTTCCAGGCTCTGAGCTGTCAGGACAGCTGGAACCCATGAACAGCGAGATCATGAAGTTGGACGCTTAACCAACTGAGCCACCCAGGTGCCCCTTGAGATTGTTTTCCTTTTAATTTCTCTTTCTGATAGTTTATTATTAGTGTATAGAAATGCAGATTTCTGTAGATTGATTTTATATTCTGCAATTTTACTTGAATTCACTGATCAGTTCTAATAGCTTTTTGATAGTCTTCAGAGTTTTCCAGAGATAGCCTCTTGTCACCTGCAAATAGAGACAGTTTTACTCTCCCTTTCCAATTTGGATGCTTTTCTTTTTTCCTCATCCAATTGCTGTGGCTAGGATTTCAACTATAGGCACATCTTGTTTTTATTGTTTCACTTTATTGCATCTTGCAGATATTCTGTTTTATACAAATTGAATGTTTGTGGCAACCCTATGTTTAACAGGTCTGTGAGAGCCATTTTTTCCATCAGTATTTGCTCACTTCATGTCTCTGTGTCACATTTTGGCAATTCTCACAGTATTTCAAACTTTTCATTATTAATATTACATTTGCTATGGTGATCTGTGATCAGTGATTATGGCTCACTGAAAACTCAGATGATGGCTAGCATTTTTTAGCAATAAAGTATTTTTTTAAGTTTATTTATTTATTTTGAGAGAGATAGAGATAGTGTGAGCGGGGGAGAGTCAGAGAAAGTGGGAGAGAGAAAGAATCCCGAGCAAGTTCCATGTTACCAGCTGTGGAGCCTGAAGTAGGAATCAAACTCATGAACCGTGAGATCATGACCTGAGCCAAAGTCGGACGCTTAACCAAGTGAGGCATCCAGGTACCCCTACATCATTTTTTAATTTGGGTATTATGTTGTTTTACTAGACATAATGCTATTGCACACTTAATAGATTATGGTGTAAATGTAAATTTCATATGCACTGGGAAACCAAAAAATTTATTTGAATCACTTTTTTGTGATATTGATTTTATTGTGGTGGTCTGGAACCAAACCTGCAATATCTCTGAGGTATGCCTGTGCTATGTTGAATAAAAATGGAGACAGTGGGCATCCCTGTGTTGTTCCTGATCTTACAGGAAAAGCTTTCAACTTTTCGCTGTTGAGTACGATGTTTGGTATGGGTTTGTCATATATTGCCTTTATCGTATATTTTAATTAATTTTTTAATGTTTATTTATTTTGAGAGAGAGACAGAGTGCAAGTGGTGGGGGGGGGTGGGCAGAGAGAGAGGGAGACACAGAATCCAAATCAGGCTCCAGGCTCTGAGCTGTCAGCACAGAGCGAGAGGCAGGGCTTGAACCCATGAACCATGAGATCATGACCTGAGCTGAAGTCGGACGCTTAACCAACTGAGCCACCCAGATGGCCCTAGCCTTTATTGGACTAAGGTATGTTCCCTTTATACCCATCTTGTTGAGAGTTTTTATGATAAGTGGATGTTGAGTTTTGTCAAATGCTTTTTCTGCATCTATTGAAATGATCATATGATGTTCATCCTTCATTTAGTTAATGTATTATCTCATTGATTGATTTGCATATGCAGACCCTTCCTTGTATCCTTGGAGTAAATTCCAGTTGATTATGCTGTATGATCCCTTTAATGTATTATTGATTTTGATTAGCTAATATTTTCTTGGGAGTTGTTGCATTTATGTTCATTAGGGATATTAACCTGATACTTCCTTTTTTGTGTTGTGTCATTGTCTGGTTTTGGTATCAGGGTAATGGAGGCTTCATAAAAGGACTCTAAAAGCATCTCCTCTTCAATTTTTTGTTCGTCCTACTTCTTAGTCTCAGATAGGTAAATAAGTGGATAGGTATTTATATGAAGAAATGTATCCTTTAGCTGGAACATCTCAATTAATTTGATTTTTGTTTGCCTTGCCCTCCGGCTTTAAGATGGGGACATTTATATTTACTCCATAGGACTGTTAGGAGAATTAAATGAGTAAATTATAAGATGTTTTGAACAGTGTCTGGCACATAGTAGGCAGAGTACATGCGAGTTACTTTATTCTTTTCTTTAATTTTGACTGAGTTTATTTGGTTCTTGTCCAGATAATACTTTTTGTCTTTCTCCCACACTTATTACTTTGTCTGATTCTTGAGAGCAAGAGCATCTTTGTGTGGCAAAAGAATTGGCCAGAGATATATGGAAGAGTTGATTCTATAGACACGGTAAATAACATCCTGGGTTTGTATTAGAAGGCCAAGAAGAAAGATGATGCATGAATCATATTAAAGTCCTTTTACAAATGCAAATGTTTTTTTATCAATTGCTTTAAAGGTAAAAGATGAAGATGAAAAATCTAAAAGATGTATATTTTTCCCCACAGAGTTTTGATCCCAGGAACAGTTCCAAAGGGGGATTTGCATGTTTTTATATATAATTTTTGGTATTTGGTAGAGTATCTGCTTTTCTGGTGAAAGGGAGTAGAAGGGAGCTTGGGGATTCTTACTTATTTCATCCATTTTTGATGGATTCTTTTATTGAATACAAATAAGCATGGGAGAATTTACCTATATAAAATGTTTTCATTTTATAATCATCATGATAGGCACAAAGTGGCAGTAAAGCAGATTATAAGAGGGTCAGAAGGAGAGGTTAATTTTAACATGGACTCTTAAGAGGATTTTTTATGTTTTTGGAAGAGATTTTGGGCAAATCCTCAGAGGATTAATAGAACTTTGTCTGATATGCCCCTAAAAATGTCATCAAGTATATCTGTCAGTCTATTTTTATATAGAAAAATAAAAATTAATATTTTTATATAATTAACTTTAACTCAGACTTATTTGTTACTCCACAGAATGTGTAGAAGGTGCTAGAAGAGGGAAGGGCTACATGAAAGAAAACTTTAGTCCATTTTCATTTCATTTTTTCTTGACAATTACTGTTCAGTAATTGGAACCACATGTTACACAATTGATTACTTGATTAAATTGTGAACTTCTATTGTTCCCTTATTGTGACTTAAAATTATATCCCCACCTAGATTGGAAGTTCTTTGAAAGTCATAATGTTTTAATACTTCAGTGCATTTGGTGATTGATTGAAAAACTTAAAAAAAAAATCTGTGTTCTCTTGGGCTGATGGGTTAAAGAGAGAGGAAAGGGAACTAATATTTCAATCATTCTATGCCTTACACTCCATAAACATCCTCTCTCATAATTCTTAACATCCCTCTGAAGTAGATTCATCACCTTCATTTTAGTGATGAACAATTTGAGTGATGTTTGAAAAGTTAGCCAACTGGTCCTATGTTACTGTGCTTCGAATGAAAACCAGATCTGTATTTATCCAGTCTATTCTTTTTCTTTTTATAAACTTGTAAAATTTACTTATGAATCTTATATAATACATAATTATAAAATGTACTTATAATATATTCCAAAAGGATTTATCTTTCATATATAAAAATATATAGTGTATGATTATATATATTATGATATATATATATACAATGTTATATGATACATATTATATATAATTATATAATATAATCTTAATATATACATATAGTATATCCCAATAAGATTTATTTTTCACACCTTTGTTTACTCACCATTTTTCTCTGGTCTCAAATAAAACCCAGACTTGTAGCACTGGATTATTAATAAGGTACCAGTGGGAATTTTAGTAATCTAGAATGGAGAAAAGGTAGGGACAGCATTTTTTTCTTGGTTAGTCACTAAGATTAAACTGAAACAAATTTATGAATTCCCTTCTCTTTCCAGAGGCTTGTATCAGGGTGGGGCAAAGAACCACAATGAAGCCTACTCTCACAAATTATCTTGGTCTGGCCAGACAGACTGGGAACTTTCTGGTTTATTGGCCCTGGGTCTCAAATAAAACCCAGACTTGTAGCACTGGATTATTAATAAGGTACCAGTGGGAATTTTAGTAATCTAGAATGAAGAAAAGGTAGGGACAGCATTTTTTTCTTGGTTAGTCACTAAGATTAAACTGAAACAAATTTATGAATTCCCTTCTCTTTCCAGAGGCTTGTATCAGGGTGGGGCAAAGAACCACAATGAAGCCTACTCTCACAAATTATCTTGGTCTGGCCAGATAGACTGGGAACTTTCTGGTTTATTGGCCCTAGAGCAGCCCTGATAACTGGGGCAGAGGGTGAAGCAGGGAGGCTCTGAGTGTTTCCTGCTCTCTAAAGGACTGATTTCCCATCTGCCATACCGTCAACATGTTTTAGTAAGTGTTTGGCCTCACAGGGAAAGCTGCCAGCATCGTTTCCTATCTGGCTCTGCTGTGTCAAGTCCAGAGGAAACCTGTTTCAGTCACTGTTCTCCTGGAACCACCCACATCATTAGGCAGGAAGGGCAGGGGGAGCGTGGAAGTAAGATGTGAAGACGTGTCATTGAAAAGAGGTGGTGTTTGGGAAAACACTTTGGGGCGTGTCCTGGTTACGAAAACAAAGAAGGCTAGGCCCAAAACGCCTGGAACTGGGAGGGAGTTTGTTGTAATCAAGAGCCCAGTCTCCGGAGGAGGATGGGAGGAGGGTATGTCCTCAGAGAAGGTAACCCGTCGGGATTCCATCAGTGACAGCAGTTGAGTTTGGCTTAGTCTCTGCTAGTCCTTTCGGCTGGCCAGAAACATTTGCTCTGTGCTCTTTTTCAGTCTGCCCTAGCATTTATCCTATCACAGCAGAATTGACAGTAATTATAGCTCTGTCCATTTTTCCCTTCTCCTGCCCTATATATTCATTTTTTTTATTCCTTCTTTCCTTGCTTTACTCCCCCCTATTATTTTGTTTGTTTGTTTTTATTCATGTATTCAATTTAACTGCTGACACCTATAGATACTATATGGCTTTCTTAATATCTTCAGAACACAAAGACTAATGGTCACTTGTTTGAGGATATGGACAAAGGCATATTTGTAGCAAATACCATGTGTGTAGTTTATATGGTTTATAGAATGTTCTTTTGGCTAATGGGATTATTTTGCCATATGGGAGTTAAATCAGGAGCTTTTTATTGCTGGTGCTTTGAGGAACTGAACTTAATCTAACCTTACCCAGGAATGTTGAAGAATGTGACTAATTGTATATGCTGGTTACACTGTCAGGGGCAACTGTAGGAAGTACTGATAAAGAATCATGAAGAACAAAATGAGAATAAGCCTGCTCAAGAATTATGAAAAACAGGATGTCAGAGTTCACTTGATGGAACTACTGATGCAAACTGAGTAACTACTGATGGTTTATGAAAAGTAGGACAACGAATTGTAACTTCAAGTCCATATTAACAGAGCCCAATATCCATTATAGCTTTGTAGCCACTTGCTGGCTGCCAGCATGAATTCAGGTTTTTGTTTGGTTTAGTTTGGTTTGTTTGGTTTTGCTCAATAGTAAACTTACCTAATTTATATTTATGAATTGGCCCATTCATTTGGACTTCAATTTCTTTTCTCTCCCGCCAACAATGTTGAATAAATATCATTGTGTTGGCTGGTTTGGGCCTGAGCTCAAGTTCCCTTTTCTGCAGTTTACCAGCAGGAATATCAGTAAGCTGCTGGTAAGCGGTGTCCTCATTTGCAAATTTGGGATGGTGATAGCTACATTGCAGGAATGTTGTAAAGATTAGAGGCACTTATGTAAAGCCTCTGGTATATAGTGGGTAATACCCAGTAAGTATTCTGTAAATGAAAGAAATACTGCTTATGACAAATTAAGTAAATAATGAATGTTTCTTTGCATGGACTATTATGTCATCATGTAAAATAAAATTTCCAAAGACTATATTACTGTGGGACAAATGTTTATGGTAAAATATAAAGTATAAAGGTGGGCCACCAAACCTGACACATGGTATGATTCAAACAGTACAGATAAAAATTCTGCAAAGAAGAAATGTTTGGAAGGACATAGACCAACATGTAAAAGTGTGTGCGTTGGCTGTGTCCCTCCTTTTCCATGTTGGCAAAGCATGGCTTTTATGAAATGGAAATAGCAGGTATTGCTTCGTTAGACCTGTTGCATGCACCTGTGGTAGGGACACCAGTTCTGGGCAGTGGAAAATATAAGAAAGGGTTTTCTGAGAAAGGGTCTTCCTCTCTAACAAAAAGCAACACATGGGAGCCCATTTGGGGGCCCCAAATATTGTCATATTTACACATGGTACCTGGCATGGGAGTGCCATCTTGCAAGCGTGACGGTTATCAAGTCAATATAGCAGGTATGGCAGACTGAGTCCTACCACCTGATGAAATTGTGGAGTTGCTCTAGCAAATCTGGAAATATTTTCCTCCAGAGTTTTTGGTTGTAAAGTAACAAAACCCTATTTTTTAAGCATCTTTCAGCAGTGTGTTCTGTTACTTGAAGATGAATATTCACTAACTGATTTGAAAATATAGCTATTTAAATTTTTAACTAAAATTTTTTTCTCAACTTTTTCACTTTTCCAGATTTCTAAATCTTTAAATTAGGAAAAAGTATCTTAGGTAGCAAGTTATTGGATCTTCACATAGTAATGTATTGGTGTTATTTGACCTTAACTGAAGGATGGTTTCTAAGAGCTCTTGAATAACCAACCATTTCCTCTCTTTCCTTCACAACGTCCTGACTCCTCAAAATACTTTAAATGTCACCCCAGTAATTGCTACCATGCAGATCAAAAGAATGCATGAAAGTCTCTTTTGATTATTCCATTTTGACCAAATTGTTGGCTCTCGCATATATTATACAAAATATTACAAAATAATAAAGATGAATAGCATTCACCAACTTGGCATTTATGGATGGCTATTTTTTTTTTTTTATGAAAGCTCTACACCCAGTGTGGGGCTTCAACACATGAACCTGAGATCAAGAGTCACATGCTCTACCAACTGAGCCAGTCAGGCACCCCTATTTTGTTTCTTTTGTTCAGTATAATCACCTACCATTACTATGTCTCTTATCATTTATGGTACCAAGTAAAAGTCAACAATCATGATTTAACATGTGATTTTTTTTTTCCAGCAAAGTGTTATTAGAAACCTTAAAATATTTATTTTAAAGTTCCTATGACCTAATTCTTATCACGGGAGAATTCCCTGCCTTATTTTTTATATGCTACACAGTTATAGGATCTTTGCAAACATATTACCTAAACCTTCATTTTATATACCAGAAAACTAAGGCTCAGAGAAGTTAGGGGCTGTGGCAAAGATTGCACAGTTGACCGAGCAGGGACCTAATGACCCATACTCTATGACTACCAACCGAGAACTCTTTTAGCCAAATATTACAAAAAGTAAAAACTTCACAGTAGCTACTTTTCCCATTTAGCTTTTTTTTGTGTGTGTGAAACATTTTCTTATTAAATGAGGGGTGACACAGATGCCAGGTATTATAGTCACAGTATTAAAATTCTGGGGCCAAACAGATTTATTTAATTTGGTGCTTTTCAAAAAAAAAGTGCTTTGTGATTTTTCTCTTTATACCTTAGTAAAATTTTATATATAATACATTTGCAAATATAGTGTCTTAAAGTTAATGATTTCATTTTTAGTTTAGAAAATATGGACATGGTATTAATGTTAGGGCTCAGCATTTCTCTTCATATTAAGTTGTTCTCAACCTTATTAAACCTCCTTGCTTTCACAGGTTGATAGGAAATAATGACAATATAGAGGACATCAAACAAGGGGACGATATTTTGGCTTTTTATTTGATACTCCAGGAAGATCTGATGTCATATTCCTAAAAGGACAAATCAGACCAAAGTGAGGCTCCAAGACGACTGGGCTTTTTGGACATAATCTTATCAACACACGATCTGGGGAAAAATTACTCACACCCTGAAAACCTTAGTTTTCTCATGTGTTAAATAGGGACAATCAAATACCAATTTCTGAAGACTGTTCTAATAATTAAATGAGACATTCCTTATAAAACACTTAGGGGGCGCCTGGGTGGCGCAGTCGGTTAAGCGTCCGACTTCGGCCAGGTCACGATCTCGCGGTCTGTGAGTTCGAGCCCCGCGTCGGGCTCTGGGCTGATGGCTCAGAGCCTGGAGCCTGTTTCCGATTCTGTGTCTCCCTCTCTCTCTGCCCCTCCCCCGTTCATGCTCTGTCTCTCTCTGTCCCAAAAATAAATACACGTTGAAAAAAAAAATTAAAAAAAAAAAAAAAAAAAACACTTAGCAGAACACCTGGCAAATGTAAGTAACATTGATTGGTCTTTGTAAATGCCACTCTCCCATTAGTCACTTTCGTTTTATCTTCTCCTTTTCTCTTTCCTCCAATTAATTTTACATCCTTTCCAACTTTTTCCTGTCCTTTCCATTTCTGCCATCTTTCCGTTCTTCCACTCTTCCTTTCCTCAGAATCTTCTTCTCTAGATATTTTTTTTCATTCTTTTCTGTGCAGATTGTAACCTTAGCTAAGTAGTGGTGGCACTCACAGAGTTGCTGACTTTCAGTCTCTTCTATTCCTCTGCCTAATGGTTATCATAGATCTTTTTTCTCTGTTTCAATCATACTTCACTTTAAAAAAAAAAAAAAAAGAGGCATACCTCGTTAGTAGATCTTTTGGTTCCTTGGTAGATCTGTATGTTCTCTTTAAGACCCCAAATATAGATATTTAAAATTTGCAGTTTGCGAAAAGGATGAATTTAATTTCCTATGTAGTAAACACAATAACTAACATTTATTTAGAGCAGACTATGTACCAAGTTCTGTTCTGTGCATTTCATGTTTATTAACTGATTTAATTACCCAGAAGGGCACAACACAAATATTGTACCTAGAAGAGCCCACCATCTGACAGTTTTTATTTTGTATTTCTTTAAACATTTAATTTTTTAATTTTAAATTTCTTTTATTCTTTTTTTTTTTTTTATTTTTGAGAGAGAGAGAGAGAGAGCATGAGTCTGAGCAGGAGAGGGACAGGGGGAGAGAGAGAGAGAGAGTGAGAGAGAGAGAGAAAGAGAGAGAGAATCCTAAGCAGGCTCCTTGCCCAGCGTGAAGTCCAAGGTGGGGCTGGATGTCACAAGTGTGAGACTGTGACCTGAACCAAAATCCATAGTGAGATGCTTAACCGACTAAGCCACCCAGGAGCCCCTAACAGGTTTTTTAAATTAATTTTTTTTAGAATAAAACTGTATGCCCACTATATAAAATTATGACAATATTAATAAGTGCATAGAAAGTAGATTGCTCCTGTAATTTCATGATTCTGATATAATCAGTTACCATTTTAATATATATCTTCACACATGCATATATGTTTTGTAGACATACATATCATATAAATGAGATTCTGATAAAGTATTTTGTGATAAATATTTTGTGATAAAGTATTTCTTGATGTTGAGATAGGGACTGTAGATTAGGTTCTAGCAGGGAAGCACAGTGATGCATATTCCCTTTACTGATGAAAGGTCTTCTTCCCTTTGGAAAAGTCAACATTTCCCAGTCACCACACATATTCAAATTACAGTGGCAAGGATGACGTATGGTGGTGACAAATGACAGATTGGGAGGAAGTAAAGAAAGGTTACTACTCTACAATCTCTGTGGGAACTTATTGTTATCTTGGAGAAAGCTAGTGAAGCATCTCTGGATCTCCATCATCTTTATCAATCAGCATGCACCTATTACCATTCTCTAAAAGGTGATTTTTATAAGAGAGGCATCACAGATGTTCTGAGAAGATAGCAAGTGGAAGATAGGTCTCTTCTTTAGAACTCCTAATAGAGTTCCTTCCATTGATGCTTTGTGTTTCATATTACATAAAAATACAGAACTGATAGAGTAGTAAGCTTCCATAAGGAGGTTTCACTAAGAACTAGTATCTTTGGCCTAAAACTTCAGGGTTCACCTAGGTCAGCAATGTTGCAGAACAACATAGGGAGATTCTGAAATTCTTACAATAGGTCACAAGGAGTTGAATCACAGACTAGGTTAGACCAGAGGTAGGTTTATAGCTGGAAAGAGGAAGGAGAGAGAATTCTTGAAGTAATCAGGATTAAACCAATTGTGAACCTTCTGCTTTGGGAATGATGTAACTGGCAAATTTTGTGCCCTTCTTTTATGGCCCCACCCATGATTAGTGCTTAAGTCAAGATGGGAATTTCCATTAGGTGAGTGATACAGTCAGTGGATTAATCTGAGAAAATCCGGGGCAGTTTGACATTGAAAATATTGACTGAACTTGTCAGAGAAGTCAATTTAAAAGTGAGAGGTGATTTATATCTACAAGTGAGGACCTGACATCTTGGTGTCCCACTTATTTTACTGTAAGTCTAGTGTCAACTAATTTATTTAACTATATTTGGGGTAAACATTTTATATCACTATAATAAGATCTTGAAGAGATAGTGTTTTGTTTTGTTTTCTTTTCTTTTCCAGTAACATGGAGTAGCTGGTTACAGACCAAACCTTCCCTTGAGAATGTGACATGCTGGACAATATATAAAGCCATCAATCTGAAGGCAATGGGGAATTCTGAAGCCACAAGGTAGGTCACGATTCCCGGGAGAAAGTGCATTGGACAAACTGAGGAACCTTCCCAAATCTTCTAGGGCCTAACTGTCTTCCAGGTCCTCAAACTTACTGTGGATCTAAGGTCACCACCCCTTCATCCATAGATCCACAGACTGCCTCAGCCTCTGCCCAGGTGAGGCCAATCTCCAGCATGGAAACCTTTGTGCTTGATGTGGTCTGAGCTGCTGCAGCTATGGCAGGAGGCCCCACTGTACCCAGCAAGTATCTGATTTCTGTCACTAGTTCAGGAATTGGATGAAGCAGCATGCTGCAGGCTATACAATTTTGTTTCCACAGTAGGTCTGAAGAGGGCAGTTGAAAAACTTAGAAATGCAGAGAAGTTAATGCCTTGTGGGGTAAATTTTGACCAATGAAAGAAGTCATTCAGTGGAGGAAGCCCCTGAATAAATTCCTCTTCCTTTCTCCAACAGACTATTCCAAGACAGGCTGCATTCAAGCAGTGAGCTGCGTCTCTTTGTGAAGCTGTGGTCATCTGCGATATTGCACTCGTTTGTATTTGCCCTTCCTTCTTTTTTGCCCAACTTTCTTTTCCCTTTACTTTGGTGTCTCAGAGTTATACCTCCCATTTTTTTCTAGGGAACTTAGGCTAAGACAGAATGAAAGTACAGAGAAGTGAGCCCAATTTAGCTCTGTAGACATTTGTCTATGTGTAAGCAGAAAGCAAGAGGCTGAGATGCTGAGCAGAGTTTCCAACAGTCTTACAGTGTTGGTAAGAAAAAAATGGACTTAAGGACCAAGGAGGAGAGGCCCAGGCAAACACTCCAGTTCTAGCTTGTAACTCCAGAAGGGACAGACATTACCTCAAAAATAATGAAGCTGGAATTAAATCAACTAAATCTTTGATGGAATGAAAATTAATCTGTCTCTTACCCAACTGCCAAACAAAAATAAATTCTCTCTGAAAGATGGTATTGTCTAGAGTCTTAAAATATCTGTATAATTTATCACATGTATTGTCTTGTGTGGCTGCAAATAAACAATTACTATGTTTATCAGGAGATGAGACCATATGACAGAAAAACAAGAGAAAACCATATTATAGAAACATACTCACTGGAAATCCAAGTATTGGATAAAATTTCAGCATAAAACAGGAAAATATTAAAATTCTTCAAATATAAATTCTATACATTTATAGAATCTATAAATTGATTGAACTAAAATCTATAAATTGATTGAAGCAGATTAGGTATAATTAAAAGAGAGCATTAGTAAATTGGAACACAGACTGGGAGAAAATATCTACTACAAAGCACAGAGAGAAAAGAAAATGGAAAATGCACACAAAAAAAAGAGGAAACATACAAGATCTATGGGAATGGTGAAATATTTAACATGTATGTAATTGAAATCTACCAAAAAGAAAAAAGAATAAACAGATGAGAAAATGAAGCAGACAGAAAATTTGAAAATCAAAATGACAGGACTTTACAAAATGTCAAGCCACAAATTCAGGAACTTATAAACACCATTCAAATTAAGTACAGATAAAACAAATATGGGTATATAATAGTAAAAGTGTTCAAAAGAACAAAGACAAAGGCAAAATATTAATACAATCCAGAGGAAAAAGATATCTGATCTTCAAAATGGCAGCAATTAGACAGATTTTGAATTCTCAAAAAAAGAAGGTAGGCCACAAACATAAAATGACATCTTCTGTCAGAGCTAGAGGAAACTAACTATACTAGAATTTGATAACCACAGAAAATGTCTTTTTAAAGTGAAAGCAAAATAAAGATATTTTCAAATAAAAAAACAGAATTATTCACCAATTTATACTAAGGAAATACTAATGGGAGTTCTTTAGTCAGAAGGTAAATTATTCCAGACAGAAAGCATAATGAAATTGGAAGAAATAAAGAACAACAGAAAAGATAAATACATGGGTAAATCTAAACGAATGTGTAATGTATAGAATAATAATAATATCTGGAAGTGTTTGAGTTCTATACAGAAGTAAAATCCATGACAACAATAGCACAAAATGTAGGGAAAGGGTAAATGGTGTTAAACTGTTCCATGAGCCTCGTGTGGCTTGCGAAGTAATTTATAGTTTTTTAAAAATATTTATTTATTAATTTCGAGAGAGAAAGCATGAGTGAGGGAGGGGTAGAGAGAGAATCCCAAGCAGGCTTCTCACTGTCTGTCCTAAGCCCTAGGAGGGGCTCGATCTAATGAACTGTGAGAGCATGACCTGAGCCGAAATCAAGAGTTGAAGCCTTAACCAACTGAGCCATCCAGGCACCCCCGGGGAAGTAATTTAAATATTACTTTTTGTCAGACTTTAACAAGTCAAGGATGCATGTAGCATTTTCCAGAGTAAAAGCTAAAAGAATAGTGAAAATGTATAATTAGCAAGCAATCCAGGTGAAATATATAATAAATAAAAGCCTAATTCAAATCACTGCAGACAAGAGGGAGGAAAAGAGAGGGAGTGGCAGAGAAACAGCAAGAAAATCAAACATTAAACTTGAACTTCTAAACATAAGTAATTGTGTCAAATGTAAACAGGCTAATATTCTAATTAAAAGACAATAATTATTAGACTTGATAATATAAATATTATGTTTGGCTTGCAAGAGATACATCTTAAATATAAGAACGCACAAAGATTAAAGTAAAAGGACAGAATGTGTAAACCATACAGACACAAAACAATACAGGGCTGATACACTAATATCAGATAATGTAGGTTAAAAACATTTACTTAGGGATGAATAGGACATTTCAAATGATAAAAAGTTTAATTCATCAGGAAAATATAGTATTCTAAATTCAAATGACTTAACAAGAAACTTTTGAAATATATAAAGCAAAACCATACATACAAAACCACAAGAGAAGAAATAGGCAATCACAGTGGGAAAATTTTAACACAAATTTCTGAATAACTGATGGAGCAAGCCAAAAGAGGAAGGGGGAGGAAGAGGAGGAGGGAGAGGGGGAAGGTGAGGAGAAAGATCAGTAGACCTTCAAAAGATCTGAACAGCACAATTAACAAAATTTACCTAATTCACATATATATAAATCATTGTAATTAGCAACTGTTGCATGTGCATTCTTTCTAGATACACATAGAACATTTGCCAAAATTGATTATATGATAAGCCCCAAATAAAGTGTCAATAAATTCCAAAAGATTGAAATGCGGTCATTCTATGATGACAGTTCAATTAATCAAGAGATCAATAAGCAAAAGATAATTAGGGTTAAAAAAAAAAAGCCTCAACAGTTACCTCACTCCATAGACAAAAATTAACTCAGAATGGACTATATACCTAAATATAAAGGAAAAAAATATACAAATCTCCCATAAAACACGTAAATCCTTTGTGACCATTGGTAGACAAAATTCCCTAAAATGGGACACACACACAAAAAAAACCAAAAAGCGCTAGCCATATATATACATATATGTAAACATATGTATATACATATATGTAAGCATATGTATATACATATATGTATACATATGAATGAATGAATTGGGATTGATAAAAATAAACAATTTCTGCTCTTTAAAATACCCCATTAAGAAAGTAAGACAATATAAAAAGTATATCTGCAACTGAATAATAAGAGAGAACAAAAACCCAGTTTTAAAATACAAGCACAGGGGCACCTGGGTGGCTCAGTTGGTTAAGCGTCCACCTCTGGATTTTGGCTCAGGTCATGATCTCACAGTTGTTACATGGAGCCCTGTGTCAGGCTCCACACTGGGCATGGAGCCTGCTTAAGATTCTCTCTCTCTCTCTCTCTCTCTCTCTCTCTCTGCCCCTCCCATGCTTGTTCTTGCTCTTTCCCTCAGTATCAAAACAAATAATAAAATATAAGCCTAAAATTTGAATAAATATAGATCTAGAAATGACAAACAAGTACATACAAAATGCTTACCATCATTAGTCATCAGAAGAAATATAAATTAGAAGCATAATGAGATACCACTACAAACCTATAACAACTAAAAGTAAAACGGTTGACAATACAAAGGGTTGGTGAGGATGTAGAGTAACGGAAACTCATAAAGTGGGAATATAAAATGGTACAACTCATTCAGAACATGGTTTGGTAGTTACTTATCAAGTACCATTTTACCCAGCAATTTCACGTTAGGAAAGACAGGAGGACATATGTGCATACATATTCAAAAATACTTGTAACAGCTTTTTTAAAAAAAGTTTTATTTATTTTTGAGAGAGCATAAGTGGGGAGGGGCAGAGAGAGGGGGACTGAGGATCTGAGGTGGGCCCTACGCTGATGGCAGTGAGCTTGACGAGGGGCTTCAACTCAAGAACAGTGAGATCATAACCTGAGCCAAAGTCAGTCTCAACCAGGTGCCCCAATACTTACATCAGCTTTACTCAAAACAGCCCCAAACCAGAAAAAAATGCAAATGCCATCAACAGGTGAACAGATTCATAAACTGTAGTATTCATACAATGAAATACTTCTCAGCAGTGAATGGGAACAAACTACCAATGCATGCCACAAAACCACTACATTGACAAAATAAGCCAGACAATAGAAGATTACATTCTATATGATTCCATTTATATGAAGTTATACAATAGGAAAATCGTAATCTATAGAGAAAGCACAATAGTGGTTTTGTAGGTCAGGGATGTGGGAAAATTGACTACGGAGCAGGAGGAAACTTTATGGGACATGAATTTGTTCTTGAATTTGTTGGACGTTACACAGGTGCATACATTGGTCAAGATATCCTGAACTATATAAATAAGTATAATTTAATAGTACTTACATTATAATTCAATAAAGTCAGTTTAGAAAAAAAAGAGACTTAAAAGACATATAAATAAAGTAGAAAATTTCCAAATGTTTGGAAATTAAGCAGAATAGTTCTAAATGATGAATAAGGCTAAAAAAATGACAATAAAAATTAGCAAATATTTAAAGTGAATTGATAGTGAATATGCAGGATATCCAGACTTGCTAACCAAACAAAAATCATGCTTAAAGAGGAAATTTATAGCCTTAAGTGCAAATATTAAACTGACTCTAAATTAATTATTTACATACCCAGATAACTAAATCTCTAATTTCAAGGGGTTATGAAAAGAACTGCAAATTAGGGGCACCTGGGTGGCTCAGTCAATTGAGTGTTCAACTCTTTATTTTGGCTCAGGTCATGATCCCAGGGTCGTGGGATTACGCCCCACATCAGGTTCTGTGCTCAGCGTGCTTAAGATTCTCTCTCTCTCTTTCTCTCACTCTCCCTCTGTCCTTCTCTCCTGCTTGCTCTCTCTAACATAAAAAAAACTAAAATTTAAGTTAAAAATAAAGCTGCAAATTTATAGAAGTGATCAATTAACTCAAAACTTGGTTCTTTGAAAAGAATTAATACATTGATGAAGTCCTGATAAGACTGATCTAGAAAAAAGAAAGAAGGCATAGGTAATATCAGCAATGAAAAAGAAGACATCACTACAGAGTCTATGAATATTAGAAACATTATAAGAGGATATTTTATACAACTTTAAGCCAATAAATTTGAAAACTTAAATAAAATAGATTAATTTCTAGAAAATCAAAACTGATTGCAATGGAAACAATAAGAGATAGAGAGTATGAATAATCCTATGTCTATTTAAAAAAATTAGATCTTTGAGGGGCGCCTGGGTGGCTCAGTTGGTCAAGCATCCAGCTTCAGCTCAAGTCATGATCTCATGGTTTGCAAGTTTGAGCCCTGCATTGAGCTCTGTGCGGACAGCTCAGAGCCTAAACCTGCTTCAGATTCTCCATCTCCCTCTCTCTCTGCTCTCACTCTCTCTACCTCTCAAAAATAATAAACATTAAAAAAATTTAAAAGTGAGATCTTTGAATCTGTGATTAAAATCCTTCCTGAAAAATATAAAATTCTAGGCCCACAGGACTTTAGTAGGAAATTCTTCCCAATAAGGAAGAAATAAGACCATTTAAACTCTTCTGGAGAGTAAAAAAGAGGTAACTCTTCCTGATTCACTTTATAAGATCAGTAGAACTTTAATATCAAAACTGAGTAGGACTTACAAAAATAATAAAGGATAATCTTGCTTATGGTCCTAGTTGCAAAAATCTTAATTAAAATATTAGCAAAAAGATGCATAAAAGGACAATACATCGTGAGTAGGTACAGCTGTATTCCAGGAACTCAAGTTTAGTTCAACAAAGAAAATCTACCCATGGATTTCACTACATTAACCGAATAGAGAAGGGAGATCATATAATCATTTTAATAGAGACAAACAATGCAAGAGATTAAATTCAATGTTATTCATAAAAATTCTTTATAAGCTAGTAATAGAAGGAAATGGACTTTATGTGATAAAAATTATCTCTAAAGAAACTTATAGCAAATATCATGCTTAATGGTAAAATATTGAAACATCTTCCCTAAGTTCATAAATAAAATAAGAATCCCTGCTACCATTACGTCTGTTAAACATTATTCTTGAGGTACTAGCCTATACAGCATATCAAGAAAAAAGTAGTAAGCATTGGAACGGAAGAGATAAATAAATGGTAGTGTATGTAAAGAAACCCACAATCTACAGGAGAACTGTTAAAATTAATGAGTGCAATAAGTGCAGTAAGATTACTTGGCCAATATACCCAAATTGCTATTTCTTTTTTGGTTTGTTTTTAGCTTTTATTTAAATTCCAGTTAGTCAAGGGGCGCCTGGGTGGTTCAGTCCATTAAGCGTCCGGCTTCGGCTCAGGTCGTGATCTCGCGGTTTGTGAGTTCGAGCCCCACGTCCAGCTCTGTGCTGACAGCTCAGAGCCTGGAGGCTGCTTTGAATTCTGTGTCTCCCTCTCTCTCTGCCCCTCCCCCGCTCATGTTCTGTCTCTCTGTCTCTCAAAAATAAATAAACATTAAAAAAAATTCCGGCTAGTTAATACACAGTGTATTATTAGTTTCAGTGTACAATTTAGTGATTCAACACTTACATACAACACCTGGTGCTCATCACAAAACGTACACTCTTTAATCCCCAGCACCTATTTAACCCATGCCCCCACCCTCCTCCCCTCTGGTAACCATTGGTTTGTTCTCTATAATTAAGAGTCTGTTTCTTGGTTTGCCTGTCTCTTTTTTTCCCCTATGATCATTTGTTTTGTTTCTTAATTTCCACCTATGAGTGATATCATATGGTATTTATTTTCTCTGACTGACCTATTTTGCTTAGCATATTACTCTCTAGTTCCATCCATGTTGTTGCAAATGGCAAGATTTCATTCTTTCCGATGACTAACATTCCATTACATATCTACATATATTATATATATATATATATATATATATATATATATATATATATATATATAGTGTGTGTGTGTGTATGTATAATGGATATATATATACCACCTCTTCTTTATCCATTCATCAGTTTATGGACATTTGGGCTCTTTCCACAATTTGGCCATTGTTGATAATGCTGCTATAAACATTGGGGGTGCATATATCACTTTGAATCAGTATTTTTGTATTCTTTGGGTAAATACCTAGTAATGCAATTGCTGGGTCGTAGGGTAGTTCTATTTTTAGCTTTTTGAGGAAGCTCCATACTGTTTTCGAGTTCTGCACCTGTTCGCATTCCCACTAACAGTGTAAGAAGGTTCCTCTTTCTCTGCATCCTCGCCAACACCTACTGTTTCCTGTGTTGTTAATTTTTAGCCATTCTGACAGGTGTGAGGTGATGTATAATTCACTGTAGGGTTTATTTTTTAAGTTTTTATTTTTGAGTGATTTCTACATCCAACATGGGGCTCAAACTCCTAATTCTGAGATCAAGAGTTGTACGCTCCACCAATTGAGCCAGCCAGGTGCCCTTCATTGCAGTTTTGATTCGTATTTCCCTGATGATGAGTTATGTTGAGCATCTTTTCATGCGTCTGTTAGCCATCTGGATGTCTTCTTTGGAAAAAATGTCTTCATGTCTTCTGCCTATTTTTAAACTGGATAATTTGTTTTTTGGGTGTTGAATTTTGGAAGTTCTTTATATATTTTGGATACTAATTCTTTATCAGGTATGTCATTTGAAAATATCTTCTCCCATTCCGAAGGTTGCCTTTTAGTTTCATTGATTGTTTCCTTTGCTATGCAGGAGCTTTTTATTTCGATGAAGTCTCAATAGTTTATTTTTGCTTTTGTTTCCCTTGTCTCAGGAAATGTGTCTAGTAAGAAGTTGTTACAGCAGATGTCAAAGAGGTTTTGTTTCCTCTCTCATGTTAGGTCCTTCACCCATTTTGAATTTATTTTTGTGTATGACGTAAGAAAATAGTCCAGTTTCATTTTTCTGCATGTTACTATCCAGCTTTCCCAACACCATTTGTCTTTTTTCCATTGGATATTCTTTCTTGCTTTGTCAAAAATTAATTGGCTTTGTAGTTGTGGGTTCATTTCCGGGTTTTCTATTCTGTTCTATTGATCTACTTCTCTATTTTTGTGCCAGTCCCATACTGTCTTAATCACCACAGCTTTGTAATATAACTTGCAGTCTGGAATTATGATGCCTACAAGCTTTGCTTCTCAAGGTGACTTCAGCTATTTGGGTCTTTTCTGGTTCCATACACATTTTAGGATTGTTTTTTTCTGGCTCTGTGAAAAATACTGGTGGTATTTTGATAGGGATTGCCTTAAATGTGTAGATTACTTTGGGTAGTATAAACCAAATCTATGTTTCTTAATACTGAGAACAAATAAAAACTTGAGAAGTTAAAATTTCCAAAAGCATCATAATAGTAAAATCTAGCTAAAAATAATGAAAGCTATAATCTCTCTATATAAAACTACAAAACATTACTGATAATAAGGAAGATACAAATAAATGGAAGAAACACAGTATTCATGGTTTGGAGACTCAACATACTAAATACGTAAAATACTGCCTAAACTAACCTATAGATGTAATGCAATTCCAATGAAAGCCCAAGACATTTTGTGAAAAAATTGGCAGGCTAAAATGCATATGGCAGTGCAAGGGCCAAGAAGAGGTAAGATAATCCTGAAGAAAAGGAAAATAAGTGGAACACTTATAATACTTACTATAATATTAGAATAGTTAAGAATAGGCAGTTGACAACTGGAACAGGCTTAGAGAATCCAGACACACACATGGCCAATAGATTGGTAAGAAAAGTGGCTCTGCAGAGCAATGAGAAAGAATATTTTTTTACAAATATATGGTGCTGACTCAATCGGATATATGTATGTAGGAAAAAAAAGTGAATCTTAATCTCTGTTTCACATCACAAAAAGAAAAACAGTTTCCAGGTAGTTTTAGACCAACATGAAAGTCACAAAAATAATAACACTTCTAAAAGAAAGCATAGGGGGGCGCCTGGGTGGCGCAGTTGGTTAAGCGTCCGACTTCAGCCAGGTCACGATCTCGCGGTCCGTGAGTTCGAGCCCCGCGTCAGGCTCTGGGCTGATGGCTCAGAGCCTGGAGCCTGTTTCCGATTCTGTGTCTCCCTCTCTCTCTGCCCCTCCCCTGTTCATGCTCTGTCTCTCTCTGTCCCAAAAATAAATAAACTTTGAAAAAAAAAATTAAAAAAAAAATAAAAGAAAGCATAGGAAAATATCTGCATAGTTTTTGGGGTAGGAAACAATTTCTTTAGCATGATGAAAGCATTAACTAGAAAGGATGAGACTGACATACATTAGGCTTTAAAACTTGTTTTCATCAGAGACACCATTAATACTGCAAATAGGCCAAAAGACTGTATATAAAGAACTACTAAACAAATTTATGGGTAGAAAGACAACCCAATACAAAAATGCTCAAAAAGACTTTTAAACAAGCACTTCACAAAAGAGGATAGCCAAATGGTCAGCAAATGTGTGAAAAGGTGTTCAGCTTCAGTAGCTGTCAGGGAAGTGTCCACAGCCAGATAACAATCTGTCCCACACAGAATGGCTAAATTAAAAAAGAAGCAGCTGTCAATACCAAGTGCAGAGCTGTAGAACAACGGGAAATCTCATACTGCTTTTGAGGTAGAAAATTGTCACAGTCTCTTTGGAAAACTGGCAGGATATTCACATATTCAGATGCTGTTCATATAGATACCCTATGGCCCAACAATTTGACCCTTATGTGTACTCCCAACAGAAATGCATGCCCGTCAGTACAAATTACCACAACACTATTCACAATGACCCCAACCTGGAAACAACACAAACGCTCACCAGAATAAGAATGGATATGATGTGGTATATTCAAACAATGGAAAAACTCTGTAGCAATGAACAGGAAAAAACTTCCATTTAATGCAAACTATGAATGAATTTTATCAATGTAAGTGAAAGAATGCTGATACATACTCTATAGTTCAATATCTATTACATTAAAAATCAGACCAAGCTAAGTGATGGTTTGTTTAATCAATAGGCAAAATGTGTCAGTTAAGCAAGATATGTAGGTTCCAGAGATCCACTACAGCATTGTATCTATAGCCAACAATGTCCACTTAACATTTAAGAGGCTATATCTCATGTTGTGTCCTTATCACAATAAAATCTAAGACAAACAAATGAGAAACTAAATGATAGCGTTCGAGGTAAGGTAGTGGTTATATTATGGGAGGAGGTAGAGGAAATAACAACTGGGATTGGACAGGAGAGGCTTCCCTGACCCTAGTTGTGTTCTATTTCTTAATCTCATGGTGATTATATGCATGTGTTCCTGCTGTTATAATTCATCAAGCTCTATGCTTGTGGTGTACTTTTCTGTATATGTCAATAAACTTATTTAAAAATAAAGGCAATCATAAAGAAGCCAATTGTGGTTAGAGTAGAGGATAAATGAGCATTTATTTAAGGACTTGTGCTTTTAAGTGTGCATTCATTTTCTTTTTCACCATAACCAGATGGAAAATATTCTCAATATCATTATTTTATAGATCAAAATGCTGAGCCTGAGAGGAAGTAAGCAAATTGTCCACGGTCTCACAGCTTGTTTTTCTGCCTCCAAAGGTCTTGTTTTCTGCACTATGTTTATGTCTCCTCTTGTAGTTTTTTTCAGAATTCACAAATTGCCTGGGTGGCTCAGTTAGTTAAGCGTCCGACTTTGGCTCAGGTCAAGATCTCACCATTCATGGGTTTGAGCCCTGCATAGGACTCTGTGCTGACAGCTCAGAGCCTGGAGCCTGCTTCAGATTCTGTGCCCCCCCTTTCTCTCTGTTCCTCCCCTGCTTCTCTCTCTCTCTCAAAATAAATAAACATAAAAAAATTTAGGGGCTCCTGGGTGGCTCAGTTTGTTAAGCATCTGACTTCAGCTCAGGTCATGATCTCTTGGTCCGTGAGTTCAAGCCCCGTGTTAGGCTCTGTGCTGACAGCTGGGGGCCTGGAGCCTGCATCAGATTCT
The DNA here is from genome assembly GCF_018350155.1 of Leopardus geoffroyi. Classification (NCBI taxonomy): domain Eukaryota; kingdom Metazoa; phylum Chordata; class Mammalia; order Carnivora; family Felidae; genus Leopardus; species Leopardus geoffroyi. Next base: position 46,694,580 of record NC_059333.1, on the reverse strand, counting down.
GTGTCTCCCTCTCTCTCTGCCCCTACCCCCCCACTCATACTCTGTCTCTTTCTCTCCTTCAAAAATAAATAAACATTAAAAAAAATTTAAATACAAATGTAAAAAGATAATCCATTGTATATAAATCTGTCTTTGCTTTCCAGATCATCCCTTTAGAATGTAACTTTTCAAGGTAGCAGAAGTTACCAGAACTTCTCAATAATTAGCCTAAGATAGTTGCTAGAGCCTTGAAAGTTAAATGTAGCTGAAATAGGAAAGTAACCATGATTTACTCCATTCATTCAAAGTGAAAGAAATGTAACTTTTAAACATTTTTTCTAAATTAAATCAATGTGTTCTCCCACACATCCATCAAGTTTAGAAGAAAATCCAATTTTTGTCTGACAGAAAATCTAATTTTATTCATGGAGTGAGTGGGTGGGACCCCTTTTCTATTTCACGGTTCCATAAAGGAATCCTGGGGCCTAGTGGAAATTTGAGATGGGCCTCTGACCTTGATCTCACTGTCAAATGTTCTCTGTCCAAGTTGAACAATGGATTCTACACCAAACTTCATAGTTAGGAATCTCACTATTGCTTGACCATGCAGGTCCCCCATGAGACAACTGGGCAGCCCCTCCCACTTGCAAATTCTTTTCTGCCACCTGCTTCTCTCAAGTCCAGGCACCCTACTCTCTTTCCACTCTTAGAACTCTGACCTTTCAGACAATTCAGTCCCGGGACTCCATTCTAGGAAAACTATGGATCTATAGCCAAAATGCCTTAGGCAGCACTTTGGAAACATCTCAAAAATGTCCGGGTAAATGCAAGCATAAGCAGGTGTGTGTGTGGAAATTTCCAGAAAAAAATATTGATAGGGCTCCTGCCAAGGCAGTAGAAGTTTAACTTTATTCTATAGTCACAGACTTGTGTGCCTGGGTATTCCCCCAAGGAACAATACCAGCCTTTAGAATTTCCCAAAAGCTATGTTTTAGGAAAAGCAGAACCATATGCTTGGGATGAGGATGGAACTTTGTTGGGGCAGGTCATCAGTGGTAGAGGAAGATTAGTGTCTGTAGATGGAGATCAGCTCCAAGGATGTGCATGTACGCATGCATGTGCAGAAGGAGGAGGTGGTGGGGCTCCCCTCCTTTCTAGAATGTCAAACAGCCTGAGTGGTGGTGCACGGAAGGTCCTCGGGAAATGGGGCATTGAAATGATTCCTTGGGAATAACTCATCCCCTTAATTGGTTTTCTCAGCATTGGTGTGGTCTGAGAAACAAGACTGGCATGTATATTGGTCTAAGCTAACATAATAGGATTAATAATTATAATAATTACAGCAGTGAGTGAGCCTCATCAACATTCCACCTATAATGCTAAGTGCTTTAGATCCATCATGCCGGTTACCACCCTGAAAGTGAGTACTATTAGCCAAGTGAGCTTCCGAGTAGTTAACAAATAGCAGAGCTGGGATTCAAATCCAAAGTCTAGATCCAAAGGTTGTGTGTTTACCATTATTGCACATTTATTTTTGAGAATAAACCCAATGTATATGATGTTATTCCCTTCTTCTTACCAAAGCTCTGGGCCCCCAAATTGATAGCAGACATGGTGTATTTGAACTGGTAGGCCTGGTTGGGAGAGAATACAAACCTTATGTGAACTGGGAAATAAAGAGGTAAATTACTGCCAGCAATGAATTTGAATTTTGTTTTTTTTAGGTTAGTAGTGTTGTTTTTTCTTTTTAATTGTATATTTGACATGTAATGATATATTAGTTTCAGGTGTACAACATAGTCATTCAACAAGTTTCTATATTCTACTATACTCACAAATGTAACTACCGTCTGTCACCATACTATGCTATTACAATATCACTGGCTATATCCCCTTTATGATATACCTTTTATTCCATAACTAGAAGCCTATATCTCCTATTCCCCTTCATCCATTTTCCAATCTGCCCACCCACTTCTCTCTGGCAACCATCTGGATTTGATTTTTTTTAAGTTTATTTATTTATTTTGAGAGATAGAAAGAGAGTAAATGGGGAAGGGGCAGAGGGAGGGAGACAGAATCCCAAGCAGGCTCTGTGCTGTCAGTGCAGAACTCAGTGTGGGGTTTGAACCCACAAACCGTGAGATCATGACCTGCATGAAGATCAAGATTTGGACACCTAACAGACTGAATCACCCACATGCACCTGGATTTGAATTTTTTAAAAATCTTGTTGGATGGATTGGACATCTATTTGGATACTAGGCAGAAATTATGTTCATTGCATGGATGGAATGGCAATGATATGAAATATTGTTCTTAACAAATTAGAGTGTGACTCCTTTTTTTTTTATTGGTCCCAGGCAATTAGATCTACTGATCTCTTGCCTCATCTTAAAAGAAAAATAGGAAAAGCTCAGTGATTATATATATATATATATATATATATATATATATATATATATAGTACTCTATAAATGAACTAAAAACCATTGTATTGTACACTTTAAACAGATGAGTTTTTTTTAAAGAGGAATAAAAATGTTTTAATTATTGAAATACACTGGTAAGTTGAGTAATTTACACTGCCGTACTAAATGGCTATACATGGTCATCATCAAATTAAGAACTTTCTAGATACCCCACCCACAGGTCCTTGAAAATAGTATAGGATTAACTTGATGAGATGCTGTGATCACACAAAGGAGAATGGGAGAATCAATGGCTATGAAGGATTGCTGGTGATGTAATACTTTCAACTAAAGAAACTATAGAAAATTAATCAGAAATGTGCAGAGGGCGTGCAAATTTCAGTGGCTTATTTTTAAATATTGTAATGTATACACAGTTCCTAACAAAAGAAATTCTCTGGCACTTAAATAAATCCACGTATTGTTTACCCAATTCCTTTCTAGCACCACAACATTCAACATGTTCCTATGGTTTCAACTACAGACTTAAGAATTTGGGTGGGGAGGGGAGGCAGACTAGTCAACTGTTTAGATGTGCATGCTACGATGTCCACAGAGTGAAATTCCTTCCCAATCTTAATGAACAAGGTTTTGATTATTGAGGCATGATATTTTTTTTTTTTGAGTTTTTTAAATTTATTTTTGAGACGGAGAGAGACAGAGCATGAGCAGGGGAGGGCAGAGAGACAGGCAGACACAGAATCTGAAGCGGGCTCCAGGCTCCGAGCTGTCAGCACAGAGCCCGACACGGGGCTCGAATTCACAGACCGTGAGATCATGACCTGAGCTGAAGTCGCACGCTTAACCGACTGAGAAACCCAGGCGCCCCGAGGCCTGATATTTTCTTTTAATTTTTCTGTGCAGTGTTTGATTGGATACCATATTGACAGCTTCAGATATTAGACCTACATATAATCGTCCACAGTTTCTCCTCTTGTTCTCTACCCTTATCGATTCTTCTGTTAGCATCTTTAGCTGTTCCTGCGGGCCACTGTGGAGTTCCTGCAGCCCATAGAGCCACTGGAACCACTGGCCGGGGAAGCTCAGCTTGGGAGCTGGCGGCAACAGAGGGGAGCGGGCAGGTGCAGCCCAGGGTGGAAAACCCTAAATAGAGGAGTTTTATGGTAAGTAACTCATATCTCCCTACACTGTTAAACGTAAAAGTATGCTTTCATATTAAAGAATTATTTATATCTGTAGATAGCTTCTTCAGTTATATTTATGCATGCATTGACTTTATTGTGTCATAATTACCTTATGTTTGTTTGTACTAAGATAGTTTTGCATTCACTTTTCTCCAGTCGTGTATTTGTATTGTTAATAGTTGCATAGATTCCCTCATATCATTTGTCATTGTTCAGGCACCCATTGCATGCTGCTGTACAACTGAGCATTTCCAGGGCTTTGCTATTATAAATGCTACTGTTTTACAAAAGTATGTAAATATAGCTTTTACTTTTTTTTTTAAGATAAATTCCTAATAGTGGAATCACTGGGTCAAAAGCTATGACTCTTTCAGGGTTCTTGTTATATGTTGCTAGAAATAATGCAGTTTTAATGCCACTGCCAACTTGGAGTTCACACATATCTTGCTGGTCTTTCCAGTCTCTTCCTTGATTTGATATCTTTGAGTAGCTAATATCATGATGCACTTTATAATATTGAAGAGTTCAACAAGTTTTCCTTATTTCTCCCCTGCCTGCTAAGAAATTTTTCTGTGAGTAAATATTTTAAGGATGAGGTATTGCTAACTCTCAATCAAACTAAAAATAAAATCCATTTTTATAAGCTTTCTAGTATTTAAAAAATGAATAAAAATATTAAACATTTTTTTACTTTTCTTCCTTACTTGTTTTCCTGTGTCACTCTTTCCTTGTCATTATAAAGATGTTTATAGCATCTGCGAGCACTTAAGACAATACTGAAGACTTAAAAGTATAAGCATTCCCCACCTCCCCCCTGCAAAAAACACTAAAAATAAAAGTATGAGCATCCCATTTCCTAAAGGAGGCTATAAATGATAGAGAATGTTGCTGTAAATGCCCATCTTTGTTGTTATTTAGCTATTATCTTCATCTTATGTATCTAAATCAGGATTAGGTTTTAAAAATGGGGAGTGGGAAAGAAGTTATTAATGTTATTTTTGCATTAGGTACTGAAGAATTTTAGACTCCAGGGTAAGTTGTGGCACTCAGATTATGAGAAATTTGAAGGCTAAAATAATGTCTTATTCGTATCTTGAATCTTTCCAAGTCTACAGTAAGTGCTTAATAGGTTCTCATTAAATAACATTAAATTTTCCCTTCTGAGAAATTTCCCATGATTCTAATCAGTAGGAAGAAATTTCAGGTATGGCCTGAAGGTTGGTTTTATCTATATTAAGAATAAGCATCTGCTCTCGAGGTGCAAAGTAATAGGGAATTGTCTAAATAGCATTTTACCATCCAATAACAATATATTTGTCATTAAGAAGTTACTAGCCCCTGTGCGAATTGAACAAAGCTGGAAAGCATTTACCTTTGTATTATAGTTTGCTGAACAAAGGTATAAAATAAAAATTTCAGAGGAAAATGAATAGTTTCCGTGTACATAAAAATACTTAAATGCTCATTAAAAATGAACCTTCTTTATTCATTAAATCAAGAATGCATTGTTAGAATTAAGAATTACTATTACCATGGTGCCTGGATGGCTCAGTTGGTTAAGCATTCAACTCTTGATAGGGGCTCAGGTTATGATTTTGTAATCTCACAATCAAGCCCTGCAACAGGCTGCATACTGGGCATGGAGGTTGCTTGCGATTCTCTCTCTGCCCCTTGCCCTAGTCATGTTCTCCTTTCTCCCTCTCTCAAAATAAGTAAATAAACATTAAAAAAAAAAAGACTCTTGACCTTAAAAAAAAGAGAATTGCTATTATTGTATTTCTGTAATGAAATGACATTTCTTAAAAATAAAAAAGTCACTAGTGCAACCCCTATCAAAATAACACCAGCATTCTTCACAGAGGTAGAACAAACAATCCTCAAATTTGTAAGGAACCTGAAAAGATCCCAAATAGCCCAAGAAATCTTGAAAAAGAAAACCAACGTTGGACGCATCACAATCCCAGACTTGAAACTGTATTACAAAACTGTAATCATCAAGACAGTATGGTACTGGCACAAAAACAGACACTCAGATCAATGGAACAGAACAGAGAACCCAGAAAAGGACCCACAAATGTATGGCCAACTAATGTTTGACAAAGCAGGCAAGAATATCCAATGGAATAAGACAGTCTCTTCAGCAAATGGTGCTGGGAAAACTGGACAACGACATGCAGAAAAATGAACCTGGACCACTTTCTTACACCATACACAAAAATAAACTCAAAATGGATGAAAGACCTAAATGTAAGACAGGAAGCCATCACAATACTCGAGGAGAAAGCAGGCAAAAACCTCTTCGATCTTGACTGCAGCAACTTCTTACTCAACACATCTCCGGAGGCAAGGGAAACAAAAGCAAAAATGAACTACTGGGACCTCATCAAAATAAAAACCTTCTGCACAGCGAATGAAACAATCAGCAAAACCAAAAGGCAACCGACAGAATGGGAGAAGATATTTGCAAATGACATATCAGATAAAGGGTTTGTATGCAAAATCTATAAAGAACTTATCAAACTCAACACCTAAAAACAAATAATCCAGTGAAGAAATGGGCAAAAGACATGAATAGATACTTCTCCAATGAAGACATCCAGATTGCCAACGGACACATGAAAAAAGGCTCAACATCACTCATCATCAGGGAAATACAAATCAAAACCACAATGAGATACCACCTCACACCTGTCAGAATGACTAACATTAAAACTCAGGCAACAAAAGACGTTGGCGAGGATGTGGAGAGAGAGGATCTCTTTTGCACTGCTGGTGCAATTGCACCACTAGGTATTTATCTGAGGGATACAGGTGTGCTGTTTCGAAGGGGCACATGCACCCCAGTGTTTATAGCAGCACTATTGACAATAGCCAAAGTATAAAAAAAGAGCCCAAATGTCCATCGATGGATGAATGGATAAAGAAGATGTGGCATACACACACACACACACACACACACACACACACACACACACACAATGGAGTATTACTCAGCAATCAAAAATAATGAAATCTTTCCAATGGAACTACAGGGTATTATGCTAAGTGGAATTAGTCAGGGAAAGACAAATATGACTTCACTCATATGAGGAATTTAAGAGACAAAACAGATGAACATAAGGGAAGGGAAGCAAAAATAATGTAAAAACAGGGAGGGGGACAAAACATAAGAGACTCTTAAATATAGAGAACAGAGGGTTGCTGGAGGGGTGGTGGGAGGGGGCGATGGGCTAAATGAGTAAGGGGCACTAAGGAACCTACTCCTAAAATCATTGTTGCACTGTATGCTAACTTGTATGTAAATTAAAAAAATAATAGATTATAAAAAAAGTCACTAGCTTTTTTTGTATCTACTGTATTTCTGAGACGTATAGCTGATTATTCATAATTATCATAAAATGAAGCTGAGACTTCAGAGATCCGGTGTCCTGCTTAGCTAAGGTCACACAGTGAGCTGTAGAATTAGGACTAAATCCCAGGTCTCCAACTCCAAATCTCAGATTCGCATCACACAAGCACACAAGCTTTTTTTAAACCACTGTCCCAGGAAACACTGCTTCAAGGAGAACAAACTGTTTGCACTATTACCCTTTTAGAAAGCCACATCAGAAGATTTTTTTATATCTTGGCATAAAGAAATCAGTTCAGTTTAGTTTACCTTGGAGTAAAGGACTTAAACATATCAAAATTTATTTTTTTAAAGAAAAATTTAAGATTTCTATTTTTCCTTGTGAGATCAGTGGCAATTACTTTACCCCATAAGCTTGTAAATAATTTCAGGAATGTCATGTCAAAACAGGCCCACATAAACCATAATTGGGTAGCTGCCCCCCGGCCCCTTATCCACAAAGGATATGTCCCAAGGCTCCCAGTGAATGTGTGAAACTGGGAGTAGTACCAAATCCTATATATGCTCATTTTTTTCTTTTACATCCATACTATGATTAAGTTTAGTTTATAAATTAGGCACAGTAAGAGAACAACAATAACTAATAATAAAATAGAACAATTGTAACAATATACTGTAATAAAACTTACATGAATGCGGTCTCTCTCTTTCTAAAAATATTTTACTCACCCCTCTTCTTGTATTAATGTGAGATTATAAAATGCCTAGGTGATGAGATGAAGTGAGGTGAATGACGATGTAGGAATGGTGACCCAGCGTTAAGGTCCAATTGGTCTTACCACACATCAGGAGAATCGTCCACCTCAGGAGTCTGGTTGACCACAGGTAACAGAAACTGGGGAAAGCAAAAGTGTGGGTAAGGATGGGCTACTGTACTAGATACTCTACTAGATGCAAATAAAGCTCATTTTCTGACCTCTTATTTGACTCTCAGTGGACTATATTATGGCCCCTCATGCTATGTTAAAAAAAAAAAACCAACAATAAACAGATATTAAATAAATGAATAAATAAATAAATAAATAAATAAATAAATCTGCTTGCTCTTTGCTGTATGTCTCTGAAAGTGTTTTTGATTTTCCTCATTTTTAAAAAAATATATAAAATCTTGATTTTTTAAATAATAATAATACCTGCTATATAAACATTCTTGTTTTCAGTTTTAGTTTCTTTTTTTTAATTTTTACCTTTACTTTTATTTTTTATTTTTTTAAATTTACTTCCAAATTAGCATATAGTGCAACAATGATTTCAGGAGTAGATTCCTTAGTGCCCCTTACCCATTTAGCCCATCCCCCCTCCCACAACCCTTCCAGTAACCATCAGTTTGTTCTCCATATTTATGAGTCTCTTCTGTTTGGTCCCCCTCCCTGTTTTTATATTATTTTTGTTTCCCTTCCCTTATGTTCATCTGTTTTGTCTCTTAAAGTCCTCATATGGGTGAAGTCATATGATTTTTGTCTTTCTCTGTCTAATTTCACTTAGCATAATACCCTCCAGTTCCATCCACGTAGTTGCAAATGGCAAGATTTCATTATTTTTGATTGCCGAGTAATACTCTATTTGTGTGTGTGTGTGTGTGTGTGTGTGTGTGTGTGTGTGTGTGTGTGTATACACACATCTTTATCCATTCATCCATCGATGGCCATTTGGGCTCTTTCCATACTTGGGCTATTGTTGATAGTTCTGCTATAAACATGGGGGTGCATGTGTCCCTTCGAAACAGCACACCTGTATCCCTCGGATAAATGCCTAGTAGTGCAATTGCTGGGTCGTAGGGTAGTTCTATTTTTAGTTTTTTGAGGAACCTCCATACTGTTTTCCAGAGTGGCTGCACCAGCTTGCATTCCCATATATAAACATTCTTAATAAAACCATTTTTTTTTTATGTGGACATAGTCAGTTTTCAGTTGGATATGTCTGTGAGCTAAGCCATTTTTTTTCCTCAAATGAGATCATGAGATGACCATCTACTATGTGTGTCATGGTAGGAAAGGTGTACAGAATGGATGAGCCAGATCCCCTCCTTATTATATAGGTAAGAACTCTGATCCTAGAAAGGTAACAAGCCTTGTTAAAATCATTGACAAAGATAGGCTTTTCACTGGGACTTTTGTTCTATGTGGTCCTTTTCTATCCTTTTAGGGAGGCTTTCACCCAACCCAAGATACAGCATCATTGACAAATTTAAGTTCTCAGAGGAAGCAAGTATATGAGTATCTTTTAAGAAAATATTTTGCTAAAAGGGAAACACAGAGAAATTTTAGAATGGCCAGTCCTAACCTACAAATTTCTACTTCTCTTTTTCTTATTTTCAGCCAGAATTGCAGTTTGCTCTCAAGGGCCTGAATATAATCAAGGGTAGGCAGATAATGCAGTTAATGGCAAAAAATGGAAGCAAATTCTTTCTTCTTGCACCATGGCTAATTTGAAAAAAAAAAACAGTCATATAATATCATGAAATCTTATATTTCATTTCTACTGGGTTTCTAATTCAGTTAGTACTGTAGAGATATGTTAAGTAAGATTTGGCCTTTTTTTCTTGAAATCATTTTTTGTAAATTTTATTTTATTTTATTTTATTTTTTAAAACTTTTTGTTAATGTTTATTTACTTTTGACAGAGAGAGAGACAGAGCATGAGTGGGGGAGGGGCAGAGAGAGAGGGAGACACAGAATCCGAAGCAGGCTTCAGGCTCTGAGCTGTCAGCACAAGCACAGAGCCCAACGCGGGGCTCGAACTCACAAACCGTGAGATCATGACCTGAGCCGAAGTCGGTTGCTCAACCTACTGAGCCACCCAGGTGCCCCATTTTTGTAAATTTTAAATAAGAGAATTAGAAGTTGAAAAGTTCATGAGTAAAATTTAATAAGACTCTATCAAGATTAGATCTGCTGATAGTTTTCAAAACTAAATTGCTCGATTTTTATAAAATGGTGAGATAAATTATCTACCAACTAACTGATACTATCTTGGAACAAAAAACATGCCCTATTAGCAAATGTCTGGTTAATTCCAACAAAAAGGTGTTTTCTAAAGCCAAATAAAATAATTGGAAATATTGCAAAAATACATGACACCAAAGTTATTTTCAAAAAGATAGAATATATTTAAAATGCTGTCAATATGGTATGCATGTGTCTATTCAACTATAACTTCTCTTGCTTTGGTATTATTTGAAAAAGAAATAGCCATTATGTTTTTTGTTATTATTGTTCCAATCCAAAAGGTAAATAACTGATTTTATGTATGAACAGATTTTATTCCGATCTGGAGTTGACTATGCCAATTTAAATGACCAGATATTATATGAAGTATCTATACGGAGTATTAAGTAGGAGAAAGGGATACTTTGTATTAGTCAGGGCTCTCCAGGAAAACAGAACCAATATATATGATAAAGTTTATTATGAGGAATTAATCTCACTTGACTATGGAGTCTGAGATGTTCCACAATCTGCTGTCTGCAAACTGGAGACCCAGGAAAACTGGTGGTGTAGTTCAGTTCAAGTCCAAAGGTCTGAATTCCATGGAACTGGTGGCATAAGTCCCTTTGAGGGCTGAAGATCAATGTCTGGTTCATGCAGTCGGGCAGACGGGGCAAAGTTTCGATTCCCCATGTTTTTTTATTTTATTCAGGCCTTCAATGGATTGAACGATGCCCACCCACCTAGGGGAGGGCGATCAACCTTACTGAGTCCACCAATTCAAATGATAATCCAATCAATAAACACCCTCACAGATATACTCAGAAAAAATGTTAGCTGAATGTATGGGTACTGCATGACTCAGTCAAGTGGACACATAAAAGTAACCATCACAAATCCACCCCTTTTGAACTTGGCACCTATACACATCTTCTTAACTTATACTTAATCTCAAAATAAAGGCAATAACAATGTCATAATTCTGCTTAATGTGGTACAACTATCCTGCATACAACCAAAAATGCACTAATCTTTTCCCCACAAGAGGAGGTATAGTACTTGAGTGACGTTTACTCTTTACTCTGATATCCTGCAACTTAAATATTATTATGTCAAATTAACATTTATATACATCAATTGAAAATGGTGATACAAAGTTAATACAGCTTATGTTACATTATAGGGGAATAAGATAGGGGAAGAAACAAAGATACACACAGATATATATACAGCTGTATTCATGATAAACAATAAGGAGGAAGTGCTCCATATTAATGCTCTTTAATAATAAGGAATAAATACTCATGACCATTATAGTCTCTGTTTCTGACTGGTCATGCTGGTATTTATAACTACCTCCTTCTACTACCTGTTCTGTGTTCCCTTTGCCTTCAGCAAACACCTAATCTGGTCATGATTCTTTACCTGGTAGGGTGACCCAAACCTTTATTACTGAAGGATGTAGGCCTCCTTAGTAGTCCTGCATGCACTGGATTGTTGCAGTTTTCCATTTCTTTGTTTTTGCAACAGAGGGCATTCTAATTGATTCCAGTTTTCGGTTCTTCCCGTTGTGGGCAATATTCTTACCATGTGTAAGTACTTGATTCTATCACATGTGTCGTTTTTATCCATTCATTGTTCTAAGAAATTTACCTTTGTCATCTGTTGGCAGTCAATCCTTCTAGCAAATCACGAAGCACTATATTTTATGGAGTGCCTGCGGAATAGAGATTTCAGCTCACCTGAGCTGTATGAAGGACATAAACACAACAAAGACATGGCAGTGAACCCCCAGGGCTGATAAAAATCACTTCTAGGTAAATTGGTAGCTCCAGTCTTACATAAACTCTTATATTGGTAATTCCACTAAAAGGAAATAACATTTAATTTACTATATTCTTCTTTGGCTCCCAGATTACTATGTTATAGATCTTCATGGTATTTTAAAACAAGGAACAAATATTAAAAAGTATTCAGTCCAGGGGCGCCTGGGTGGCACAGTCGGTTAAGCGTCCGACTTCAGCCAGGTCACGATCTCGCGGTCCGTGAGTTCGAGCCCCGCGTCGGGCTCTGGGCTGATGGCTCAGAGTCTGGAGCCTGTTTCTGATTCTGTGTCTCCCTCTCTCTCTGCCCCTCCCCCGTTCATGCTCTGTCTCTCTCTGTCCCCAAAAAAATAAATAAACGTTGAAAAAAAAAAGTATTCAGTCCAACTGAGCACCTCAGTTAGGAGTTGGCTCTCTGGGTCTGAGTAGAGGAGATGAGAAAAAAAAAATGGCCATCTAGAAAAACCTGATGGGGCACATGTTCCAAGAGAGCTCCTCGTTACTGAAATGTGAGGAACAGTGACTTTATGGCATGGCACAGCCACTTCTGTTTCCTGCCATGGCTGCTCATACATCTTCATTATGATCCCTTTCTTTCTTTCCTTAGGGTGCTGTCCTGCTGTTTATTTTCCATGGAGATATTTACATAAGGAATCTTAAATCTTATCTGTCAGGTTCCTGAACCTTTTACTTAGCTTTCTCTAGGAGATATTTTACTTTTAAGAGAGAGAACACATGGACCGTCAGTGTCAGGCAGCTGCAGCTGGGTCTCATGTCAGTCGTTATCAAGGTGACCATGCACAGAGCACTGGACCAGCTGCTGAGGGCCGGGCTGTCTGCCTATCACTCATGGGAGAGATAACTCAGAAGAAAAACAGTACCAATACATACCAACTATAAAATGAGTTATTATTTGTGATATACTTAAAACAGTGCTCACCACATATTGTTTGGTAAAGGTAAAACAAGTCAGTTTGGAGGGGACAAATGCGGCTCCTAGGGTCTTAGTCACAAAGAGGCATTATGGATGCTGGAGTGGGTCAGATAGTGCACACCCAAACTCATGTCCACCCAGAACCTCAAAATATAAACCTATTTGGAATAAGTGTCTTTACAGATGTAATTAGGATAAAGACTGAGATGATATCACACTGGATTAGGATGGACTCTAAATCCAGTGAAAATTCTAAGAGATAGAAGAAGAGAAATATAGGGAAGAAGGAATGTGAAGATGGGGGTAGAGATTAGAGTGACACGTCTACAAGCCAAGGAATGCCAAGAATTGCAGGCAGCCACCAGAAGCTAAGGAAGAGGCATAAAATGATTTCTGCCTCAGAGCTTCCAGAAAGACCAACCCTGATGACACTTTGAATTTGGATCTTTGGCCTCCAGATCTGTGAGAGAATCAATTTCTGTTGTTTTAAGAACCCCAGTTGACGGGAGTTTGTTGTGGTGGCATCACAGAAAACGAATGCAGATTTCTATCTCAAGTCTATGCAAACTCTGCATTTGTTAGGTAATGGAAGAATACAAACAGGTTTTGTTCTGGAAGGGTAAACTGTCTGCAAATATTCCTATGATCTTAATCCAAACGCACCTGTACATGCAAAGAATAAGAATATCAATACAGTGAACACATACACCAGTCTAAAAATACAAGATTTTTTTTCTAACCCATACACTTCTCTGAAAACTACTTTCTGTGAACCCTGGTAGCCATTTTTATGATGTGTGACCTTGCCTTTCTTCTGTAGCCTAGCAGCTGTTTGTCACCAGGGGCAAGGCATTCCTGACTTCTCAGGCTAAGCAAAATCTTTTTCCTAGTACTTTGGAATTAGAACTTGGTCAGTTTTTACTGGCTTTCCAATGAAGGACACATCAAGTTGAGAGGACTCAGGTGACTGTGAGCCAACAATATGGAGAAACTGCAAAGAGAAAAAGAAAGAAGCAGACATATGGCTACAGTTTGGATAAAAGACCATACAGGGGAGCCTGGGTGGCTCAGTCTTGATTTTGGCTCAGATCATGATCTCATGGTTGTGAGATCGAGCCCTGTGTTGGCTTCTGTGTTGGGTGTGGAGCCTGCTAGACATTATCTCTCTCCTTCTCCCTCTGTCCCTTCCCCACTTGCTCTTTCTCCCTGTTCCTCTAAAACAAAACAAAACAAAACAAAACAGAACAAAAACTATATATCCCTAGAGAACAAGAGACCAAGAGGATCTTCATAACAGATTGATTACCACTGAGAGGCAGTTAGGGGATGGTGGTTAAGAATGGGGGCTCTGGAGCCAGATGGATTTGGGTGAGTTACTTGACCCTCTCGAGTTCCTCACTGTAGCTGGGACTAATAACAGTAGCTCCATGAAATAGTTGTTCCTTGGATTAAATGTAAAAAACACTTCGGATGAGGTAAGGCAAATTAAGTGCATTAATATGAAACATTTAAAGTGTACGTCATATGTATTCAGGAGATGTTGGCTGTAATTATTATTACCCTATCCCCCCAAATGGCTTTTAAACCACCTCATGCTTCTTCTTTTTTTTTTTTTTTAATTTTTTTTAACGTTTATTTATTTTTGAGACAGAGAGAGACAGAGCATGAATGGGGGAGGGTCAGAGAGAGAGAGGGAGACACAGAATCTGAAACAGGCTCCATGCTCTGAGCTGTCAGCACAGAGCCTGAGGCAGGGCTCCAACCCATAAACCGTGAGATCATGACCTGAACTGAGGTCAGACGCTTAAATGACTGAACCACTCAGGCATCCCTTGTTTAGTTTTGTTGTTGTTGTTGTTTTGTTTGTTTTTGTTTTTTGGCTTTTTTTTTTTTTACCATTTTTTTTAATTTGGCAAAAAAGTATTACGCACACTGTATTATTTTGTACAAAGATAAATTCCCCTTATTAACTATTAGGTTATTCCAAAGTAGTTCATATAGGAAAGATAAATTAAATCCTTGTTACCAGTTTTCAGAGTTTGAGTATGAATTAGCTATTATCCTCCAAAGGTGACCACTTTTTTTTAGTGTTATTTATTATAATTAGTATATTATAATTATTTAACAATTACCTATTGTTAGTAAGTATTTATTATTTAATATTTTACCAATAAATTTAAGCATATTTGGTATGGTTCAGTCCATTGTGGTTATTTTTCTCATGAAATTGGCTATCCTTACTGAAAGGAGGCCTCTTCAAGTTGGTTCTGAATTCTTTTTGACAACCTTGCTTTCTAATATGATAACATGTTTCAGGATTATTAGTATATATCCTGACTCAGAAGGACAAGCAGCCATTTCTCAAAGGAGCCTTAGCTCCGTCTAGTGACAAATCATATTTAGAGACCATACTGAGGGTGTCAGAGTGCTCATTGCTACTTATTTCCAGGTCTTTTCATTAGACAGTTAGGACTTTTTTAAAAAGGTAAATATATCATGAGCTCATTCTGATATTCATAATTAAGCATCTATAGGATTTTTACTTAACCTCATTGATCCTACATTTATTTCTCCTTTATTCCAGACAAGAAATCCCAGTTCTCACAAACACCAACATAACTACTTATTTGTTTTGTCACATGATAGACACAGACAGGAGTGTCAAGAACAACACCATTAGCTACTATGCTACAAGGTCATTGTTTTAAATTGCAAATCTGATTACATCACATCTACCTCTAAACTCCTCATTGCTTTCCCATCCCCTGAAGAACAAAGCCCAAGCATATTAACACGCCATAACAGACACTTCGTGATCTGACCCTGTTCCATTGACTTGGCCTGAAATGCTCTGTTCCTCCTTCCCTCCTTCTGTTGAACTCTGAGTCATCTGTCCAAGTACAGATCAGAAGCTTTTGTATCCACGTCCCTTCTATTCTAGCACAAATGGTCGCTCTTTTTCTATGTTCTTCTGTGCCTCCTACAGGCTTTTATTCATGCTTTTACCAAACTGAATTCTCATTATTTACATTATAAGTGTATTCTCTTTGGATTGTGCATGTCTCAATAGCTAGGGCCCATTTAATTTTGTATTCCCAGGATCTAAGTTAAGTCCATGAAAAATAGAAGATGCTTAATAAATACTTGTTTAATTGATATGATTTAGTATGACTGAAGAGGTGCAAAATCTAGCAGTTTTGTTTTCTGATGTTTAAAAAATTGTCTATAGTGTTTTTAAAAAATTTCCTTTCTGCTAGTAACAGCACATTGCTAGCAATTAAAAAGAGGCACAAGAAAATTATTCACAAAGTCATAATTACTCTTGTATCACTAGGCTTAAGGTAAATGCAATGAGAATAGTAACAGTAATATCTGTGAGCATCGGCAAACCTCTAGTCAATGACCCCAGTAGCCATACCTCTAATGCTAACAGGATACTGGAGGATCTTCAGTGTCTGCGTTTTGCCCATCAAATAGATTGCATTTGTATTATTTCTCTTTATCAGGCTCAGTTCTGCCTCTACAGAGAACCAAGGCAGACAGTAAATTTATTCTCCGATATTCTTTTCTAACAGCTTTAAGCATTTGCTTTTCACAGTCGTCAGGGAAATGCAAGTTAAAACTACCATAGGATGGAGGGGATTGTGAGGTTTAAATTCCCAGTTGTGGAATAAATAAGTCACAGAGATGGGGGTGCAGCATGGGGAATATAGTCAATAATATTGTGATAATGTGATATGGTACAGACAGTGACTACTCTTATCGTGGTGAGCATGAGTAACGTATAGAATTGTTGAATCAATGTGGTACATCTGAAACTAATATAACATCACATGTCAATTATACTTCAGTAATAATAAGCTACAATAGGATACACTGTATACCCACTAGAATAGCTAACATTAAAAAGTTAATTCATAGTTTTAAACTGTCCACATAAAAATATTCTTCATATGTTAATAAATTGTGTTTTATTTCCCCTTCTTTTTCTCTAAAAGCATCTATGTAGATGCCATGCCTCTTCGGCTCTCTCCCCACCTTCTTTCTTCTTTCGTATTTGTCATTGTTGTTTGAGTTGGAAATTTCTGGGTCATCTATTTTCCAGTTTCCTGTAGGTGAGAAGGTGCCAGAATAGCAGTCTAGGCTAAGTGACTCTCTTTTCGGTAGTCACAAAATCAGCTGCCTTCCTCCAACCTAATTTGTCTTTATGAAGGCTTGCCTTTTTGCATCTGTGTACCTAATAGTTCCAGAAGGGCCTTCTACCAGCCCAGTCCTATTCCTGAACCGTCTTTACCAGAAAAAGGATATGGTTTTTGTTCTCAGGAGTTATTGCTCACATTTGGGAAGCAGACATTTTAGTATGTGTGCTTTTGATATATATTAGTACTGGATTCTCTGTCTTCCACTTTCTTCCTTTATGTATCTTTATCATTTGAAATCAGTAGGTTTAGTTCAGGAAACCACAACAGTGCTGTGTTTCTGAGAACAGGTGTTCAGAAGAGTTTTTTAGAAGTGCCAGATGTTAGACATCAATAGTAAATATTTGCTTTCAAAAGGATGGGGCCCCTCATCAGTGACAACTGCTGTGATCAAAGAGGGTGGGTGTGATGGGAGAACTGAAGACAGTAAGTTTAGAATGTGTTTGGGTGAGGATTCACACAGAGGTGGCAGATTCAAGAAAATAGCACTTCTTAAAAAAAGGGGAGTTAGAAAGTTGCAGTTAGAAGCAGGATTCCCTGGTGAAAGTGGCTTCTTCACCAGAGGTGGTGAAGGTACCATAGAAGTTTGCGGCTGATGATAGGAGCCTTTTTGAACCAAGTTAGGATCTGAAATTTAAGTGAGGCGTGGTCCCAGAAGTGGCATTTATCATAGTAATAGAGGAAGGAGCTCTTTAGCTGAGAAACTGGGAAAGCTACCCCTTCCCTTACTTCAAAAGATCCTCCTTTCTAACTGAGAAAATCCAACTCATTCAAATATGATTAGCAAAGTAATTGTGCAGCTAGAACTAGATGCAAAGAAAGCTACTCTAGGAAAACAAAAGAACAAAAAAGAACTAAAAATAAATACAAAACTTCTGTGCAGACTATAAACACTCATTAGAAAAACACTGCTCCAAAGCCGAGAAATACTTCAACACAACATCCCAACATGAATAAAGGGAGAAAAAATTATGATGTAATTGCAACCAGGAAAGAAGATAATAAAAAATAAATAAATACAAGAAGTCAGGGAAGACAGAGCCAACAAAGAGAAGGTGATGGTAAGTCAATGAAGTATGTGAAATGATTAGTAAAATTTAGGAAAGAGGTAGAAGACACAGGCAAAATCACTTTGAAAAAAATTTTTGTAATGTTTATTTATTTTTGAGAGACAGAGCGCAAGTGGGGGAGGGGCAGAGAATGAGGGAGACAAAGAATCCAGAGCAGATTCCAGGCTCTGAGCTGTCAGCCCAGAATCCGACGGGGGCAATAGAACCCACGAATGGTGAAATCATGACCCGAGCCAAAGTCGGACGCTTAACTGACTTAGCCACCCAGATGCCCCCAAAATAATTTTATAAATAAAGACCAAATTATAAGGAACATGAGAGGAAATGGATACTATATAAAGTGTAACACAAAACAGAGAATATATACACATGGGGGAAGTGAAGAAAGTGAAAGAGAAATAAGCAAAAATATTTTTTTACTTACATTTTAGTTACTTAACACACTGTGCAGTATTGGTTTCAGGAGTAGAATTCAGTAATCCATCACTGACATACAACACACACTGCTCATCACAAGAAATGCCCTCCATAATACCCATCACCCATCTAGCCTGTCTCCCACCCACCTCCAATGGCAGTCTTCAGTTTGATGACAGAGATATCATTAAGAGTCTTTTGTGGTTTGTTCCCCTCTTTTTCCTCCCCCTTCTCATATGTTCATCTGTTTTGTTTCTTAAATTCCACAAATGAATGAAATCATATGGTATTTCTTTCTCTGATTGACTTATTTCGCTTAGCATAATATATTCTAGCTCCATCCACATCATTGAAAATGTCAAGATTTCATTCTTTTTGGTGGCTGAATTCCACTGTATGTAAATATACCACATCTTCTTTATCCATTCATCTGTGGATGGACATTTGGGCTCTCCCCATAGTTTGGCTATTGTTTATAAAGCTGCTATAAACATTGGGGTGCATATACCTCTTCGAATCTGTATTTTTGTAACCTTCGGGTAAATTCCTGATAGTGCCATTGCTAGATCATAGGGTATTTATATTTTTAGTTTCTTGAGGAACCTTCATACTGTTCTCCAGAGTGACTGCACAAGTTTGCATTCCCACCAACAGTGCGAGAGGGATTTCTGCATCCTCTCCAACACCTGTTGTTTCTTGTGTTGTTAATTTTAGCCATTCTAACAGGTGGGAGGTGGTATCTTATTGTGGTTTTGGTTTGTATTTCCCCGATGATGAGCAATGTTGAGTATCATTTCATGTGTCAGTTGGCCATCTGGATGTCTTCTTTGCAAAAATGTCTATTCGTGTCTTCTGCCCATTTACTAACTGGCTTATTTGGTTTTTGGGTGTTCAGTTTGATAAGTTCTTTATAGATTTTGGATACTAAGCCTTTATCAGATTTGTCATTTGCAAATATCTTTTCCCATCCCATAGGCTGCTTTTAGTTTGGTTGATTGTTTCCTTCGCTGTGCAGAAGACTTTTATCTTGATGAAGTCCCAATAGTTCATGTTTGCTTTTGTTTCTCTTGCCTCCAGAGATGTATCTAGTAAGAAGTTGCTGTGGCCGAGGTCAAAGAGGTTGCTGCTTATGTTCTCCTCTAGGATTTTGATGGTTTCCTATTTCACATTTAGGTCTTTCATCCATTTTGAATTTGTTTTGTGTATGGTATAAGAACGTGGCCCAGTTTAATTTTTCTGCTTGCTGCTGTCCAGTTTTCCTAACACCATTTGTTGACGAGACTTTTTTCCATTGGATATTCTTTCCCGCTTTGTCAAAAAATAGTTGACCATACAGTTGTGGGTCTATTTCTGGGTTTTCTATTCTGTTCCATTGATCTATGTGTCTGTTTTTGTGCCAGTACCTTACTGTCTTGATGACTATAGCTTTGTAATCTAGCTTGAAGTCTGGAATCATGATGCCTCCAATTTTGTTTTTCCCTTTTCAGGATTTCTGTGGCTACTTGGGGTCTTTTGTGGTTCTATACAAATTTTAGTATTTTTTTTCTAGCTCTGTGAAAAAATGCTGGTTTTATTTTGATAAGGATTGCATGAATTGCGATGGGCAGTACAGACATTTAACAGTTTGTTCTTCCAACCCAGGAGCATGGAATGCTTTTCCAGTTCTTTGTGTCCTCTTCAATTACTTCCATAAGTGCTATATAGTTTTAAAAGTAAAGACCTTTTACTTCTTTAGTTAGGTTTGTTACTAGGTATCTTATTGTTTTTGGAGGAAAAAGATTTTTTAAAAGAGAAAGTGAAAGTTATAAAAGATTAGGCAAAATGATTAAAAATGAGATTAACAGGAGTAGTTTCATTGGAGAAAAACCAAAAGAAGAGAGTGAAACAAACATTATAAAATGTTCTGAAATAAGACTTGTGTTTGTATATTAAAAGGCACATTGAAGATATAAGAAAACTGTCCCAGAATGACCACTACCAAGACTTCCTACTAACATATATCATACAAACATTAGATGTATCTTACTAACACTAGTAGCAAACTTTGGACATCTGGTAAAACGACTGTATCATTTTTCAAAGTTTATTTATTTTGAGAGAGACAGAGGCAGGGTGAGTAGGAGGAGGGGAAAAGAGAGAGAAAGGGGGAGATAGAGAAAGAGAGAGAGAGAGAACCTCAAGCAGGCTCCATACTGCTAGCACAGAGCCCACAAAGCCACAAGATCATGACCTGAGCCAAAACCAAGAGTCAGATGCTTAACCAACTGAGCCACCCAGTTGCCTCTCATTTCTTTTTTAATTCTTGAAAAAAAATTTTAATGTGTATTTATTTTTGAGAGAGAGAGAGAGAGAGAGAGAGAGAGAGAGAGCGCATAAGTGGGGAAGGGGTAGAGAGATAGGGAAACACAGAATCCAAAAGAGGCTCCAGCTTCTGAGCTGTCAGCACAGAGCCCGCTGCAGGGCTCAAATTCATGAACCTGAGATCATGGCCTGAGCTGAAGTCGGTCGCTCAACTGACAGAGCCACCAAGGTGTCCCAGGCACCTCTTATTTCGAAGTGAAAGAAAGCCACGTTGGCACAGCTATAGTCCATTCTAACAGAAATGAAACAATACCTATCAGATACCTAAGGAAAGGAAGTTTGAACCAACAATTTTAAATCCATTCAAGCTGTCCTTCAAGTGTCAAAGCTATAGGCAACAATTTCTGCAAATTCAAGGACTTGGGGAATACTGTCTACATTAGGTCTTACTGAAGCATCTCTCAAAGAACAAAATTCATTCATTCAAAAGATGATCAGGGAAACTTCAGCAAAAAGACTCTGGGTGAACATTTGAACTAGGGCTAAAACAAGAGCTAACTTAAGGGGAACAAAATAAAATATACATATGAACATTTTAATTATATAAATTTTCAATATGGAGGCTATTATTTTAAAAATTATAATTCTTAATATATTTTTATTCTAGTGCCTGCCTTTATAATTAGCCTTTTATATAATACCCTTAGAACCCTCTTTATTCAGACAATATCTATTGATTCCTATTATGAGCATCAAGTGAGTTAACTTGAGTTAACTTCTTCCTCCTATCTTTTCTCTATAGCTTGCTGTGCCCAATTTTAGTCAATAATATCATTTGTTTTGGAATCAATTGTGTTCTCCAAAAATTCATGGGGTACATGTATGCTTAATTTTACAAGGAAATATCCTACTGTTTTCCAAAGCAGTTGCCCCACTTGTTCTCACCAACAATGTTGAGAGTTTCAATTGTTTTATTATCTTGCCAGCACATGGGTGTTGACAGTTACTTTAATTTTAGCCACTCTGATGAGTAGGTATTAAGTTAGTATCTCTTTCTGGTCTTTGTATTTCTCAATGATGTTAAGCAAGTTTTATGTATGTTTTCATGTTTTTATCTGTGATGCTTATTTCTTAGTACTAAATTGTCTGAACCCTCAAAATACTGTTGGGATTATGATCCAAATTGCTTTAGTCCTATACATTGATTTGGAAGGTGTCACAAATTTAATCTTTCTCTCCTCTTTCCATTATTCAAAGCTTTTATCTCTTTCAGGAAGCATTTTTATTTCATATAGTCTTCAAGTTACTTTTTAAGGATTATTCCTAGACCTAGCTACTTTATGTATTTGTGGATATTATAAGCAAGAAATATATTTTTAATGTTTCCCTGTTTATTGATCATGGGAAAGATTGGCTTGTAGATATTATTCCTATATCCAGCAACATTATTAAACTTTCTTGTAAGTTATAATAGCTTTTCAGTTCTAGTTAAAATCATATCACATTAACTAAGTCTTTTTAAGCAGATATAGCTTCTTTTCCTTTAGTTTTTCTATTGCATTGTTCGGAATAGTGGTTCTCAAGCAGAGAGACTTTGCCCCTCAGACATTTAGCAATATCTGGAAACAGTTCTGATTGTCACAGCTATCTGGTAAGTGAAGGCCAAGGATGCTGTTAGACATTTTGCAATGGGTAGGACCCTCCCCACAACAGAGTCATTTGGCTCAAAATGTCAACAGTGCTGAGATTGAGAAACCCTGCTCCAGAACCTCTAGTAATATACAAAGTAGTGTTGAAGTTAAAGCAATTTTGTCTTATTCCTGATTTTAATGTGAATGTCTATCATTATTAGGGATAAAACTTGACATAGTTAGAATTATAAAAGAAGGAATTTATTCAAGAATACTTTGTGAACTAGTAATTCTCCAGTGGTGATAAGTTAATCATGGCAGTGGTTCTCAAAAAGAGGAAGTTATAGAAGAGGTGTGAGAAGGTAGGTAAAGAAGTCCATTATGTGGTTGATGATTGCCAAGGAACATGCCCTTCCTCACTGGAATTGCTAAAGCATAAAGTACTATGAAAGATTAGTTAGTATCACCTAGATTACATTGGACCTGCACGCCTTTCTATTTTGCCATTGAAACAATGATATCATTCGCAGTGAAGGTCCTCTTTAGGTTAGAAACTTCTGTGTACTCGATATTTTTATGTATGAATGGGTCAGACTCAACTCTTATTTTTCCTCATTAGCATATTGAAGACATTTTTCAATTGTCTCTTTTCATCTAATATTGATGAGAAAGCTGTTATTAATATGTCAGTTTTCATTCTTTATAATCTCTTTTATGGGGAGCTTTTTTTATTCTTGATGCTGTAAAATTTCACTACAATGGATCTTTTTCCTCACTTTCTCTTTCCTCCCAGAACTCTAATTAGATCTTTTGTTCGAACTACATGTCTTAACATCTCAAGTACCATTTCTTTGTTTCTTTGGCTGAGAATTTCTTAGCTTACCTTTAAATCACTTGCTTGATTAGCTGTGTTTGAATATTCAGTCCATTTGTTAACTTGATTTCTTTTTACCCTAAGATATCTAATTGGCCCTTATCACTTTTTCTTGCTTCAAAAAAATATTCCTTTTTTTTCCCCCAAGGTTTTACCTCACTTTCAGTGACCTGTTTTCTTGTAATTGCTTCTGTCATGTATTGACTTTCCTCAAGTTTAAGAATTTACGCTATTTTGGGGTGTCTGGGTGGCTCAGTCAGTTAAGCATCTGACTTCAGCTCAGGTCATGATCTCGCAGTTTGTGGGTTCGAGCCCCGTGTCAGGCTCTGTGCTCACATCTCAGAGCCTGGAGCCTGCTTCGGATTCTGTGTCTCCTTCTCTCTCTGCCCCTCCCCACTCACACTCTGTCTCTCTCTCACTCTCAAAAATACATAAACCTTAAAAAAAATTTAAAAAGAATGTACGCTATTTTACAAACAGAATACATAATCTGAGTAGGTACTGTTCTACATATTTTACATATTAATTTACTTAATCCTCTTATTAACTGTAAACTAAATACTATTAACCCCACTCCATAGACAACTAAAGTGAGTCTATGATTGAAGTAAAAATTTTATTCAAGGCCTTGGAGCTAGTAAGTTTTGGAGTGACAATGTAATCCTATAGAGCGACCTTTCTTCCCAGGTTGTATACGAGTTACGTGAGGCCCTTGGGTCTGACCCAAGCTTCCATACTCATTATTTCCTCCTAACCAATTATGCTGGTAGCTGCCAGCTGGCCCACAGTGGAGAGGGTAAGGGCATCCCCATAGTCTTCAGTGCCTTCATTGCCTGTGTACCCTCCTATTCGCTACGCCTACCTTCAGCTGTGAAAGGACACTTTGGTTGCAGCTGCCTATCCCCTGTACACTTTCAGGTGGGAGTCACCATTTCTAGACCAAGAGCTCTTGTTAGCTTTGCATTCAATTAGGAGAAAACCCTCCTATTTTCTAGACTTAAAATACGTATCCAAGCTAGAGGGGAGGGGAGCTATAGTAAGACCTAAGGAAATTACTACTTTCTATTATATCCACTTGGACTGGTTGAATTTATCAAATCCTGACTGTGCATCTGGGTATTTGAACTATGAGGGAAGGCTTTTTTTCAGTGGGAACATACCCACTGTTCCAGGAAGCTTTCGCCAAACTCACATTGATGGAAATAACCCTTCTTGTACTCCAATAGCAATTTAACACATAATTATAATGCAAAACCAATTTATTTCCATGTGTAACAATGAAGATGGGATACTAGATAAAAAGGAAAGCAGTCTTCTGTCAAATAGAGATCAAGATTCTTAAGTAGCTGCCTTTGAAACCTATTACAGTGGAACATTCACTGTCGCCTTCAGATGTTAAGCCTCTTTACCTGATGCTTCACCAGGTTTTTCAGGTGTGACCTCCTTCTCAGTCAGCCTGTCTAATTCCTTCTGATAGCTACGTTGGTATTCCAGATAGTTTATGTTCCTTTTCTGTTTAGCCAGGAACTTTTTCAGGAAGTTTAGGAGCTACAAAAATAAAACCAGGAAGGACTAATTGAAGACCTTTGTCTGCAATGGGAGATGATCTAAGATCTTGCTACCCAACTTATAGTGCGTGGACCAACAGTCCTGGGAGTTTGCCAGAAATGCAGAATCTCAAGCCTCACCCAGACCTAAGAAATCAGATTTTAAGAAGGAACAAGGCTATTCATATGCATATTGAAATCTAAAGAGCACTGGTTGAAGACATTCAAGACAGCTAGGTGAGTACAAATATCCACTTTTAATGAATATGAGTGTTAGAGCATCTCCTCAGAAGTAGAGATTAATTTTAATGAGCTCGTACTGCAATGGTTTTCTACCCTGTTTATCTGAATCACATGGAGGTTTCGAGTAGGCACCCAGACCCCATTCCTAAAGTTTTAGATTTAAGTGGTCTAGCATAACACCCAGTCATTTGTAGCTTTTCAGAACTTGTCAGTGAGTCCAGTATCTTCTAAGGTTGATAACTTTTGTATTAGGACTTTTTTTTTTTCCCACTGACTCTGAGAGGCTAGGGAGTTGGCAACAAAGTTACCACTACAAGGTAGAGTGTTCACCATCAACCAAGAAGACTTAAGAAAAGTCTATAGGATAAGGGGTCACCATTAATATTCAGTTTTTCAGGGACACTCAAGGATAGTGGTTCTCAAAGTGTGGCCCCTGACCAGCAACATCACCTGGAAACTTGTTAGAAGTGCAAATTCTTGGATACTACATAAAACAAATTGAATTAAAAACTCTGGGGGTGGGGGGGGGTAGGGCCCAGCAGTTTGTTTTAGTAAATCCTCCAGGTGATTCTGTTATCCATTAAAACGTAAGCACTTTTGGTCTAAGACATTTACAAGCCAGCAACATTATCTAGAGTGTATCATTCCCAGAAAGTCTTCTCCATCTTGTGTTGAGTTGCACTCCTCCTTGCCGGTACACCTACTCTTCCCACACCAACCTACTCCCAGAAATGAGTTCATGTATGTGCTTGAGGAAAACAAGCACATATGGGACGATCTATTTTTTTGGACCCATTTCTTAGAAGTCTTCACAGAAGTGAAAGATAACCTTGCTTTCAGAGTTAACTACTTACATCAGTTTCACTATTTTGAGAAGCCAAGTTCATCAGGTCTTGTAGGAGCTTGTTTAATGTGTTTTCCAACTGCAGAGCAGACTCTATAGCTTGAATGCCAGTTCCCCAGTTATCAATGTCAGGCCTCTGTTGAAGAGGAACAAGGAAGTCACTTTTCTACCTCAGAAACTTTATTACACTCTACACCCTGGGTTCCATTATGACTAGGTTTACATAGGCTAGTAGTTTCCAAACTTTGTGGCACAATGGAATCAGCAGAGCATCTTAAATACTCATGTCTGGCTCTCCAATGCAGAAATTCTGGCTTAATTGGTATGGGGTGTAACTGGGTATCGAGATTTTTAAAAGCCCCCCATGTAATTTAAATTTATTACAAAGCTTGACTACTCCCAGTACAGTTACATGGGCTTTGGGATTCCATGATGGCGGTTCAGTTCTATTACTACTAGACATTTAGTTCTCTTTATAAAGCTGGAGTTAAAAGAACCTGTCAGATTAGTAGGACTGTTTCTACATATACTTCCCCCAGTTAAGGTTTAGATGGTCCTTTTGGAGTGTATGTCCCCGTGAAAAATAATTTGTTTTACTACATTGAATATAGCCATATTAGATACCTGAGCGTGCATCTGAATTAGACTAAAGATCTAACATAAGATGCTAACACATTTAGGAAGAAGTCATTAGAGGAGTGCTTCTCAAACTATGCAGAGCATTGGAATCACCTGGAAAGCTTGTTAAGATACCATTCCTTGGGCCCCACCCCTAGAGAATCTGAATCAGTTTGTCCCGTTTGGGTCCATAAATTTTCAATTTTATTAAGTTCCTATGTGCTGCTGATGCTGTTGGTCCATTAAAACAAACAAACAAGGGGCCCCTGCCTGGCTCAGTGGGAAGAACATGAGACTCTTGTTCTCAGGGTCATGAGTTTGAGCCCCACGTTGGCTGTAGAGATTACTTAACTAAATAAAAACCGAAAGAAAAAAAAAGAAAAACCAAAAAAGCTTTTGGTGGCTAAGATTTACTCACAAAATATGAAGAGATTACAAATAAGACACATGCTTGCCCTCAAAGTCCGTTGCTATGATCCCATCTAAGAACATGAGTAACCTTACAAGTTAGGTAGCAACTAATCATTTAGCTCTCTGGACCCACGGAGTTGATCCTAACAAAGTAACAAAGTCACACAGTCACCTTAATCACCGGAAGGCAGATTTTACTTCGATGCTCTCTTAGATAGGTTATGAACTGCTTTGCATGTTCTTTCTTCACCTCAATTTGGTCTTCAAAGAAGGGGAGATAAAGAGGTGCTTCCGTCTCTTCATCGTAGTAATAGGACTGGAACAGGGGTGAGAATGGGGGCAGAAAGGTGGTGAGAGAAACTGAATTTCAAGACTGAAAAATCCTACACAAGCTCACTTCATTATTTCCGTGTGGTTCAAAGGAGGCCTTCTTTGTTCTTTCCGTAGTTTGTCCTTTGATTTTCAGAAGGCCCAGGCTGTCTTTCTGAACCCAGGCTACCTCAAGGAGAAGCCACCCAGATTCTAATGTGCTGGTGCCTAATCTTTGGCCATTATGGCCTTTTTAGGGGTCAGATTTGTGAACCTGACATGCTGGCATTTATTTCCAGTTAAACATGTAGAAATGCTGGCAGAAGTCCAGCATAAATTGACATTTTAAATGTCAATCTAGTTCATCAATCCTCATATATCTACATTAACTCTCTAAGACTATATGGGTGAAAAATTGCTTATTTCGTTTTCCCACATAGTTGATGCTCATATAGCATTGGGAAGCCACAAGAAAGCACTGTGATTCTCCCTGTCACCTCCCATAGTTTGTAATCGCAGCTCTGAATCATTGGGCCTCATTGCAGCAAAACCCTAGCCTCTAAGTTACTGTCTCATCTAGTATCAACCCACAAACATGCAATAGCTACCATTACTAAAGATATAGAGGATATGTCATCACCCCAACCAGAGCTAAAACCTCCCTCCCAGAGCCTCAAAAACTCATACTAACCATAGTTAAATAAGCATCACTGACATTCAGCTCATAAGATGCTAGATAATTAACAGCAACCCTACAGGCCTCAGAGAGGAGTTTTTGAGCCTGGGATCCCATCTCAGCTTTAGAGAAAACCAGGCATAAAAAGGGCTACCCATTAAGGTAGGAGACTTCTTAAATACCAACAGGCATATAGCCAGCCCACTTCCATCCAGCTGAAAACTAGATGAAATTCCATCCAGCTGAGATTAACAGCTACTAATCTACCAATGAGGATGTTGTTTCTGCATGAAAACACCAGTCTGACCTAAGAAAAATGGGGGTGGGGGGCAGGAACCCTAATCCTCCTAACCCAGCAGCGTTCAGTTTTCTCCCTCACATTCACTCTGAATATGAGAAAGTTAATACATTTCCTGAACAGGGAAACATTAACAGAGTAGCTGCATTACATTTCATTTTCTTCTTTCTTCAAAAACTATTTATGGCACATCATGCTAGGTCCTGTGGGGAATCTAGGAAGACTGACTAAAATACATTCCTTGCCTAATAGATGACATATCCCCCACCCCGTAAGGTCTCAACACACACAATTGATCTTATGGCAGGATATGATGGGAGTTCTAAAGTGTCAAAAGCACATTTAGCTGAGAGGATTGGGGCAGATTTTATTCATAAATTGACATTTGAAATTGGCCTTGGAGGGTGGGTAAAATGTAGAGAAATGGAAATGGAAGCAGGGCGTCCACCTGGAGAACAGGCACACAGAGGCTGTAGGGACAAGATATACAGTGGTTTCTCCAAACTTCAGAAGACTGCTTCGTTTAGCAACCTTTTGGCTCCTTCCTCAAACTGTCCTCAAAAGTCCCTACCTGTCTCATCACACACCTTCTTTATTTGCCTCCTTGGAGGGCAGAGACTGTTTTACTTATTTTGGTATTCCCACAGCCCATAATGAAGTATTTTGTAAATAATAGGTACTAAGTCAACATTTACTAAATAAAAATATATTTTATATGTGCAGCCCTGTAAAATTTCTCATGGTCTGGTGGATTCTTAGTTTGAGCCTAAGCCATGTTTAGTTGAGCTGAAATAGACATGACAGGTCATCAAAAGCCTATGAGGCAGTAAGGAGTGAGAGCATCTCCCAAGGGAGAGTTCTTCCTAAGAGAAGGACCCAAGCATTCCAAGTTTGGCCCAATCACAAAAATAAGGTCATCAAAGGGAAGGAATCATTATAAAAAGTCCTATCATTTGTCACTTTTGTTCCCTGACCCAACATTGCCTTTGTCCCCACTTGAATTCATGCCTTTAATCCCAGAGAAGTACTTTAGGTGCTTCTCAAACTGTTATTTGAATATGAATCACCTGGGGTTCTTGTTAAAATGCACATTCTGATTTTGGAGCCTGAGATTCTGCATTTCTTTTCTCCATTCCTTCCTTCCTTCCTTTCCTTCCTTCTTCCTTCCCTTCCTTCCTTTTTCTTTCTTTCTACTTTTCTTTCTTTCTTTCTTTCTTTCTTTCTTTCTTTCTTTCTTTCTTTCTTTCTGTCTGTCTGTCTGTCTTTCAGGGAGAGAGTATACACAAGGAGGGGAGAAAGCAGAGGGAGAGAGAATCTTAGGAGCCCGACATGGAGCTCAATCCCACGACTCTGGGATCATGACCTGAGCAGAAAACGAGAGTTGGATGCTCAACTGTCTGAGCCACCCAGACACCCTGAGATTCTGCATTTCTAAAAAGCCTGCCAAATGCTACTGAGTAGCAAAGTCTGCCACATTTTGAATAGCTAAGGTGGAAGACATGGAACACTTATGGCACTGCTGAGGAGCCCTCTACTAGGAGAGGAGAAGGGGGCTTTCCACGCTGCTTCTCCACACCCCTGCACTGCTCTGGCCTGTCAGGGCTTCCAGACTCTCCATGGCAGCAGCCTGGGAATGTAGCAGTGCCAGGGCGCTCAGCAACATCTGGCCTGCAAAGGTTAGAGCTGGGGAAGAGGAAAGAAAATGACAGCTAACCACACGGTCAACTGGTGGTGCTCATAGTATGTGTAACATATTGCCAGAAATCCCAAAAGAATTTGGGGAAACTTCAGGAGATTAGGGTCCTGTGTGAACAGATGGGGAAAAGTGACAATAAAATCTGGGCTATTACTTTAATATGACCCCATTTCCAAAACAGTAAATTTGGAAGATAAAGATCTTATTTACACGGACATAATATGAGAATTGGATAATTTCTAGGTTATCTATAACATCTTTTCATGTAAACATTCCATAATGCTACCATTCCAAAACACAGAACTGGTATGTATGAACAAAATGTTCCTGCTCTTGTGGGTTAAACGTTATTAAAAAACATTACCATCTGATCACTTAAAAACAAAGTTGCCAATATATAGAAAAAAAAGGGAGGAAAGAAATACATCATCAACATCAGTAACAGTTGTGTGAATATGGGAGCTTTACAGGTGATTTTTTCCTTTTTTTATTTTTCATATTTTCTCAAGCTTCTATAATCTCTCTCTATATTTTCATTTTGAAAAGTAACCTAATAAAACCTTTCTAGAGAATTAACACAATGCTTTTCCCTAATGGAAGCTCCACATACATATTTATGAACATATCATTTGTTTTCTAATTATAAATGTAGTGTATGATCATTATAAAGTATTCCAAAATTACAATATATAATGTAGAAGTGAAAGTCCATGGGTAACACTGTAGTTCCTGTATGTATTTTTAAATATAATTTGATCCATAATACCATCATTAAATTTGGGTAACCTAATGAATTGACTTTTGAATTATAGAAAGTGATCAGACTGGTCTATGTGCCCTTTCCCCTGGAATGTGCTGGAAATACAAAGACACTTTTTTTTTAATTAGATAACTCCTCTTAAAGTTTTTTTAAACCTAATTCACACTTTCTGTCCTGTTAATTCACCTTATCATCTTCCTGATGATTAAGAAAGAAGCAAGGCTAATCAAGAAATTTTTATCTTAAAAATAAAATATCTTGGGGCGCCTGGGTGGCGCAGTCGGTTAGGCATCCGACTTCAGCCAGGTCACGATCTCGCCGTCCGTGAGTTCGAGCCCCGCATCAGGCTCTGGGCTGATGGCTCAGAGCCTGGAGCCTGTTTCCGATTCTGTGTCTCCCTCTCTCTCTGCCCCTCCCCTGTTCATGCTCTGTCTCTCTCTGTCCCAAAAATGAATAAACGTTGAAAAATAAATTAAAAAAAAAATAAAATAAAATAAAATATCTTTAGTGGAGCATTTATTGTGTTCTTTGTGCACATGTTGTCCTTATTCGTTTTCAGTCTCATGAGGAGAGAGCCTACATTTCAGTCATCTTTGTATCTCCCAGAGCATATAATAAAGTGCCTTGGCCCATAGAAAGCACTCAGTGAATTACAGTGACTGAACAATTTGAAAGTAAAAAGGAACCTAAAAGTTTAAAGTTGTTGCTTGTCAAGAAAGGAACAATGGACAGAGCCGAATGAGTACTTTGCACTTTGGAAAAGCAGATTTCAAAAGTTCCCAAAAATCACGTGGGAGGGAGAAAGCAGGGAATTGCGTCATAGGTCTTTGAAAGAAAAGACAATATTTAACAATCCCAGACACTGAGTGGGTCTTTAAAAAGTGTTCATGGGTGAAAGAGTAAATGAGTGAGGTAATTTATTGAAATAGCTCAATAGTAAGCCTTGACGCTAAGATTCACACATGAGTCTGGTGAGAAAGGAAAGGATGGTATCTACAGAAATCCTTGTGCCTGAACACATATCCTGCAGCCTCTACTTCCAGACTTAGCATGGCTGTCATATCCTCCAAAACATGTTTTCTGGCTTTTACAGTTTGGGTTTAGCATCCCCCGCTTTGCGTACCTTGGTTATAGTAATTCTTTCCACACCTTTGCAACTGCTTGCTTACTTGTATGTCTTCTCTATTAGTGTATGAGCTCCTTGAAAGTAGTCGCTTGGGTCATGACTTGGCCATCATCTAGGAAAGACCAGGACATCGCAGGTTGCCAATAGCTATTCATTCACTATGAAACAGTAAGTAAATGGTCAAATGTTTAAAGGGCAAATACAAAAAGATGGAAGACAAATACATGACAGGAGTGAAAATGTAAAAAAGTATCAGGAAATATAAATTTTCGTGTGTGTTGAGGGTTAATAGAGAAATACAAGCAGCATAGTAGGGACATAAGAAGTAGGAGGGAAGTCTAAGTAGTGGAAAAGGGAATAAAAGAGTACCTAGATAATTTATTTTTTTTTTTATTTTTTATTTATTTTTAATTTTTTTTCAACGTTTATTTATTTTTGGGACAGAGAGAGACAGAGCATGAATGGGGGAGGGGCAGAGAGAGAGGGAGACACAGAATCCGAAACAGGCTCCAGGCTCTGAGCCATCAGCCCAGAGCCTGACGCGGGGCTCGAACTCACGGACGGCGAGATCGTGACCTGGCTGAAGTCGGACGCTTAACCGACTGCGCCACCCAGGAGCCCCTAGAGTACCTAGATAATTTAAATCAGGGCACATGTCCAAGTCTAAGTGAACTTTACTCTTTGGGTGAAATAATGATTTCTGGAAGTAACTTAAGAAAAGCACTATTGGTAATATTTAAAGAATAATGGAGAGAAATGCCAAAATACAACCAAAGGCTTTTATGTCTTGGTGGAAGGATACAAGAATTTGCACTAGATGATGATATAATTACCCCCATCAGCATCTGAAAATCAGAGATGCTGTTTATTGGATTGGGAACCGCTTAGCATAAGGCTCTGGTGACATATTACAAGGCATTATACTCCATCCTATCTTCTTTTCCTTTTATTTTTCTTAAGTCAACATTTTGGGTGAATAGAGTTTGACACTTTAATCACTTAGCATGCATAATGACAGATTAGGGGCCAACAGAACTCAACAGGTAAAATCAAATTGGCTAAAGTTAATATGATAAACTGTAACTAAAGATGAATGTGAAATCCTATGTTTTAGTTCAGTAATTTAATAATCCATAAACAGAAAGAGGGAGAGCTTATTGAAAGACTTAGATTTTTTAATTGGTTGAATTAAAGAGTTGGCAGAAAAACAAATGCAGTTCACTTTTGACCCCTCAGACAGATAATGGCTTATTTTCTTGGATAATGATGGAGCTACAGAATTGCTGAGGCCACATGTACAGACAAAACAGGGGGAGCTTCAGTTCTTGGTTTCAGTCTTGATCTCTTTACCTGGAGCTGTTCCTCACAGCACTTAGGTGCTTCCTATGAGCCTCAGCCTGGTCAGCCTTCAGCTTGTGGATGTGTCCCTTAAGAATCAGCTTGTTTTGGGGCACCTGGATGGCTTAGTCGGTTAAGCGTCTGACTCTTCGTTTTGATTCGGGTCATGATCTCACAGTTCATGGCTTCAAGTCACGCATTGGGCTCTGTACTGACAGAGTGGAACCTGCTTGGGATTCTGTCACCTTCTCTCTCTGCCCCTCCTCTGCTCACTCTCTATCTCTTTCTCCAAATAAATAAATAAACATTAAAAAGAAAAAGAGAAAAAGAAAAGAAGAAAAAAAAAAGAAAAAGAAAAAAAAAAGAAAGCTTGTTTTTAAACACATTCCCCTTCTCTTTCAGGTACAGGCTGTGATACCTGTGGTGGGGAGTCTTATATTCACCATATCTTCTAAGCATCCAGCTCTGAATTCTCACCCAGGCTGCATTCTCAGGCATTTGACAGTGCCCTTTGCATACTCGTGCCCATTATACTTGCCTTTACATCAGGGCAAGGTGTTTCTTCAGCACTGAGCATGGGAATGGGCAATTACAGGCTTCTGAGTGACCAGCCCATCTTTGGTTAGCTTCCAGATCCACTGATAGGAGTTGGCATTGGCAATTTCATTTGTCCCACTGGGTTCCAACCAAGACCTTCTTTTTGCCACAGTGAAGGATACTAGAGATGAGCATTTTCTGAATCCTCATGGCTGCTGTTCAGTCTTCAATAAGCAATTCCAGTAACGAGATCACCGAAGATAACCAGTCCTGCTCTTACTATGTACTGACTCATGTTCACAGGGTCTAGCCATCCAACACACACTTACCTAGCACCTCCCAGAAGTGGCTAGCTGGCCAGTGCTGCATGGTAATAAAGACAATCAAGGACTTGAGGAGCTTATCGCCTAACATTTTATCATATTTTTGTTTAATTCTGGTGCCACACTTTTGAGATGTTGATGAACTATAGCATAACTAGATGCAAGAAAGTTTTATTTATTTCAATATTTGTTTTTTACAATAGTAGGATTTATAAATGCTTGAAACGTTGATGAAATTGATGGGTAAAAATTCTTCACAACAATCTTGCCAAGCAGGTGTTTTATTCCTTTTTATGAAAGTGAAAAACAGAGAGGTCAAGTCACCCACCTACAGTCACACAGTTAACTAGTAGCAGAGTCTGGGTTCAACCTCATCTCTGTTTGACTCCAAAAACTCGGGCTTTTTCTAATGTGCTATTCATCTCATTGTATTCAAATAAATGCTTTCTTTTTCTGGTTTATTAATGTAAGAATATGAAAAGACTCACAAACCCAGAACTAAAAATAAATATATGGTCAATTAATTTACAACAAAGGAGCCAAGAATATACAATGGAAAAAGGACAGTCTCTTCAACAAATAGCGTTGGGAAAACAGGACAGCCACATGAAAAAGAATAAAACTAGACCACTATCTGACACCATATACAACAATGAACTCAAAATGGGTTAGACGCTTGAATGTCAGATCTGAAACCATAAAACTCTTACAAGAAAACAGGCAGTAAGTTCCTTGACATTGGTCTTAATGATGATTTTTTAATCTGACAGAGAAATTAATAGTAACAAAAGCAAAAAAAAGACAAGTGAACTACATTAACTAAAGACCTCCTGCAAGAAAAGGAAACTACAGCAAAATAAAAAGGCAACCTACCAAATGCAAGAAAATATTTGCAAATCATATATCTAATAAGGGGTTTATATCCAAAATATACAAAGGATGCACACAATTCAATAGAAAAAGAAAAATTGGTTAAAAAATGAGCAGAGGATCTGAAATGAGCAGAGGATCTAAAGAAGACACACAGATTGTCAACAGGTACATGAAAAGATACTCAACATCACTAATTGTCAGGGAAATGCATCTCAAAACAACAATGAGATACCACTTCACACCTTTCAGAAGGGCTATTATCAGAGAGATAAGAAATAAGAAATGTTGGCAAGATGTGGAGAAAATGGAACTCTTGCGCACTGTTGGTGAGAATGTAAATTGGTGCAGCCACTGTGGAGAAGAGAATGGAGGTTCCTCAAAAACTTAAAAATAGAGCTTCCATATGACCCAGCGATTCCACTTCTGGGCATTTATTTGAAGAAAATGAAAACACTAATTTCAAAAGATACATGCACCTTTTATCTTCATTTCAACGCCATTTACAATAGCCAAGATATGGAAACAACCTAAGCGTCCATCAAGAGATGATTGAATAAAGAAGTTGTGATGTATACATACATTGAAATACTATTCAGCCATAAAAAAAGAAGGAAATTTTGCTATTTGTGACAACATGGATGAACCTTGAGGGAGTTAATATTAAGTGAAAAAAGTCAGAGAAAGACAAATAGCATATGATCTCTCTTATACATGGAACCTTAAAAAAAAAAAAAATCAAGCCCATAGATAAAGAGAACAGAGGGATGGTTGCCAAAGGTAGGGGTTGGGGGATGGGAGAGATGGAGGAAAGGGTTAAAGGTAAAAAACAAACAAACAAAACATTTACATAGAAAGGTAAAGCAACTAGCATAGTCAAAATAGTTTTGCAGAGGAAAACAACCTGATTTCAAGACCTACTTTAAGGCTAAAGTAATCAAAACAGTGTGGTGTTGGCATAAAGATGGACATACAGATCAATAGAGCAGAATAGAGAGTTTCGAAATAAACCTATACGTATGTGGTCAGTTTATTTTCAACAAGGTACCCAAGGTAGTTCATTACCAAGAAAACTTCTTAAAAGTACACCTCAAAAAGTTAGAAAAGTTTTCATATATGAAGTTCTGAGCATCATAATGAGAGATAAGAAACATGTAAATGTATAGGACTACTAAAAAATGGTGGAATTGTCTAAAGAATCCACCAAGTTTTTGGTAGCATTGGTTTCTAAAGTACTTACATATAATAAGGGTATAATTCCACACATTTGATTAAATCAAATATCGAGTCCTCTACTGTGTGAATAATTTAAGTAATAACAGAAGAAGCTATATTTAAGAAAATTATTTTCTTTAATAATTTATTAATATATGACACTTCTGTTGCATATTTTTCATATTTATTTGTCCAAAAAATTGTGATCTCTCAGAAAAGACTTTAGTGTCTTTATTATATGAAATTGTACTGTAATCACTTTTCTTAAAATGAGAGCACACTATTGCATGAACTTTTCCACATAGATTTCATATGCATGCACACACACACACACACACACACACACAATCACCAACACCAACATCCCACCATCACCACCAGCAATAAAAACTTCTAAACAGTGATCTGTAGTCTTGATCAACCTCCCTGAACTGCTAAGGCTCCTGGATTACTGGGGAAAAAATGCTCAGTATTCAGTGTGAAATTCCCAGCTGTCTGCTTCTTAGAGGAACATGTATTTGGTTTTGATGTCAGCTAACTATGACTTCGTGGCTGTAACACAACTGCTGAATCAACAGCCAACACTAACATGTCTTTCAGCTGGGAGAAGGTCATGAAGGATTAGGCTGGGATGTTGAGACAAGGGTTATGAAGGTAAGTTTCTATAATCCATGAAGTTCATTGGTAAGGACCAACATGGCGACTAGCAATGACAGGAACACAATCTTACACTGAGTGGTGTAAGAGAAGTGTTTTACAACATTCTTTAGGCCTTCGGTTTCTCTCATCTGCCTTTTCTCAAGACATCTAGATTAATGGATGAAATTTTTAAATTAATTTTCATTTTCCCATACTTTTATTATAATTCTCATAGCCTGGACCTGAATAGGGAATTGAAATTAATGAGAAATATCATGAGTTGTATCATGACATGGTTAACAATACAATCATCACCAGAGACAGTGTGGGTTGGAATCCTGTCTTTGCCACTTGAGTCAATTAAGAGACACTTTTCCAGGCACTGGGAATGTGGCAGTAAACAAGAGACAAAAATCCTCGCCTTCACAAGCAATATTTAGTAGCTTTAGGACATGAACTACTCTGTAACACAGCTTCCTCCTCAATGGGATCTATAAAGGAACCTACTTCTTAGGCGTGTTTTAAGCCTTAATTGAGTAATGTACACAAAATGCTTAGACCAGAGTTTAGCACGTAGAAAGCATTTAATAAATGTTATCTATTACATCTAAGACCTTTTTTGGGGGGATGTTGTTAACTTGTACTTTTGTAAAATGTCACACAAGCTTTTATACCCTGGTCCTCTTCTTAGGCTCTGCTTTCAGGAGAACCCAAACTTTGATACAACTCTTCATTCATGTTGTGTGTTCCCTGTATTTTCACCTACTCTGTCACTTGCAATTTACCTTTTTATAGAATCTTTTAATGAAAAGTTCTTAATTTTAATATAAACTAATTTGTCAATCTTATGTTAAATGTTTTTTTGTGTCCAGGTTATGAAATCATTTACCACCCTAATATCATAAAGATGTTCTATATTTTCCTCCAAAACTTTATTTATTTTTAGAGTTACAGCTCATCGGGAATCAATTTTGTGTATGGTAAGAGGTAAAGGAAGTATTTCTTATTTTTTTACATAGGGATGCCTAGTTGACTGTTGTAGGCAGAGTGATGGCTTTACAAAGATGTTCGTGTCCCAATCATGGACATTTTCATGGCAAGAGGGATTTTGTGGATGTGACTTTGAGATGGGGAGATTATCCTGGATTTTCTCAGTGGGCCCCATTTAATCAAATGAGTCCCTAAAACAAGATAACCTTTCCAGGCTATGGTCAGAAAGAGATGTGATTAGGGAAGAATTATCAGAGAAATGTAATATGACTGGCTTTGAAGATGGAGGAAAAGGGACCATGAGTCAATGTGAAACAGTGAGTGGGGAACACAGGTGGCTTATAGAAACTTGGCATGGAAAGGGAATGGATTTTCCTTTCGAGTCTCCAGAGAATAACATAGCCCTGCCAATACTTTGATTTATCTCAATGTGACTTGTGTTGGACATCTGACAGAAAGAGCCATAAAAAATAAATTTGTGCTGTTTTAAGATAAGTTTGTGGCTATCTGTTATGACAACTACAGAAGATTAATGCATCGACCCAGCACCATTTATTGAAAAGACCATCTTTTACCTACTTTTCCGCAGCACTACTTTTGTCATAACTATGTAACCATCTAAGCATTATCTGTTTCTGCATTTTTTATTACGTTCCAGTTGTCTTTTTGTTCATTTTTGTGCCAGCACTCCTTTAACTTGTATAGCTTTTTAATATCTTGAAAATAATTTAAGGGGTGCATGGGTAGCTCAGTTGGTTGGGAGACCAACTTTGGCTAAGGTCATGATCTCGCAGTTTGTGAGTTTGAGCCCCACGTCGGGCTCTGTGCTGACAGCTGGGAGCCTGGA
Source organism: Leopardus geoffroyi (assembly GCF_018350155.1). Taxonomy (NCBI): domain Eukaryota; kingdom Metazoa; phylum Chordata; class Mammalia; order Carnivora; family Felidae; genus Leopardus; species Leopardus geoffroyi. The sequence goes on along the minus strand of NC_059333.1, from coordinate 46,656,113 downwards.
GCCTCCTTCAGATTCTGTGTCTCCCTCTCTCTCTGTCCCTCCCCTACTTGTGCTCTCTCTCTCTGTCAAAAATAAATAAAACATGAAAAAAATATTTTTTAAGAAGAATTTAATAATTCTCCTAATTCTCAGTAGGGCAAAGTTTCCCTGGTGGGAAAACCTGGTGGTCTTTAGGAGTGTTTTGGCTCCCCTTACCTCTTTATATTTCAACATAAATTATATAATTGCCATGCCAATTTCAACAACAATAACAAAAACTTACTAGAATTTTGGTTGGTATTGCACTTGCTTCATAGATCAATTCAAGAAGTTGATGTCTTCAAAATACTGATTTTGAAAAATCCATTTATAGCACTTGCATTTATTTGATCTTCTTAATTTTTCTTAATGATGCTTGTAGTGTTCTATGTAGAGGACTTGCACAACTTTGTTAGATTTATTCTCAAGCATTTAATCTTATTTTATTATAAACAAATAAATACAAATTTATTGTATTTTAGATTATTTCCATTTTTTGCTAATGCATATAATTTATTTTCGTATACTGTATATATAGTTTTTATATATCGACTTTTCCAGTGTCTTTGCTAATAATACATTTATCAAAATTAAAATTTGTCTGTAGATTCTTTTGGAATTTACATATACAACCACATGATTCGTGAATATGACAGTTTTCTAAAAATATTTTTTAATGTTTTATTTATTTTTGAGAGAGAGAGTGAGAGTGGGGGAGGGGCAGTGAGAGAGGAAGACACAGAATCTGAAGCAGGCTCCAGACTCCAAGCTGTTAGCACAGAGCCCGATGCGGGGTTCAAACTCACAAACTGTGAAATCATGACCTGAGCCGAAGTCGGACACTTAACCGACCGAGCCACCCAGGAGCTCCATGAATATGCCAGTTTTCTATTCTGTCCTTGTAACTTTTATTTTTTGTTTTGCTTTATTCCTCTCATACAGTGGTGAATAAAAGTGAGGAAAGAGGCATTTGTTTTGTTCTTTATATTAAAGTTCAATATTTCCTCAAGAAATACGATGTTTGTTGTTATGTTTTTTAGAACTACTTTTGATTAGTTTTGGAAATTCTCATCTATTACTAGTTAGTTAGGAATTATTTTTTAATGACACTTTTTATTTTGAGGTAATTTGTAGGTGAATATGCAGTTGTAAGAAATAACACAGAGAGATTCTTTGTACCCTTTATTGAGTTCCTTTTAATGATAACATCTTGCAGAGCTATCGTATAATATTCCAATCAGTTAACATTACAATCTACCCATTTTACTCAGATTTTCCAAGTTTTACTTGTACTCATGTGTATTTAGTTCTATACAATTTTATCTCATATGTAGTTCCTGTATATACCACTGTATTCAAAATACAGAACAGCAGCATCACCACAAAGATTGCTTCTGGCGCCCTTTTGTAAGCAAAACTTTTTCCCTTCCATTCTCCTCCTGCTTACTATCGCTAACTTCTAGTAAGCACTAATCTGTTCCTTATTTCTAAAATTTTTAGTTTTAAAATTTTTATGTAAATCAGGGGCACCTGAGTGGTTCAGTCGATTAAGCTTTCAACTCTTGATTTAGGCTCAGATCATGATCTCATGGTTTATGGGTTCGAGCCCCACATCGGGCTTTGCGCTCTATCATGGAGCCTGCTTGGGATTTTCTGTCTCCCTCTCTCTCTGCCCCTCTCCTGCTCATACTCTCACCCTCTCAAAAATAAAATAAACATTAAAAATTCTTATATAAATCAAGTAAGTCATACAATATGTACTCTTTGGGGAGGGGCTTTTTTCTTAGTGTAATTCCTTGGAGATTCATCCAAGTTGTTTCATATATAAATATGGTAGTTCATTTCTTTTTATTGGTGAGTAGTAGTCCATAGTACAGATACATCACATTTTGTTTAATATTCACACATTGAAGGGCATCTGGATTGTTGCCTTTTTTGATTACCATCAGTAGAGCTGCCGTGAACATTTATGTATAGATTCTTGTACAAACCTAAGTTTTCATTTCTCTGGGATAAATGTCCATGAGTGTAATTGCTGAGTAATATGGTGCCTTTATATTTAGTTCTGTAAGTAACTGCCAAATTATTTCCCAATGTAGCAGTACCAAAGAGGTGTTTTTTGTTTTTGTTTTTATTATTATTTTTTAATGTTTCTTTATTTTTGAGAGAGAGAGAGAGAGAAACAGAGTGTAAGCAGGGGAGGGGCACAGAAAGAGGGAGACACAGAATCTGAAGCAGGTTCCAGGCCCTGAGCTGTCAGCACAGAGCGTAGTGCAAGGCTCCAACTCACCAACAGTGAGATCATGACCCGAGTCAAAGTGGGACACTTAACTAACTGATCCACTCAGGTGCCCGTTTTTTTTTGTTTTGTTTTTTTTTAAATCAGGAATAAATGTTGAAGTTTGTGTGCTTTTATCTTCTCTTGTTTAGATGCTTTTTTTTTTAATGTGCATATTGTTTGAAGGAAAGAGAGACAGAGAGTGAGTGGGGGAGGGGCAGAGAGAGAGGAAGACACAGAATCTGAAACAGGCTCCAGGCTCTGAGCTGTCAGCACAGAGCCTGATGTGGGGCTCAAACTCATGACCCACGAGATCATGACCTGAGACGAAGTCGGTCACCCAACCAACTGAGCCACCCAGGAGCCCCTCTTGTTTAGATGTTTTACGATTTTTCTCCTTTATTCTGTTGCTGTGATGAATTATGTTGCTTAATCTTTGAATTTAAAGGAACCTTACATTCTCGGCTAAATGTATCTTGTTCAGGATAGATCATCCTTTCTCTATATTTTTGGACTTTGTCAATGTTTTGTCCAGAAATTTTGCCCTGTGTCGATTAGTGCAGTTGTCTTCAAATTTTCCTTTCTCATGGTGTCCTTGTAGTTTGGTATCAGGGTTATGTTGCTCCACAGAATGAGTTAGGAAGTATTTCCACTTTTTAAAATGCTCTATGAGTGAATTGGTGTGAGATCGGTGTTACTTTTTTTTAACTATTTTATAATATTCACTGCTGAAGTCTACTGGGCCCAGAATATTTTGTGGAGACGTTTTATATTTCAGATTAAGTAATCACAGATTTATTCATACTTTTTATTCATCATATTTGGAAAGTTGTATTGATTTTGACATTATCAATTCCATGTGTATGTTCAAATCCATTGGCATAAAAGTGTTCAGAATTTCATAGAACCCTATCTTTATTGTCTGTTTAGTTTGTCCATTTTTTATTCCTTTTATTATCTCTTTGTGCTTTCTCTCCATTTTTTCTTAACAGTCTTACCAGGGAATTATAATTTTTTTCAGAGAAACAACTTTGACTTTATAAACCTTTTAAGTTGAATTTTGTTTTTTCTATTTCATCATTTTCCATGCTCATTATGATTTTATTCCTTCTGCTTTCTTTAGGAATAAGTTGCTTTTTTTTCACTTGTAGAGAAGAATGCTTAGATAATTAATTTAAGGCTGTTTTCTTTTTCTCATCCTTGCATCCAAGGATATAAAATTCACTCTAAACCTCTTACGTGGATTTACATTTATCTGAGGAGTTTCTAGAAATGTTAGCAATGCAAGTTCATTTGATATGGTATCATAATGGAGATAGTATAAAGCTAGGCTAAATCTTAATCTCTATATTCGTATGGTTTAGACTCTAGGGTATTTACTAGGACCCCCTTGGCCCCCGCCCCATTCTTTGGTTAGTCCTCTTATCCAGTTTTTGTCCTCCATCCAGATGAGGGTATCAAAAACTCTATTCAACTTTTTACTCATCTCTTCCATAGTTGGTATATACCCTTAGGACAAAAGTGCCTAAACTGGCAGGTTCATCTCTATTATTCCACCCTTATTCTTTTCCTTCCTTTCCTCAATCTTGGCCCTAATGATCTTCACTGCCTTGTTAGCTCTTCAATACCTACAAGGAATTTTTTTTTTTTTTTTTTGAAAAAAGCTTGTCTAGATTTTCTGAGTATTTTCTGTGGGAGCAATTGGTCAAAATTATTCTGTCGGTCATTACCAGAAATTTAAAGTTAATTATGGATGGTAAGAAATATACCCCCTCTAGCTGTCTTTCAGCTTACCAAGGTCCCTATTGTAGGCTACTACTTCTTAAATCAGTTCCCAGAAAGTGTGTTAGATCCTTAGATGTTTTAACAAACATTTAATCATTGTTAATCTAATTTTAAAGAAGAATTCATTGGTCACTTACAATATGTGTCACCTAGGCTAGGTCTTATTGGAAATAAGAGAAGTACAAAACTAATTTTATGCTGTTCGGTGTCTAAGAAACAGGGAACAAAAAGCAATTTCTAGGCAATGAGGTATTGCATCATCCCACCAGGATCTATATAATAAAAAAGACAAATACTAATGAGTCTCAACAAGGATGTGGAGAAATTGAGATGCTGGTGGGAATGATACAGTTCCTTTGCAAAATAGCCTGGCAATTCCTTAAAAGGTTAAATAGAGGGTTACCATATGACCCAGCAATTCTACTCCTAGCTATATACCTAAGAGCAATGAAAATTTATGTCCCTAAAAAACTTGTATATGGATGTTCAAAATAGCGTTATTTATATAATGGCCTAACAGTGGAAACAACACAAATATCCATCAACTGATGAATAAATACATAAAATGGGGTATATCTACACAAGTGAATATTACTCAGCAATGAAATACAATGAAGTACTGTAACGTACTACAACATGGATGAATCTGGAAAATATTACACCAAGTGAAGAAAGCCAGTCACAAGGCACCACACATTTTATGATTCCACTTATAGGAAATGGTCAGAATAGGAAAAATCTTTAGAAACAGAAATTAGGTTATTGGTTACCTAGGTCTGAGTGGATTGAAGAGAATGAGAAGTTACTGTAGTAGGTACAGAGTTTCTCCTTAGGATCATGAAAATATTCTAAAGTTGGTTATAACAATGATTGTACAACTCTGTCAATACGTTAAACCTAAAAAAAAAATTACCCTTTAAATGGGTGAATTGTAGAGTATGTGAATTATATCTCAAAAAACTTGTTATATACAAAAAGCACAAATAAGTTATAAAATTTGCTATTGACTCCAAATTCAGAAAGTATGAGATTTGTGGTAATAAAAGAAAAAAAAGCGCTAAAATCCATGCTACATTCAATACTCTCTCTTCTGTTGGTTAAAATGAGTTGTTTTTCATATGTGTATCTATCTATTTTATACTTTCTGAGTAAAGTGATTTGGATGGTTTCAGATTTTAACATTGAATCATTTGGGTATAAGATTTTAAATATCGTTTGAAAATGCCCATGAATAGACTCCCAAGAGAAAATAAAATTTCAAAGAAAGATATTTGCTGTAAATTTTTCTTATGAAATGTTAGCCAAATAACTCCTTGACACTTTTCTGACCAGAAGTCAGCTGATGAACATCTATAGAGTTACTGGCTGCTTCTGTGGTGTAATTTAAAAATATGTAATGGGACTAGGCACTGAGTAAAGAGTATTTGAATAAATGCTTATTTCCTGGGTTTGCTTCTTAGTATTCTGCTTTCTCATACTGTAAAACATTTTGTTATGACTTTAGGGTTAGGTTTTACTTTTAGTAAGCTTTAGGGAAAATTAATTCATTTCAAAAAAATGCCATGTAGTTAATGGCAAATACACTTCTTTTGTCTTTTCAAATATGATGTGAAAATTAAGGGTCTAAGAAAGAATGTCCACTAGTAAATGCTGAAAGTGCATTCAGCACACCTGTACCTAGATCTTCAAGGCTCATATATAAAAACATTTTTTCCAAAGGTGTTTATTTGCAAACTACTACTCTGGGGAGCCCCCGAAAGAACAGTAGTAATAATGAAGTGAGTTCATTTACTCTTGGACCAAAATTAGCAAGTTCATCTCACCTCTTGCAGAGTGACTATGGGAACAATAAGAATTGATGAGCTTTTAAAGAGTGTTTTAGGGAACTCCATGTCAATTCATGTGAATAATATTGTCATAAATATGATGATCATATTCTCTAAACCTCAAATTTGAACACATTATCAGATAACTTAGAGTGTATTTATGGGATAGTTCTGGAAAATCCAGGGACTATAGTCAGAGCAAACATCAGCGTTATGACACTCTAAGTCAGGATCATGCTACATACCAAGTGTGCTGTTACTTCTCCCACCTGTACTCATGGCTGACAATAAGGCAATTGTGATATTCTTCTTTGCTGAGTGTGATGTGGCCACACAACCCGTTAGTTGGAGTTGGCCCTAATCAACAAGAAGCCTCTTTACCATCTTGTTTAGAGGTAGTTTTTGTGACCTCTTGATCAGTTGGCACCATATAGAAAAGATTAAGCCAATTGGCCAGTGGGGAAATAAGATCATTTGGAATATGATAAGTGTGTGTGTAAAGATTGCTCAAACTTACCCTTTGCTACTCGTTTGGGTTTTCTTTTTTTGTATTCACATGGAAGCAAGTTAGTCACTTAGAAGATACTTCAACTGAATCTTTAGTGAACTTGAAGGTCTGCATAGTTTTTATTCTCTTCTTCCATTTGGCCATGGTTCTCATCCTCAAAGAGCTTGCTGCCTAGTAAGAGGGAACAAACTGTAAACAAATAACTATGTTGCAAGGTATAATATGAACAAATTCTATGAGAATGATTAGGATGTTCACAAAAAGGAGCACTTCTATTCAAGATGAACAGGTAAATCCCTCTTGTAGTTCATTTTCTATTTCTCCAATTTGTTTTTGTTTCTCTATTCCTCCTTGTTTCCTTCTCTTGAATTAATACAAAAATTTGGCATTCTATCTTAATTTTTCTACTGTATTTGTAGGTCTAACTCTTTGTTTTTTTTAACTGGCATTCTAATAATCATATTATTCATCCTTCAATTATCACAATCAACTTGGAGTTAATATTGTAATACTTCAGGTAAAGTTAAGAACATTACAACAGCATAATCCAATATACTTCCTCCCTCATCCTTTGTGCTAATGTTTTCATAGATTTTATATATACATATGTTAGAAACCAACAGTACAATGCTATTTTTGCTTTAAGCAATTAGTTCCTTTTTTAAATTAAGAAATAAAAGTAGTCTTTACAGGGCACCTGACCAGCTCAGGTCATGATCTCATGGTTCCTTAGTTCAAGCCCCACATCGGACTCTCTGCTGTCAACACGGAATCTGTGCTTCACTCCTCTGTCTCTTTCTCTGTGTCTCAGCCTTTTCCCCACCTCAACAATAAACATAAAAAAGTAGTCTTTGATCATCTAATAATGATTAATTTTTTCAGTTTTTATTTATCTGCAAATTTATTTTCTCTTCATTTTTGAGGAAGATTTTCATTGGATATAGACCTTGGGGTTGATAGATATTTTTCTCTTGGAACTCTAATATGTAATTTCATTGTTTGATGGTCTCCATTAGAAGTCAGATATTTTTCATATTATTTTTCTTTTTGTATGAAATATGCCTTTTATCTTTGGTTTCTTTGGAGATATTCTCTTTATTTGGTGATCATTAGTTTGACTATAATTTCCAGGAGTGGTTTTCTTTGTATTTATCCTACTTAATGTTTGCTGAGCTTCTTATATTTATGAACTGATGTTTTTCATCAAATGTGGGGAAATTTGGGCCATTATCTCCTCAAATATTTTTTCTGCCCATTTCCTCCCTTCTCCCCCACGCCTGCTTTCTCTCCCTTTGACTATAAAGATATATAGACTTCTTGATATTGTCTCACAAAATTGAGGTTCACTGACGCTCTATTCATCCTTATTTCAATCATTTTTTTCTGTTGTTCAGTTTCTATTGAATTTGAATTATAATTTCTATTGATTTGTCTTCAAGTTAACCAATTTCCTTTTTATAAAATCTGCAATCAGTTGTGAAGCCCATTCACTGAATTTTTCATTTCAAGTATTTAAATTTCCAGTTTTAGCATTTCCACTTCACTAACCTGGGTTAATTTCAGCTGGTCTGGACTGACCAAATGTTGATCTGCAGAGACACTTACCCTTGGTCAAGGCTATATAATTAATTATTTACAGATAAAAAATGTTCTTTAACCATCTAGAGTTGTAACAGTCATGAGAAACAAACACTTCTGCTATGAATGTTTAAGGGAAAGCAATCTAAAAATTTTGTAACTAAAGGCAGATTACAGTACTGAATATTGGTGTCTGATTCATTCTCCACTTTGTTCTTAACAAATGAGTTAATTTCCACATTAATGAAAATTTATCATAGTTATTCCAGAATAAAAAGGCAGAGGAGAAGGAAAGAAATAAAGACTAAGACAGCCCAGAATTAGAGTGGATTCTAAAAGAAAAGGGAAGATATCTATAGAAAAATTTAACCCCTTACAAATTTTTATTAAGTTGGTCTATCAGAGAACCATCCCAGGGAAAAAACTGATCGTTTTTAAATAACCGTTATCAGGCACTGTGCTAAACAGCTAGTATATCTTATTTCCTTTTATTCATATAACAACACTGAAAAATCTTTCTTATTATCTGCACTTCATAGGCAAAGAACAGAGGTTCAGTGAGGTAAGTTATGAATAGAAGTTGCTGGGGTGCCTGGGTGGCTCAGTCGGTTAAGCCTCCAACTCTGGCTCAGGTCATGATCTCGTGGTCTGTGAGTTCGAGCCCTGCATCAGGCTCTGTGTTGACAGCTCAGAGCCTGGAGCCTGCTTCGGATTCTGTGTCTCCCTCTCTCTCTGCCCCTCCCTGGCTCATGCTCTGTCTCTCTGTCTCTCTCTCTCTCTCTCAAAAATAAATAAAGATTTAAGAAAAAAAAAAAGAATAGAAGTTGCTAGGCAATAAAAAAAGAATGAAATCTTGCCATTTGCAGCAACATGGATGGAACTGGAGAGTATTTTGCTAAGCAAAATAAGTTAGTCAGAGAAAGACAGATATCATATGATTTTACTCATATGTGGAATTTGAGAAACTTAACAGATAAACATAGGGGAAGGGAAGGAAGGATAAGATAAAAACAGAGAGGGAGGCAATAAGAGACTCTTAAATACACAGAACAAACTGAGGGTTGATGGAGGGGGTAGGGTGTGGTAAATGGGTGACGGGCCTTAAGGAGGGCACTTGTTTGGATGAGTACTGGGTGTTATATGTACGTGATGAATCACTGGATTCTACTCCTGAAGCCAAGATTACACTGTATGTTAACTAACTTGAGAAATAAATAAATAAATAAATAAATAAATAAATAAATAAATAAAAATAAATAAAACAGCACCTTAGAATTAAAAAAAAAAAAAAAAAGAATAGAAGTTGCTAAGAACAATAATGAACTGAATCAGGTGGGTACACATTTCCTGGACCAGGTAAGTTTTGAGTTTGATTTTGAACATAGATAAAAAAGTGAGAAAGATTATGTGGTGTGCTTCACTTGGATGGGTGGGGGGCACCAAATGTGGGGCATTCCAACTGGGTGTGGGCTAGTGGCATGGGCCAGTGAAAGAATTCCCCCAAGACAGAACAAAAGAGATAGAATTTTGTTGAATACACTGCAAGGGAATGGTGGGCAGGACAGCAAAGGAGAGACTGTCTGCCACAAGGCAGTGATGAGGGGCCATAGTTGAAGGATGGAGTGAAGGAGTATGGGGATGTATGGAATTCTCCTTTTTTTTGGTAACTTGAGGAACTGTGCCTCGTTGTCACTGGTCACTTAGGGCCTATGGCGATTTAGAGGTGTGTTGCTTAAGGAGCCTGTTTGCACTCAGCAGTGTGGTTGTCGTGGGCCCTTTTCCTTGCTCAAGTTTCCACTGCTCAAGCCTGTTGCCTAAAAGCAACCTCTATAGGTTGGAACTAGGGAATGTTTCTCCCATGAATTATCAGGAAATTGCCCTGTTGTTTTCTGTCTAAATTACTGACCTTCACAGTGTCTGCTGGGAAAAGCACCTTTGTGTTTAACTGGTAAAGACCTTTAATGCATGTTTGATAATGCCAAGGACGATGCTGACTAATGGTTGGGAGAGCTGAAGGTCTCCACTTCAAAGCAAGACTATAATTCATAGCTTGCTTTGATTGTCTCCAGACAGATAAGTAGCTTTGCTACATTAAACAAATTCTAGGCAGGAGACACCAAAGTTCCAAAGTTTATATCTCTTCCTATTGGAAATCCTCTTCTGGATCTAAGTCAAATCTTGTCCTCACTCCTCGTACATTCCAATTTGTCTTGTTCTTCTTGACATACTGATCCAACTCCAAAGAAACCATTAAGAAAATCCTTTCCAAATTCTGTTCTCTACCATGAATTTGAATAGTAACTTCAGTTTTATTTCTATGCATGCCCCCAATTGCCTTTACACTCTACCCAAATAATCAGTATCTCTTTGGGCCCCTTTTTTGTCCTCTGTAAAATGGGAGAATTGGTTTAATCGGGACTTTTCTTCTCTCTAGTCCCAAGGGGTTTGAAGAATGAAGTCACATGATATGATGTGGGAAGTCTGACAACCAGGAGAGGCAACTGCCAGCCAGAAACCACCTTCAATAGAAACAGCTCTTTCCGTTCCCATCTTAATTGGACTTTTTCACACGATTTCATTTCAAGGAATCTGATACCAAAACAATTTGAAAGCCACTGGATTAGGTTCTAGCTCAGTCTAAGATAATGGCTTATGATTCTGCAATCTTCAAAACTGTAACAGAGGGAAGAGCTCTTTTAGCTAATTACATTTTGCATGTTTTCAGAGACTTAAAAACAGATATGTTTCTAAGAGACACAGAGACTAGATATGAAGCTTGGCTCAGTGCACAAGCAGGAACTGATACAGCAGAGCCGCCCCCAGGGATAAATTCCTTCCTCATGAAGTCATACAGTCACTCTTCAGGTAGCTATTTTCCCTGGCACTGTTGACCCTGCTGATTTGACGGTAGCAGAACCCTGCTGGTGAATTCCAGGCAGAGCCAAGGTGGAGACTGTGTCCTCCCCTGTCCTCTCCTCCCCTGCGCAGCTCCTCCCACACTGGCTTGGGACGTGAGGGGGCAGAACTAAAGTTTATTCCTCTTAGGTCAGACGCTTCAAAGTTGCCATGGTTCCTGGAAATCTACCCCGCCATCTACAAGATCACCAAGCGAGATGCAGAAGTATCATCTCCCTTCTGAGCTTCTGGTGCTGTGGTGAGCAGTCCGGTTTTTCCTTGGTGACTGCAGAGCTTCCATGAGTCCTATTTGCAGGATCTGTGGCTTCAAAACCTAGAGAGAACGCCTACTGGGTACTGTATAGTATACAGTGCATGTAAGTCAGCGCGGGGGAGTGGAGAGAGAGTGTTTTATCACAAACTTGACTCTATTTTGAGCTCCTAAAAAGAAAGGACTTACGAGGTTCAAACTGTTATTATTAGAGTCACTTGTGTGAATAACCCCAATGCTTTCTAGAGACTCTCCCTTGGGAAGAAAAGGGAGCAGCCTTGCATCTTCCTGAGCTCTTCTATCCACCTGTCTCCAGCCTCCCCCTCACATTCCATTCTGCTTACAGAATGATCTATCTCAAATGTAAATCTGATCGTGCCACCCTCTGCCTCAGTGCCTTCACAGGATTTCCACTGACTCCTGAATACAGTACCAGTTCTTTGGCAGAACATGCGAATGAACGTCAGCCTTGTTTTGCCTCATGCATCCTGCTCCTTTGGTTCCTGCCGTTCCGTTATCACTCAGCTGAGGGGCAGAACCTGAAGTCTTAGCCTGGCTGCACAGACTATCAAGAGTATATCTTTTTTTCCTTTTAAAAGTAGTCATGTGTTTCTCAAATCTTCCCACAACAAAATCAGTGAATATCTTTACCAAAAATAACGCTTGTAAAATAGAGTGAATATTTATGGCCAGGCACTAGGTTGTATGTTTTAAGTTGGCTCATTTAATCATTACAACAACCCTAAGAGGTAAGTGCTATTTCTAACTTCATCTGATGGATGAGAAACTGAGCACAGAGGTTTGTTAAATAATTATTTACGCTCACAAGTAGCAAAACCAGGTTTCAAACCCTGGCAGTCAGGCTCCACAAGTCATGCTCTTTACCGTGCTCTCCTATAGCCTCTCATTAAAAATGAAGATTCTCAGGCCTCTCCACAGCCCAAAGGTATACATTTTAAACAAGATTCCAAGATGATTCTTCTACGCACTGATTTGAAAACCATTACTGTAAATTTTGTTCAAACAGAAAATAGTAGATGAGTGCCCTCTAGTGTATACATATGAGCATTACAGACTTGTTGGTGTTGGATCTGATCTTTTATCAATTTTGTACAAAACAGCCAAATTTCATGATGTACAAATTTTAAGGACTGTATTAGGATAAGTTATTTACATTTCAATGTCTTAACTTGTTAATACTATCTTAAACTGATTTTTGTCACAGAAGTATTATATAAATATTGCCAGATAACTGTCTCTCTCATCATACCTCAATAGCTCCTGGGAATTCAATTGAAATATTGGAAGGCTCCAATCCCACAAGTCTGGTTGTTAGGAATGGAGGCTCATATCCTTAGTGCACAGTAAGTGTTTATGGTAAACACCAAAACCTCTCTGTGCAAGAGGCAGATTTTGCTCGTCTTATCTGTGGTGGTTTCATCACATCATTAATTGTCCTCAGTAGGTCCTACTCAATTTGTTATGTCAGAAGGGGATTGGACCAAGACCCATCTGTTTTTCTCTTGTCCCTTCTAACTACTTGCAGAAGTATCTCCCTTCTGAGTTTCTTAAAGTTAGAAGGGGGGAGAATCCATTAACTATTTAGTATGATGTGTACAAATCCCCTGTATGACTATGACAGGCTATTACTTATTCCCAAAAAGGAAGCCATCCATGTGTTTTTGTTTTTTTTTTTTTAGGTTAGAGTTAAATGTCTGCAACAAAAGACCCTACAATGTAATGGCTAAACAAAGTTGACATTTATTCTCTCTGATATAACTGTCCAGAAATAGTAGTCTATATAGGGGAGTTCTGACACCTCCACTCAACACACAGATTCAATTTCTGGGTTCAAAGTGTCTGTTCCACTTCCTGCTCTTGCATCTGTATACCAGCCAGTGGAGAAAAGGCCAGGGAAGAGAACATCCATTCCTTTTAAGGACAAACCCAGAAGTGGCATTCAACAGCTTTGCTCACAACCCACTGGCCAGAATCTGGTCAAAAGCTTTAAGAAAAGATGGGAATGTGGTCCTTAGTGAGGCAGCTGTATCCCCACTAAACCTGGAGTACCATCATTAAAGGGAGAAAGGGAAAATAGATTCTTAGTAGTTGTCTCTACCGCAAACCACTTCCTAGATTTGGACACTTCTTATGTGATTCTCTAAGCAGCCAGTTATTCACAGAAAATAGTAAAGAAAATAAGTGTCAGGTATCTCAAGAATACCAGTTAATAAAATGATAGAACTTTTATAGAGATGCTGCTGATTCAGTTGAGAACCTTGTTTTCTTTGCTTTACGGTCCTTAATGGAAAAGGTTTCTAAATTATAGATCTAGACAACTGGCTTAAAAGTAAATACAGGCAGTCCTTGCATTGCATGGTTTCAATATGCACAAATTACAGTTAGTTACTGTGGCTTAGTTAAATACCACGAGGTCTCCAACAACACAGTTCAAATTTCAGTTACCACATCATATAACTGTGGGTACTTGCATGAAGTACACACTTTGTGCTACCTCTTCAGTCCGCAAATAACAACATAAATAACAGGCGCACACAATGTTCACTGACCAATCACGTTATTTTTCTGCAAGTCTGTTAGTGATCGGTCACCAAATGTCTGTTATTTAGTTTATGCACAGAGAGCAAAGTATGTAGCTATGTTGCTTCCTCGTTTCTCAGTGATAAGTCCACCTGACATTTTGCCAAATGGATTAAGGAAAGTGGTAATTGGGCAACACAGATGAAAGTGTAGTAAAGAAACAAAAAGTGGTAACGCTGGAAGTGAAATCCTAATTGAATGTACATGAAATTATAGAAGAAATAGCTGACCATGGAAATTTCATTCCTCCCACATTTTGAGACAGATATTCAGCCATAGGAACTGTATTAGTGAGGGTTCTCCAGAGAAACAGAGCCAATTAGGGGTGTGTGTGTGTGTGTGTGTGTGTGTGTGTGTGTGTGTGTGTGTATGTGTGTGTGTAAAGAGACATTTACTTTAAGGAACTGGCTCATGATTATGAAGGCTGGCAAGTCAGAAATCTGCAGTGAGCCAGCATGCTGGACCCAGGCAAAAGCTGATGTTAACCAAATATCTGGCACCATGGCCCCAACCAAGTTGAGACATAAAATTAGGTATCAGAGGAACTTGGTGAAGGAAAACATATTAATATAAAGGAATAAAGTGGTTATGGCAAGCCAGAAGTGATACTGATAAAACAACAACAATTTCACATTAAAGGAACTCTTGGGGGTGTGGGAGGGGCACCTGGCTGGCTCAGTCAGGAGAGCATGTGACTCTTGATCTCAAGGTGGTGAGTTCAAGCCCTGCATTGGCTGTAGAGATTACTTAAATAAATAAAAACTGAAAGGAACTCTTGGAATATTCCACAACTTTGAAGGCACAAGGGACAAAATGTTGGAAGGTAATTTAAACTTAGAAAGAGCATGACACTTCACTAAGGTATAGAAAAGATGCTCACTCTGGGTCAGAAATTACAGAGTAAGAAGAGAAGCCCAGCACTTTTCAAACTATTCTTGATAAGTACAGAGAAATAAGACACTTGAATTCTGAATATTTCTAAGCCTTTAAATAGTAGTGTACCAAATAAATATGAATTTTGATATTTTTTTTTCATTTCTAACCTACAGTAACTGAATTCTTAGTGTTTTGGCAGAAAGTTTTAAAGGTCACAGAACAATCATAATTGTTTCACATTGATTATTAAGATTGATTTGTTTGGCTTCTGTTTTCACAGTGATTTTTATGGTCCTGAAGTACCCGGCAAGGTGGGAACTGCCTGTATAGTATTTCACTGGAAGAGATTATCTGGTGGCTCAAATGGAATATCCATTTCTGGGAGGATAGGAAAAGGGAGGTAACTTTTTTGTGTACCCTGGTTCCTGGTAAGGTGTAGGTGTTAGATAATACTGCTTTCATTGTTTTAGTGGAAAACAACTCTGGATAAGATAAAGAACAGTGGAATGATGTTAAAAGAGCATTAGAAACAAGGTCCACTTTAGAAACTTGGTCTATGCCTAAACATAAGCTTCAGTTTCCTGATCCAGCAGGTAAGGGCAATACCAGTGTTTCCATCCACTTTATGTGGTTGTTTTTAACATAGCACATGAAAGTGTTAAATAAATGTCTACAGGAAAAATGAATGATCCAGGACTTAGTTTGACCAAGAATAGTCACCCCTACAAAGTTCTCATAGCCCTTCTATTACAGTTGAGCCTAGAATAGTAAGGCTGCTGGTTAGGGTGAGAGTGAGGGTGGGGGCAAACATTTGGAGTAAGAAGTCCAGATCCCTTGAAGGTACATATGTTAGGACCAGGAGCATTGAATCTTCTGGCCCAGCCCTCATTCCCATGCCCCCTAATCTTTGTGCTATCTGAATGGAGATTAAATGGTTCAGTTTGGGAAAAGTAGCAGAGAAAGCAAAGCTTGGTTCTGGCCATAAGGCTTCCTAGTGGTGCATATTCTTGAATTTTTAGTCTCGTTCAGTTGCTTCACTCCTTTCAGCAAAAAACATGCTCAAGTTTTCCACCTCAAACCAAAGATCAATCTTATAACTAACCACTCTGAGTTACTATTGTTCTATATACCCTTTCAATTTAGCATCCACCTCATCCAGTTCTCTGAAGCTCTGTCTCAAAGGCAGCCAGTGACTTTATAATTTTCATAATCTGGTACTCAGCACTTGTGTTCTCTGAGCAGAGAGTGCAGATCTCTGCCCACAGACCACATTCTCCTCTTTGATGACTTCTCCCCTTCATACTTCTGTGACATGGCACCAAAGGCCCTACGACTTCTTGTTTCCCTTGTCCCTAAATGTGTCTTATGCGCTGTGTTCTGACTTTGAACCCTTTATCCTTTTCTTCTAAAGGTTCCTCTGTGAACTTTCCATCATTCCAGCATGGTGGGTATCTCACAAATCTTTACCCTTCCAGCCCTCACTCCTCGGGATTCATATTTCCATTTGTAACCCACCAGCATCTCAGCATGTCTTGCAATAAAAGAAAATATTTCAAAAGTGCCTTTTTCTCCCTCTGTATTCATTCAACCTCTAGCAGCAGGTCCTGCTCTTTGCTAAACTGTTAGACATGGAAGAAAATGTTTAGATAGACGTAGAGAACAAAGGGAACTAATTCTTGACTCCTAAGTTTAAAAAGATGTTCATATGGGCTTAAGTTAAAAAGCCTTAGATGTGTGTTTTCCAAGAAAGCATTCTAGTTCACCAGATAGGATGAATTTGCCATGACGTGAGTGAAAGCAGCTTTGCATCTCTTGAGCAAATAACATTAGTTGAAAGTGCCACGAAAACACCATGGAAGCAGATACACATGACATTGGTTAAATGTCTTTCTTACTGCTGTCTGATGTCTTTATTGCCCTATGCCCATTGTCCCTTGATTGCCTAAACAGAAGAGATACCTGCATATACCCAAACACGTTGTCCCCAACATCTTCCCTAACGACTCTCCCTTTCAGTTGACCCATAGTGTTCTAAAGCCTCCTAGAATGGTTGCTGAGAGCATTATATGGTGAAGGGGCAGGGTGGCCAGGAAACTATCGTACCTAAGGCAAATGGAACAGCTGGATAGCTTTGGCTGAACCGGTAGAAATAACTTTTAATAACTGTCTAGGTTAAACCTATTACCTTCTGTCACACCTAACTTGTTAGTTCTTTCTGAATTCCATATTTGTGTTCATCTTAGATTCATAAGCTCAATACCCCAGAATTATCTTCAAAAATTTATCTCTATCCTGGGCATCAACTGTATTATCTGCTTACCATATTTCCCTTTTTTCTGGAAACGATATCCCATACTGACCATTCCCCTCAATTATAGTGGGAGGTCATCATGTTCTTTTTTTTTTTTTTTGATGTTTATTTATTTTGAGAGAGAGAGAGAGAGCACAGGGGAGGGGCAAAAAGAGGGAGACAGAGAATCCCAAGCAGGTTCCACACTGCCAGCATGGATCCCCTCACAGGGCTCAAATCTACGAACCATGAAATCATGACCTGAGCCGAAATCAAGAGTTGGACACTTAACCGACTGAGCCACCCAGGCATCTCTGGAGGTCATCATGTTGTAACACGATTCCATCCTCTACCCCTGGCCATTGTTGGTTGGCTCCAGGGTAGACATCGAATCAAGATGGGATAATTAGGATATTAGAAAGACTTAAGCTGAAGATACTGAAAATCTGACAAATTAATTTATTTATTTTTCTCATATAACAAAAACTCCAGCCCAGGAGTTCCATCTGCTCAAGGAAGTATCAGGATCCAGGCTCCTTCTATCTTACTGCTCTGCAAATTTTTTCATGTGATTTTTATAGTCTTCATCACAAATGGTTGCTGCAACTCCAGATATCACATGCATATTACTATAGAGAAGAAATATGGAGGGGCTAAAGGCAAAAGGTGAAGGACTAAGGAGCAGGCACCATGATTCCTCCCTTTCATAAAACTTTTCTTGACTATTTGGGTGGTATCTATACCTCTATGAGAAGCTAATCTTAAAATTACTTCAGATAAAGAAAAAGAAAGTCAGTAACAACAAATTGCATTGGATATTTAACCTACATTTAACTATAAGAACCAATTATTTTAATGAAATATGTAAATATTTGCCTCTAAAGACCTAAACATTTCTGGACACCTGGGTGGCTCAGTTGGGTTAAGCATCCAAATATTGATTTCCACTCAGGTCATGATCTTATGGTTTGTGAGACTGAGCCCTGCATTGGGCTCCACACTGAGCATGGAGCCTGCTTAAGATTCTTTCTCTCTCTCTACCTCTGCCCCTCTCCCCAACTCACACACACGATCTCCCTCTAAAATAAAATTATATAAAGACCTAAACATTTAAAATATAAATTCTAAAAAATTGAGGAAAAATATCAAAAAGTCCACTTCTTTGCTATCTCACTACCACTATATATATATAGTGGTATATATATATATATACATAACCACTATATATATACATATATACATACATATATACACGTATATACATGTATGTATATACGTATATATATATGCCTCATGAGTTTGTACAAGGCTATTCAAAATCTTTTTGTTTTGCAGGATCATATAGAACATAAAGCAGTGCAGGAAACCAGGCTCAAAAAAGGATGAGAAGCCTTACATTTTATGTTTTGTACCTTATTATAAACTTATTATTTGTCCTCACTAGCTTTAAAAAGCTTGAAATTGCTTGAATAGGGGATGTTTTTTTATTCCATGCTGACAAATAGGTCTTAAATCTCTTGGAGACTATTTGTAGCCACAGGAAGGTAATTTACATTCATACTAACCAGGCTGTGTGAAAATGAATAAATGAAACCCAATCCAAAATCAGGTCAGGAAAAAATTAAGGGATGGTTCTTATTCAGTATCAGTTACATCTTACTTTGCATACCCCTTCAGGAAGGAGGAAGATTTACTCTTCACCCAGCAACAACCCAGCCAATGAGAAACTGTCACAACTCAGCCAATGGGAAGCCACCACAACTCTGAACTCTCTTTCTCCTCCTATGAAATTTCCTTCCAAACAACCCTTCCCAACTCTCTCCTCTATAAAAGGAAGCTCCTTTTCTTTGTTCCTCTGTATTGTTGTTCTTGTCTATGGTGTGGTGTAGTTTGTATGTCTGGAGTTACAATTCTTCCGCTATGCCCAGATAAACTCATTTTTGCTGATTAAATAACTAGCTATTTTATTTTTAAGTTTGAAAGTTATAAAGGCCTTTCTTTAGCATAGCATAATAAGGTAAGGGTATGGAAGTCTCTGGAAACCGGAGGAAAGGAGAGCAAGCTCTTTGCAAAGAGAGGCCAAGGATGGGGAGGGATGGAAACCTGCAAATTAGTACACAGTTGGCTCAAGACCAGACTATCTGACTGTGCATATGTTCAAAGCGGCCTGTGTCTGCTGATCTTTTCCTAGCTTTATGAGTATTCTCAGAATCAGAGCAATAATGAATGGGGTTCTTACAGAAAAATGTGCTAGAGAGGTTCTTTCCATTAATGAGGTTCAATTGCTATCCCCAGGCCCAGCCAAACCCTATCACAGGCATCTAGGAGAGGCAAACAACTCTTACTGCAGTGATAGTTCTTATCTTCCCTTTCCTCCTGCAACTCAGCCTCCCAGCATGTTACACTATGGCTAAAATCCAATGGTATTCTTCCACCGAAGTAGTCTATTCACTTCTCAATCCAAACCTTTATCTTTTATTGAATCTGCTAGTGAGTCAAGCATACCTACCCAGCTAATGTTGTGTCCCACTTTGAGAGTTGCCAGATGCAATTGTGGATGGATAAGATACACTGGTTTGAACAGCTTGTCTGACCCATAGCCATGAAGTTCCATCACTGCATCTAGCCACTAAAAACTTGTAGAGACCACCACAAGTGGCTTAAATTATTATCTACTACTGGAAATTAAAATCATTCCATGACAGTCTTTCTAACACTTTCATGTTCAGACAACGCAAAACTGTGGTATGTTACAGGAACAATAAGAACAAAAATCTGTCAAATCTATGTTAGCTTCTTACATCTTTTTTGAAGTGTGTGTGTGTGTGTGTGTTGGTAGTAGCAGGGAGAAAGCAGGGCAAATGTTTGCCCCGCCTAGCTTACATGAGTTGTTGAAAGTACTAAAAGGTGAGAAATACTTGGCAGCACGCCACAGTTGTAGGGTGATATGTATTTTTAAGTCTAATGTTATTCTTTGATCACCCAAACACACCAGGGCATTACTTTTACGGGTGTTTAGTAAAATGATCACTTTGCTTTTCCTATTTCTAAAAGAATCAACTGGTTAGTGCAGGATCAAGAACTGGAAAGACTGCAATGATGAACTCTCTTAAAGTCTTTTACTAGGATTTTTTTAGCATCCCTTTACTACCTTGCGGACTCGCTTTAAAAACTGTTGGTACGGAAGGAGTCTCTCAGGCTCCGCCCCAAGCCACTCCTGCAAATTCTAGAAAGTCTCCTGGACTGGAAACGGGGCACGAAGGGGCCACCTATACACTCAGAGCCAGAATTTTCAACTCTGTTTGAAAATGTAACTTGTAAATTGTAAATGTAAATGGGGAAGGACTCTGGCCATATTTCTGCTCCATTGGTCCTCAGCGTCCTCAGTGTACTTTGTCTACACCCTGTGGTTGATTGGATAGCAGACCAGAGGTTGTACGTGACCAGAAAGCCTCTTATCTCATTACTTACACAGCCCTCTCGCACGTTCGGCATCCAGGTCCCTTGTCTTGGCACCCGCCCTTCTGGGGACTGGATTCTTTATCTCCCCGGCGCGCCCCTGCAGGCGGCGACAGGAGCCGGACTACAGCTCCCAGCATCCCCCGCCCCTCCGCCCGCCGCCCGAGAGCCGACCCGGTAGTAGCTCTTGCCCGCCAAGGTTTCCACTCCCAGAGCTGCTCCCCAGCTTGGGACATCCAGAAGCTCTGGGACCGATCTCCGAGACGTGGGCATTGCTAGAGGTGACAGCGCGGCAGTATGGCCTTGCACCTGGGCAGGCTGAGCGCGGGCTCCTGCTGGCAAGCTGCGCGGGGCGGTCGCGGAGCGCTGTGCGCCTGGCCGGGGCGCTGCGCCGCGGGACGCATCTGCCGGCCCCCGGGCTCCGCTGGCACCGAGCAGTGCCGCGGGCTGGGGCACGGCCGGACCGCGGGAGGAGCCTCCCGGTTGGGGACCGGGCTGACCACGGCGCTGGCGGGGCTGGCCGGGCTGGCGGGGCTGGCCGCCGCCGCCTTCGGGCACGTACAGCGGGCGGAGATGGTGCCCAAGAGCTCGGGGGCGCGGAGCTCTTCGTCGGGGAAGCCTGAGGAGGAGGACGAGCTGGCCCGTCGCTGCAGCTGCTTCATGGCCTTGCCTGTGACCGACCTGCGCGAGCTGCGTGGGAGACCGAGCGACATGAAGACCAAGATGGAGCTGCTGATCCTGGAGACCCAGGCCCAGGTGTGCCAGGCTCTGGCACAGGTAGACGGGGGCGCCCGCTTCTCCGTGGACCGGTGGGACAGGAAGGAAGGTGAGGAGGCCGGCGCCTAGCGGGAGGTGGAGACGGGGGTTAGAGATCGAGATTTAGGTTGCTGGCAGCAGATGACGGAGAATAGGGGCTGGGAGTAGGAAAGGGGTACCTACAGAGCGGCTGCTAGGTTAGAAGGGACACCTTTAGGAAGATTGAGACTGTAAGGGTCATCAGGCTTCTGTTTGCAGACCTCTAGATGCAGATCTGTTACTCTATTCCTGGACGTTTCAAAGTCTATGCGATTTTTTAATGGCGCTTTTCGTAATAGTTTTAGGGTTATTTTTAGCCAACAGACTTGGGTGTCCATATTTGTAATTGAGCATCGATTTTCCTCACATTTCATCCGCTTCTCTGGGTGCATTTCCCCCTTCTCCTCCTTCTTTAGAGATGGAAAGATTAACTTGCCTCCTATTTGCTAAGTGTTGGCCAGACTCCTCCAACTGAGGTTGTCATTGTGTCATTATGTCTTTTTCCCAAGTTGTGCAAGAAATATTTGGCTTGTCAGTAGTTCTACCAAAAGCACCCCTCAGACTTCCTGCTAGGACAATCTTCCCTTCCAGTGGCAAAACCCAGTTCTTCAGATTAGTAGTTACCAGATAGGAGGGGGGTGAGGAGAATGGGCAAAATGGGTGAAGGTACAAACTTCCAGTTATAAAATAAATAAGTCATAAGGATGTAATGTACAGCATGGTGACTACAGCCAAAAATATCGTATTGCATATATTACTGAGAGAGTAGATCTTGACAATTCTCATCATGAGAAAAAAAAAAATTTGTAACTCTCTGTGGTGTTGGATGGTAACTAGACTTATTTTGCAATGTATACAAATATCGAATCATTGTGTTGTACACCCGAAACTAATATAATGTTATGTGTCAATTGTACTTCAGTAAAGAAAAATCCAGTTTTTATAGAATCATGTATTTATGACCTTGTTATTGCCTATGTAGGGAAAGCCCACATCTTGGTCATAAACTTGAAGAATTCCTGGCTTCTTAGCTAGGAATACTACAGCATCCTTCTCCTCAGCTTTTGAGCTGTGATGCTGCCTCATCTCTATTAAGTGAGGTTAAATCTGATCTTTTGTAGTGTTATCTATCTTATAATGTTTTCAAGTGAAGACCATTGAACAAGGACCCAACCACAAGTACTAGAGTAACTTTGTGGCCTTCAGAAGTTACTTAATTTTTGATGTGCCTCTGTGTCCTCTTCTCTGAAATGAGATTAGATACTATATGAGGGGATTGTAGGGATGATGATATATGAAGTGCTTAAAATATTATCTGATGCATAGAAAGCACTAAAACAAATTGGACCACTTGCCAGCTGTGTGATGTTGGATAAAGTGTTTTGTCTTTCTGGGCCTCATTTTCTCACTTGAAATGTACAGGGGTTGCACTGGATAGTCTTATGTCCCATCCAGCTCTAAAAATTCTTAGAAATAAAGACAAACAAGTACCTCTATGAACAGTTGCCTTTGTGGTAACTCTAGTGTCTTAAGAAAAAAAACCTATTAGTAGTAAATCTCATCTACCTAAATATTAATGTGTATCTTATTCAGTTTAAAGGCCCAAATCCCTGAAGAGTTCAAATGTCTACTGTTTTTTAAGTGCCTATAAACAAAATTAAATGGTACACAGCACACTGAGAAAAAACAATTAATACAGAGCTCTTAAACTTGGTAATAACAGAACATTCCTCAAACATACCCATACCTGTTTTTAACTTTGGACTTCTCTCATGTATCATAAGCAATGGATGCCATTGTGAACAGTAGTATTTGAAGGGAAAATATTCCAGTGATTTATTTTATTTTTAAAGTTTATTTATTTATTTTGAGCGAGCAAACTTGGCCAGGGGAGGAGCAGATAGAAAGGGATTGAGAGAGTCCCAAGCAGGTTCTGAGCTATTAGCACCGAGCCCTTTGGGTGGGGGCTCCATCTCACAAACCTTGAGATCATGACCTGAGCAGAAATCAAGTCGGATGCTTAACTGACTGAGCCACCCAGGCACCCCTCCAGTGATTTATTTTAGATGTAGAAGAAATACTCAGTTTAGTGCTGTGGGAAAGATAGAATATTTGCCCACTAGGCAGTCGCAGTGTCATCAAGCTACGCTAGTTATCTAATTTCATTGTACTTTAAAATGCTAAATATCCTGATGGTCTAGAAGATTTGGACAGTAGAGGAGGAAAGTCACTCCCAATCCCACCACCTTCATGCAAGCGTTGTTTTCGATTTTGCATACACCCTTACCTTCTCTCCTCATCTTGTATTTCTATAAAAACAGGAGGTGGTGGCATCAGCTGCGTACTTCAAGATGGGCATGTTTTTGAAAAGGCTGGGGTGAGCGTTTCTGTTGTTCATGGAAATCTTTCTGAGGAAGCAGCGAAACAAATGAGAAGCAGAGGGAAAATTCTGAAGACGAAAGATGGTAAATCAGGCAGTCTCGACAGCCTTTAAAAGTCCCTGCAAACCTTTATTCCCCATGAGTTCTATTTGTACAATAAATATTGCTTCTGTGGAAAAAAAAAAACACGTTAGGGTGCACATGCCAAAGAAGCATGTTCACATTTACTTTTTAAAAATTGTATTTTAAGAGACAAAAAGGAGCTTTTGAAAATTGGTCCCGAAACCCAGTTGGAGTGATTTAAGCCCGATGAGTAAGTGGAGCTCACCACGTGTTTTGCTTTCCAGGTAAATTGCCGTTTTCTGCTATGGGTGTGAGCTCTGTTATCCACCCCAAGAATCCTCATGCTCCTACTATCCATTTCAACTACAGATACTTTGAAGTAGAAGAAGCTGATGGTAAGCATCCCTGGAGCTGTGGAAAATATTATTGTGCAAATATGAATTTTAAAACAAGCCGGGGGGCATAATTTAAGAATGTGAGAAAGAATATATAAATCTTAACGAGGTTTTCAGGAGGCGTATTAAGCCTTATTCCTTGGCAGGTGCAATGGATGATGCACGAGAGGTGAAAAGTGGAAATAGCATTGGCTGGGCTCTGAACTTCCCCATATTTCCTCCAACGCAGAAGGAATGATTTAATGAATCTCAGCCTCAAAGTGCACACAGGGTTCTTTGCACAGGAAAGAAAATCCAAAGGAAAACCTCGTGTATAAGGTCAAGTCGAAATGGAGAACTTGCTTTTGTGAAAATGTGAAAATATCTTCCAAATGTATTGCTCTGCTAGTCACCAGCGTGTTATTAGTGGGTTTAAGATAAGGTGGAGTTGATCATGCCTCATTAAGGACGTGTAGTTCAGCCCATGTCTCCAAATTAGCCGGACCTACTGTTACCACCCTGCGGAGCGTCTGTGCAGTGCCGCTCTATGGCTGGTGGTCTCTCTGGAGGTGGTGGTATTTAAAGTCGATGTATTTAACTTTCATTTTGAAGACATTTAGTTTGGTTCAACCTTTTAATGTTAGAAGTTGGTAACTGGCACTGACAGCCTATAGACCCAACTAAACGCATGTAATAGTTATTCTCAAATGGTAAGTTGTGTCCCTCTGTAAGTGTTTTTGCCCTTTCTGGGCTTAAGGCGGGACGGGCAGTGGTTTTTAATACAGGGAACATCAGAATCTCCTGGGGAACTTTTATAAACTGCAGATACCTGGGCCAGAGATTTGCTTGTTGTTTGTTTTTTGTTTGCTTGTTTGTTTTTTAATTGTGACCCAGCAGAGGCATTTTATGCTCCTCGTGTGATTCTGATATGCAGCCAGAGTTGAGATCTACTTCCTGGTCCACCCATGTGGTGTTTCATCATTCTCTGCCATGCATATCATTTTCCTGCCTGGACCTACTCTGTCACTTTTTGATTTCATACTTCTTTTACCTTTTCTTTCCTGCCTAGGCTTTACTGGCCATTCAGAGCTAAATTTAGTTAAATTATATATATATATAAATGTTTATTTACGTTTGAGAGAAAGACAGAGCATGAGCCGGAGAGGGACAGAGGGAGGGAGATGCAGGCTCCAGGCTCTGAGCTGTCAGCACAGAGTCCGATGCAGGGCTTGAACCCATGAACCATGAGATCATGACCTGAGGCAAAGTTGGATGCTTAACCTACTGAGCCACCCAGATGCCCCTAAATATTATTTGAGTGTCACCCACTTCATGTTAAACTAAGCTGATAAATTAAGTTTGCTAATACAGTGAATAGTGTGCTACATCTCAAAGTCCGAAGTCTGCATGAAAATCACACGTCTCGATTTTGTAGGTAACAAGCTGTGGTGGTTTGGTGGTGGATGTGACCTCACTCCAACATACTTGAACCAAGAGGATGCTGTCCATTTCCACAGAACTCTAAAGGAGGCTTGTGACCAGCATGGTCCTGATCTCTACCCTAAATTTAAAAAATGGTAGGTAAAGATGTCATAACACCTAAAATATATTCTGTTGCTTCCTCCTGTAGATCCTGAAGGCAATATTATGTCACTGAATATGTTTTTCAGCTTATGAAGATTGATCTGGTTTTTTTTTTGGCACCAGAAGTAGAATGCTAGTTTGAAGTGGTTTTATTATGTTGTTTATTTAGGAATATTTGAATAATTGGGTAGCAGTGTATTGTTTGATCCCAAATGATTTGGAATATAAATTTTAAGGTGATCTATGCTTGAGAATCAGAGGCTTTTTAATCCTGGGGTAGGCTTTTAACTTCTCATCCCAGATGAGAATGTTTGTTGCCATGGGAATATTCAGACATGGGAAGAGTCAGAGAACTTTTAGGGAAAGATACAGATATACCAGAGATTTGGACAAGAAGAAGACTGGGATTGGAAACTTTGGTTAAGGAAACTCTAATGGTAAAGAAAAGGGAAACAAATGAGTTGTGAGGAGATCCAAGATATTTGGCAGAAGTGAAATGGAGTATAAGCATAAATTGTTTGGAATAAGAATAACGTACTCAACTCTGCCTAGAGCTAATTGACATTCTTGAAAAAGGAAGAACAGGAAAGGTTTTGGTGTTTTTGTTGTTGTTGTTTTGCATTGTTTTTAGAGCTAATAATTGTGGGATGTTGATATTATGTAAGGGTATGGAGTTCAGCTTTAAAATTCTCAGAAAAGATATATTCTTTTGATTGATACTACTAATGAAAATTGCACAGCTATGGAAGCATGAATGTAAGATGGAGGGATTTTCTCTCTCTCTCTCTCTCTCTCTGTCTCTCTCTCGCACACACACACACACACACACAAACACACACTCACACAAATCAGCCTCCTTCCAGGAAGAGGACTGGTTTGGGTGACATTCTCTTTTTTTGGTTTCCTCTTATTGCCATTATTGAGATGACTTTATCTGAGTAATACTAGTTACTAAGACATCTAGGATGCAGACTAGCTAAAAAAGAAGTTTTTAGTATAAGTATTTAGCAAACTTCTTAATTTTCTGGTGATTTTGAAATAGTGTGATTTGGTTAAAGCTGACTTCACAGCCTTGCCCAGGATGGTCTTCAACTATGTTAATAAAATGTGCCTGTAAAGGACAGCCAACAAGTCACAGTCAAGGTGAATTATACCATTGCATCAGTTCTAGGGATTTGCATCTGCTACTGGTTTTGTGTTTTTTTGTTTTGTTTTGCTGGTTTAAACTATTAAGGCTATTTTTAATGGAACCTTTTAAATAGCTTTTAGTTTTTGTTTGTACAGGTTTTTCTGTTTATAGAGATCATCTAAAAAGTTGTTTCCACAATGTAAACTATTTTCTACAAATTGAGCATTTAGGAAATGACTTTTTAGGAAAGCTGGTCTAGTGGGCACAGAGGGGAAAGCCTCAGGAGCAGATGGATAGTTTCATGTGCTGCCTCACAGGGGTAAGCTTTCATACGTCCCTAGACGTTCTCTGAACCTCTCCTTCCACCAGCCCTTCTCTCAGTCATGCCCGCTATGGAGACTCCGCATTGTATTGCTGAAAGGAACCTTAGAGATTATTTGCTGTGCTTCCTTTGGCGAATAAAGGACCTGACTTGAGAGCCGAAGGGTTGGCACCCAGTCAGACCTGGTTGGTGTTGTTGGTGGAGGATTCCTGTCCTGCCTCTTGCAAAAGCCCCAGTGCTGCTGAAGGCAGCAGCATCACTTGTTTTAAGAAATACACTGTTGGGGCGCCTGGGGGTGCTCAGTCAGTTAAGCATCCAACTTTTGATTCCAGCTCAGGTCGTGATCCCAGGGTCATGGGATCGAGCCCTGCATCCAGCTCCATGCTGAGCGTGGAGCCTGCTTAAGATTCTCTCTCCCTCTCTCTCTCTGCCCCGCCCCCCACTCATGCTCGAGAGCACATGCACTCTCTTTCTCTCTCTCAAAATAAGTAAATAAAAAACACACTCTTAATACTGGACTCTGTTTCTTTTTCACTAAAGTTCTTAGAATTCCACATCCTTTAGATATGTGTTCTATTCCTTGCTTTGCAGATGAAAGCATAAGCATTTTCTACATGGTTGCTACTTACAGGAAATGTGTCTAAAGCCCTAGTTTCATTTTTCATAGTTGGGCAGAAAAGTAAGGACATTGCTTTGGCATCAGTCAAGGATAAGCTGAAATGCTCACATTGACATTCATGCCTTTTGTTCCCCCTTTGATCCCTGACATGGCCTTGCTGTGTCTTCCAGGTGTGATGATTACTTTTTTATAGTCCATCGTGGGGAGCGGAGGGGCATCGGGGGCATCTTTTTTGATGACCTTGACTCTCCATCCAAGGAAGAAGTGTTTCGCTTTGTGCAGAGCTGCGCCCAGGCTGTGGTTCCTTCATATATTCCTCTTGTGAAAAAGCACTGTGATGACTCATTCACCCCCCAGGAGAAGCTGTGGCAGCAGCTGCGGAGAGGACGGTGAGTGAGCGAGTGAGCGACAGGAGAATAGACCATCTCATTGCAAGACTTGGGGCGGGGGAGGGTGGAGCAGCGGTGGTGGGTGAATGAATGGAGGGTGATGTGTTGCCTTGGGCAGGTACTTTGTTAGAGTTGTATTAGTACTAACTGGAACTTCTTTTGGTAACTAGGTGAATATCAAATGAATATTAAGATTTGTCTGAAATAGCGTTGTAAAAACAGCAGAGGTTACCTCATTTGTCTGTATATGAGAGATTCGTAGGAGCCATGTATTAGTACTTGCTGAATTTAATTCAGCTGATTTCTTTTAGTCTTCTAGCAGTTCCTTGCAGCCTTACGCCAAGATATGGGCATCACTTAATGTTTTTGCTACTTTGTAGATTTGGAAGCCCACACTTTTCCATCCATTTTAAGGTTTCATGGAAGTTGTTAGAATGGAAATAACCATTTCAGAAATTATTTACACTTAATGGTAATACTTATTAATGATGGAGTCCTTACTGTGTGCCAGCCAGTGTTAGACAGATTGCATCTAGTTTTCTTTACAAACCTGTGAGATTGGTGTCATTATCATCATTTTACAGGTGATAAAACTTCCTCCCCGAAAAGTAAGTCTCTTGCCCAGGATTACAACTAGTAAATAAAAGATCCCAGATGTAGAAGCAGGTCACCGTGACCTCAAAACTGGTAGTCTTTCCCATACACAAAGGAAGTTAAGTAGTTGAAGCAGGTTTTGATTTCTTACTAGATACTCAACCTCAGCCACCCTGTTGTGTGCATTGAGCTTAGAGCCCAGTTGGGTGACCACATTGAGGTCGTCTTCACCCGAGGTATATTTGCAGATCAGCTCCAATGATCCACTCTGCCAGCTCACGTCAATTTCTCACTGCTGTCTTAATTTCATTTGTAATACTGGTCCATGGCTGTAACATGGATTTTCTCGTTCATGTCAATTCTATCTCAGGCAAATAAAACTTTCAGTATTTGAGGAGGTAAAGTTAGTCCCTGAAGAGGTCAACTTAAATAATGTTTCAAGTTTAAAGAGAAATATCTGTGTTTATTCTTTCTTATGGCCGCCTGTGTGATCTGGTCCTTTAATTTAGAAATTTGGGAAAATGGAAGTTGATTAAGTTTTCTTGTTAGAAGTTTCTTAGTGCATCTGTTTGGGACTCTTTCTTTGGTCCCATGATTTCTCAAATAATACTTTTACTATTCCTTCCTTTTTTCATTTCCTTGACATTTATTATGCAACCCTTATGGCTAGGCACTGTCCCGGCTACAGCGGTGAGTATAACATGCATCTGTGAAAAGAAGCTCATGGTTTAGTGGGGAAGGTATACCCAAGAGGATAATTTAAAACTCCATGCGGTTTTATTTCTTAAATTCCACGTTTGAATGAAATCATATGGTATTTGTCCTTCTCTGACCGACTTAACTCATTGAGTTTGATACCCACCAGCTCCATCCATGTGGTTGCATGTGGCAAGACACATTCTTTTTTTATGGCCGAATAACATGTACAATTTAAGAAACAAAACAAACGAACAAAGTCAAAAAGAAACAAACAAGAAAAACACACACAGAGAACGAACTAGGGGTTACTGTAAGGGAGGTGATGGGGGCATGGCTGAAATAGGGGAAGGGGATTAAGAGCACACTTGTGGTGGTGAGCACTGAGTAATGTATAGAATCGTTAAATCACTATATTGTACACCTGAAACCAACATAGCACTGTTGATTATACATTAAATAGCCAATGAAAATTTGCAAAAAACCCTCTGGAAAGTACAATATTCTAGTTTTGCCCAGGATTTGATGTGCAAAGCTGGCAGATTTTGTGAATACTAATGAAGTGAAGCCTTAAAACTTCTTAGACGTAGGAACAATGTTTTGCGTTCTTTTGTTTTCTGCTTTTTCATTATGTAATGACAAGACATTTTGAAAATTCCATTTGTGTGAATCCTTGCACATCAGGTATTTTTTGAGTTACGTATAAGTGTGGGGTGTTAGATGAATTTTCTGTGATGCGACATGGGAGTGTTTCTCACTGAGAACCTCCTACCCCCTGTATCTCTGGGCCTTAAGATGGCAGTAAACTCTGAGCCTTCAGATAACCCCAGGTCCTGACTACGGTTGTCAGCATTGTCTTCCCCTTTTTACACACTGCACTCACAGCCCTATCTGCATCCTTCACACGTTATACCTTGCTCCTTTCCTTCCCCTCCAAGTAGGAGTTTCCCTTGCTGTGGTCAGGCTGCTTCCTTTTCGACTTGAGTCCCTTACTTGGGAATTTCCTTTAGTCTCTTACCCACTTCTACTATTCTCTCCCCAGACCTTGAACTTCACTCTTGCAGTCTTCTTTTTCACAGGAGACCAGAAACTAAAGATCTTTTTTTTTTTTTTAATTAGAATTTTTTTTTTAAAAAGTTTATGTATGTATGTATTAATCTCTACACCCAACATGGGACTCAAACTCTCAACCCGAAGGTCAACAGTCACATGCTCTTCCAACTGAGCCAGCTAGGTGCCCAGGAAACAAAAGATCTTTAACTTACTGTTGTTTTGCTGTATTTTAGGGAAGGGAAACAAGATAAAATTTAGGCATCTGTTAAATTGAAGGGAATGGCTAAAGTTCATTCATGGTTTACAGGCACTTCAGAGAGGATAAATGTATGGGAAGGATCAGAAAGATCAGAACTAAGTGAAACCTTGTAGGAGTCAGCCTAATGTCAGGAAAGGGGCATCCTTCACTCAAAAAAAGGAAAGCAGTTCAAGGATCCTTACAACAAATTCATTTAGGGAGTTCCATACAGGAGTCTTTGAAAGAGACATTAGCACAAACTAGAGAATCCCAGCCATCCCTTAAATACCATGTTTTAGAAAGTCAGCATTGGGGTGAAAAAGGTGGCTGAGAGACCAATTCTTTTCTGTGTTCTTAGCAAGGAAGAAATTAAGAAGTTTCACTTACATTATCTTTTGAAACAGGCTTATAAGAAGGTGTTAAATAGTTATTAATGCATAAAATTCAATCCATGATAAATAAATGCTGAGGACTAAAAAGGGATCCATGGATATATTTAAATTTTTTCAAGGCCTTTGGCAAGTTTGCACACAGAAGGGTGTTTTCTAAAAATTGATGTACTGTGGAATTCTAGAGAATATCTTCCTCCACGTGTGATTAAAGACTAACCAGTGGGTAAACAAATAAGCAGGCTTCAGGCTCTGAGCTGTCAGCACAGAGCCCAACACGGGGCTTGAACTCACGCGTACCATGAGATCATGACCTGAGCTGAAGTCAGATGCTTAACCGACTGAGCCACCCAGGTGCCGCCTGAGGGAAGTTTAGACCAAGAAAGTAGTTTCTGAATGAGTTGAGAAATGATCTGAAAGGGTGTCTATTCATGGAATTTTCAGCTTTATGGATTGTTCTAAATTCTTAGGAGTAGTAAAAATTATCTTTGAAGTTTAAATGACCTTTTACAAGAGATCCCATGATGTTAAAGCCAATCACAGATTTTTTTCAGCTAGACAGAGTTTAGATCTGACACCATGTGGCAGTTAGTGGAAAACAAATTTACCAAACCAAATTTCAGTTGATGCTAAGGATAGTCTTCTTAGAAACATAAAATTTAGCCTTGCAACCCAACCAATGCTTTTTATTTTGATTGCCATTAATCTGCAGGAAGACTGGATTATATGACTGCGTTTCAGTGCTATCAACTACTTTAAGAAAAGGGAATATCTAGGATATATTAGTAATTATTAATAGACTGCTGTTAGCTGTGCCTGGCCTTTCAATTACGAACGTTTTGCACTGTCTTAGTAAATGGAAGTTAGGTAGTGAAATGAGGTCTTCTGAAACATCTCAGTTCATGGGGGAATACCAGAAAGAGCTGTTCTATCCTAATAAAGGATGTCGTTTCTTTTTCTTGTTTTTGTGCCTTAAAGTTCTCATCTTTGTGTCCATTCTGTTTTCTTATTGGAAAACATAATCTTCTTGTTTTGTAACTGTGCCATGTTGGGGCCGAATCTATATCCTGTTGTTTGTGGGTAGGATACCCTTTTATTTGTGCCTGTCCAGATGGGCAAGACTGAACTGACTGTAGATTGGTGTTCCCTGTGCCAGTTCAGCTGATTGGGAGGGAGAGGGGCAATGGGCAGGAAGAGGCCCCTCCCCACCCCAAGCCCTTGAGGTACTTGTTATGGGCCAAGAAAGATTTTACTCAACTGGCCGTTAATGTTATTTGTTGTCTTTACATCAGGTATGTAGAATTTAACCTTGTGTATGATCGAGGTACAAAGTTTGGCCTCTTCACTCCAGGATCCAGGATTGAAAGCATCTTGATGTCTTTACCTCTAACTGCTCGGTAAGAATAACTCATTATAGTAATTATTCCTCCACTCCCAATCTGCTAACCCATACAAAACATGAAAATATGAACACTCCAGTGTCTTACCTAACGACTTCAATGGTTTTGATATTGCTGATTTTATAATAAAATCACAGTCAAATAATTAAGGAAAATTAATTTTATTAAATTTTTTTTTCATGTTTGTTTATGTATTTTGAGAGAGAAAGAGAGAGCGAGCGAGCTGGGGAGTAGCAGAAAGAGAGAGGGAAGAGAGAATCCCAAGCAGGCTCTCTGCTGCTAGTGCAGAGCCCGACATGGGGCTCAATCTCATGAACCTTAAGTTCACGATCTGAGCCGAGATCAAGAGTTGGACACTTAACTGACTGAGCCATGCAGGTGCCCCGGAAAATTATTTTTTTTTTTTAACGAATGAATGGCAGGATGAATGATATGGCTCTGTGGGGGAGGGGTAAGAAAGTATAGAGGGAATAAGAAGATAGGGTGGATGATGGTGTGTAGGGGCCCAGAATGACCTTGCCCACTCGGTGATTTTCTAGGAAGAGCTGTGGGCGAAGCAAGTTTGTTAGCGTATGTCAGGTTTTTCAACTTAATTTTGTTAGTAATTTTTACACCTGTGAGGAAGTCTTACTCTCCACTATGAAATATCAAACATGTGTGAAAGTATGAGGGATTGTTGCACATGCTCCACGTTCTCTCTGTGCTTTACATGATGCTGTGGTGAGCTTCCAGAAAGGTTACTTGAAAATGGGGGGGAGGGAGATTTTAAAGACAGATATATTAAAAATAAATAAATAAAGACAGAGATATTTATGTTGGTGCTATTAGGTTAATAAAGATCTACAGTTGAGTTTTTGTGCATAAGAAAGTGAGAATGATGTGTGTCCAGACTAAATAGAAAACATTTTTTAAAAATTACCATTGCTTGTTTTATAAGCACTAGAATCTTCATTTCTCCATGAGGGTAGATGTCCAAATAAGAATGGACTGCCGACTTTGGCTCAGGTCGTGATCTCACGGTCTGTGAGTTCGAGTCCCACATCGGGCTCTCTGCTGACAGCTCAGGGCCTGGAGCCTGCTTTAGACTCTGTGCCTCCCTCTCTCTCTGACCCTCCCCCATTCATGCTCTCTCTCTCTGTCTCAAAAATAAATAAACATTAAAAAAAAATTTAAAAAAAAAGAATGGACTGCTGGATGGCACTAAAGGTCTGCCTTGCCTCATTCTGCCATCCAGATCTAGCCTGGTGAGATTAGTAGCCCATATAGTTGTCACTGTCTTCAAAATGGCATTGTCTCTGTCCTTGTATAACTGTTGTTCTTCAGATTTCATGTCTGTAGCAAAAGCTCATATATGTCACTGTTAGGTGTTCCTGACACCCTAGAGGTGAGATGTGAATAAGATGTAGAGATAAGTTCTTTTTTTTTTTTTTTTTTTAACTTATTTTTGAGAGAGCCTATGCATGCGTGCGCATGAGTAGGGGCGGGGCAGAGAGAATCTCAAACAGGCTCTGCACTGTCAATGTGGAGCCTGACACAGGGCTTGAACTCATGAACAGTGAGATCATGACCTGAGCCAAAATCAAGAGTCAGGAGCTGAACCAACTGAACTGCCCAGGTGCCCCAAAACTAGAGATAAGTTAAGGGCTTCAGGTAGTCCTCCTGATTACTGCTGGCCCCTGATTATAAGGTACATTGTAAGCTGTAGATATGGGTGGATTATAAATCAACCCCTTGCTCATTTGCATAGTTCACATGACAGGTCACTTTTAGCTTCTTCTAGTCTATACCAAGCACGTGCAAACTTGAGGCTGCAAGATGAATCCAAGTCCGCCTGTGATGTGTTTTTGTACAGCCCTTGAGCTAAGAATGAACTTTACATTTTTAAAGGATTATTAAAAACAAAAAAGAATGTTGTATTCTTTTTTTTTATTGTATGTGGCCCCACAAAGCCTAAATTAAAGTATTTATATGGGACACCTGGGTGGCTCAGTCAGTTAAGCATCCAACTTCAGCTCAGGTGATGATCTTGCAATTTGTGAGTTCAAGCCCCACATCGGGCTCTGTGCTGACAGCTCAGAGCCTGGAGCCTGCTTCAGATCCAGTGTCTCCCTCTCCCTCTGCCCCTCCCCTGCTCGCACTCTGTCTCTCTCTCTCTCTCTCAAAAATAAATAAACATTAAAAGAAATTTTTTTAATAAAAAAAGCAAAAATAGAGTATTTATTAATGTGACCCTTTGTAGGAAAGGTTTGCTAACCCCTGGTCTAAACGAGGTTTTGCCAGACTTCATACTACAGCTTAACCATTTTGACTATATTTGTATATTATCTGAGGTATTCACTTACATTTTATACTCTTATTTTTTCTGAGAGAGAATTTGTTTAAAAAGGCAAACTGGTATTATTGCTGTAAATAGAAAGTAACACATTAAAATAAATGCAAAATGCCAAGCTAAAAAAGTTTGCCCATGGATCCTCTGTGGTTCTACATTTTATGAAACCTGGTTTCTAGTAAAAGTGTATTTTAGCTCTGAGATATTAATATTAGCCAAAGGATGCTCAGAAATTATTAAAATATTTTATTTCTTTAGCAGCAAATATTTTTTAAAAGCCTAGTGGGTAAAAGTCATATTAAGTACATTGGAGACAAGGAGATACAAGAAATTTTTTACTCTTAGAATTTTAATTTTCACTTATTTTGAGTAAAGAGGTATGTGTGTTGTTTATTATTTTTATTATTATTACATGTTTTGCTTTTGTTTTGGACTCGTATAGATGGGAGTACATGCATTCACCCCCAGAGAACTCCAAAGAAGCGGAAATTCTGGAAGTTCTGCGCCATCCGAGAGACTGGGTGCATTAATGCAGGTGGAGTGGCCTGCCTGGGGCTTGGGGGACACAGAATGAGTGCCCCATTCCACTGGCCCGCAGCGTTGCCACTGTGTGGCAGTGAATAACCTGTGTGTTAAGCTCCAGTCTTCTCCACTCTGCAGTCTGCTTCCTTGGCAGACGCTGAGTGTGTTTTAAGTACTACAAGTTTCCATAGGATGCTGCCAGTGACAGGTGGTGATATGGCAGCTTGTCAGAGTCAATTGGTTGATAAAAACCTCATTTATACTTTCAGAATCATTTTATATGACTAGTTTACAAAATACAAAATTGAGTTTCCAAGTGTTGAGTTAAGGGAATCTAAATATAACTTGTGTCAGGAAACTTTTCATGCTATTTTTGTTTTATGTATTTTTTAAAGTTTTAGTTTCTGCCACCAAAAATCTGTGGTGGGATAAATTTTATTTTCATTAATTCAGTGAGGTTGAACTTCATAACAATTTCAGAAAGCAATTTGAAATGAAGGTAAAACATTTACTTTGTCATGACAGAAGTTTCGTTGATTGTAACCTTTATATATCTTTCTCTAGAGATAATAATATTGTAAAATGTTCATTTTTATAATGATATTTAGGAACACTTGAAATTTCCTAAGTATCCGCATGTGTTACAATTCAATAATTCCCTGTAGTTGTTAACTCTAAAGTGACATCACTGTTATTTAAATAAGGGACATCTAAGATGTAATTCTGATTTTTGTAGAACTATAATTTGTTAATGTTGGATTCTCTGCACTTTTGAATGTGAAAGCTTATAACCCTGGAGTCTGATATTTAAAATTTTCTATTCCAGACATTTCTATATACAAATTTAGACTAAGAACAATCCTGGGCATGTTTGAGTTAGGAAATGTTTCTCATTTGGGAAATGAGAAATATTTTCCTTCCTTAATTAAAGTCAACATAACTAGTGTGAAAAGCATGTAGGCATTTTATAAATATATTTCTTTGTAAGATGGACTAAAGTTGCCCTCTTTTTAAATTAGAGATTGTGTAGTAAATTCCAATAGAATAGTGTGTCTTCTTTGTTCATATAATAATGTGAGTGTATTTTATTTTACTTATAATATGTTGAAGTTTGTAAGGAATAGTATCTTCATATTATTAAGCATTATCTTGGAATATGTTAAATGTATGTGATTGTGTATGTGACTCTTTTGGGCTGGGAAATGTATGGACTCTTCAACTATCTTACAACAGATCTGCTGATAAATTTTATGAAATATGACTAAGAGATGTTTGTATTTTTCATTTTTTTAGGGGTAATTGATATAGGGAAGATAAATATTTTTTAGCACTAAAGCCATCATTCCTCAGCCCTAGGTATTTTACCCAAGAAAAATAGAAGTTTTGCACTCAGATTTCCATAGCAGCTTTTTTCGCGATAGCCCAAACTTAGAAACAACACCGATACCCATCAACAGATGACTGGATAAACAAAGGATGATTTACCAGTATGTGAAAATACTACTCATCAGTGAAAACGAACAACCACTCTGGTGAATAGCAGAACAGCATTATGCCAAGGGAATGAAGCCAGACACAGAAGAAGACTCACTATATGACCACAGGATGTGAAAACCGACAAAAGCCAAAATTTGAGCAAGGGAAAGCACATCAGTAGTTGCTGGGGCTAGAGCTGGGGAATTGATTGTGGAAGGGAACCAAGGAGTATTTTGAGGGGATGGAAATGGTCTATCTATTGATGGTGGCAGTGGTTACCAGACTGTTTACATTTATCAAAACTTATTGACTGGGGCACTGAAAAACATGGACTTTTATTGTGTATATGATTTATACTTCAATAAAGCTGATTCAATGAAAAAAATATACAGGCATATAGGAACAAATGTTCAAATAAACCTCAGTTTACCTTGTATGATAAAAATTGCCTTATAAAGATCTGCTAGTCTGTTTAGTTGTGTTTAGGGCTGTTGGGGTCTGGGCATTTGACTAAGATGAAATTTCAAAATTTCAGGGTATCAGTTCTTCATACTCTTCAATAAGCATGTATTCCTCTTACAGATGAGACTATGGCAGAAAAGACAGAATTGCATAACTATTGGAAAATAGATCATTCTGTTCCTCAAAATGAATTTCTCTTTTAAATCCATATTGATGTCTATTCTGAGTCTACTAGAGGCCCAGAGTGTACCTCCAAATGGCCAGAACACCTAACTGCTGGTGTCTTGTACATGCATATTAGTGGTCATAAGGGGTGGAAATTTGAGGAATGGTGTGTAAATGCTTTGGAGCAAATTTCTAACCACTATTTTATATCCATCACTAAACTCTGCTTACCCACATATTCAACTGAATGTTTAATGAGAGAAAAACTTCTGCATGCTAAAGAGCATCACATTAGAAGGTCAAACACTGTTCCCTTACAATCTATCCTTCCATGTGTCTATTGCTGTTACAGTTCATCCAGACAGGAATCATCTGACACCTGTATGCCTAGGCTGGGACAACTTCAAAGACTAGGTTCAGCTCGGTCTGTAACGTACAGGTGGTTGAGAACAGGTATTCCACCAAACAAGGCAGAGGCAGCGTGGTTTCTTCTTTCTCATCTAGCCCCAGAGGTTATGTGGTATCGCGTCCTCTAAAGTGCACTGGTTACCAGTGTATCATTAAGGCCAGCTTCAGATTCAAGGGGGAAGGGTATTAGATCCCAAAACCACAAAGCAGATTTGACTCTCCCTCTTTTATTGTCCTAATTAAATCCTGTTGAGTATCCCTTTGAAATAGTTCTTGGTTTCCTAATCTTCTGTCTGCTGTCAGCACTCTACTGTTCCCTTTCACTTCAACTTTTTCCAACGCCCTACCTGTCTCTGGACACTTGGACCTCCATTCTTTCCCTTCACAATAACTTCCCCAAATCCCATGACTACTGCTTTCCTCAAATATTCTAGTCATCCTCCACTTCTACAGAAAAGATGCAAAAAACCTGATATTCAAGGCTATCCATTTGAACCAAGTACTTTCTTTCTGCCTTTTCCTCTACGGTTCTCCCTTGCCCTTCAGCCTCAGCCTTCATGCTCCCTACTCATTATTCTGAACAGTTTCTAAATCTCTCCCATCTGGCCTTTAGTCAGGCTGCTACAACCCCTGCTTGCAATCTCTTATGCTCTGTCCATCCTTCCGTAGCCAGTTCAGACTTCCAAGAACTTTCCTTGGAATCAATCTCCACCCCTTCAGCACATTTTATGTTTAGTATTGCTTTCACCACAGTGTGTATTCACAGTCATTTAATGTACACTACACTAGAAAATATTTAAGGTGGCTCTTCCCTTATTTATAATGCCTGCCTACTACGTTGTGGGTGACTTGTTAACCCTTCCAACGCTGTTTTGCAACATATTGTGTAATCAGGCTTGGTATTGCTTGGCTTTCTATGTAGTTGTCTTATTCCTAGTCTGTGAAGACAGAAGTTCCCTGTATGCATCTCTTAGAACCCATTTAGAAATGGTTCTCAGGTGAGGATTGATGGGGAGTGGGAGGGAGGGGAGGGTGGGTGATGGGAATGGAGGAGGGCACCCTTTGGGATGAGCACTGGGTGTTGTATGGAAACCAATGTGACAATAAATTTCATATTAAAAAATAATGGTTCTCAGGGATGTATTCTATTATCCCTGCCACAAGTACTATGTATTTGAAATCCCATATTTAAAAAAAATTGATCCTTCTTCCTAAAGAAACACTCGTGTAAAATTCCAATTTCATAATAAACCTAAATTAGCACATTTAAGTAGAGAAGCTTAGATATTTACAAATAGCTGAGTAGATTTGGTATTGTTGCCTGAAACCAAGTCAGGTCGTACGGCATAAAACCTCACAGACCTGTTTCTACAGGTCGTTAATACCAGATACACACTAGCATACCAGCTGAGTAAGGTAATTAAACTGCCTTTCACCTTCCAATCAACGTACTTGGTTTTGATTCTAGAAGTTAAACTCATTCATCGGTAATCAGTATTATAAAGAATGCTGCACCTATTAAATCAGTCCGTACTTCAAAACATGCTTGCACAGAAGTTGGCACAGTTCAATCCACGTTGGTTTCAATGAGCTGACACAAATAGGGTCATTTAGGAAAGTCATTTAGGCTTTGCAGTTGTTTAGAGTTGCAACATCGACTCCGTCATGGACACGTTTGCTTATGAAATGGTTAGGGAGGTATCAAATTCAAGTTTATAAATAAATTTGCACCAGTTGGATGCCTGTATTTAACAACAAGGGAATAATGCATCTGTAGATAAAATGCAGGTTTGGTCAAAGTTGCTTCCCTTTGCTGATTTGGTGAGGCAGCCTGAGACTTTCAGAATGTTCCATGCCTGCTGTTTGACATCCTTCTAATAAGTTTAATATACACAATTTCAACCCAGCTTATCAATTTCTTGCAGTTAAAGTTGCAGTTTATTTAAAAATTTCAGTAGTCTCAAAGAACGTTTTAAGTTATATCATTACAAATTAACTTTTGCTGGGAGTAGTTTTTATTCTTTATTATGAACTTGATCTTCTATGCCATTTAACAGTGTAGTACTTAAATAATGTGAATATTTCGAGGAAACAAAGAATAAGGACCCACTTTTCATCATTACCTCTCTCTCTCCTTTGTAGTAATGTGAAGGAAATACGGTATTTTCCTTGTAAGGGCAAGACAGTCTTCTCAGAGAATGCCCAGGCATGTGGAGCAGAGACATGCTGTGTCAGAACTCTTGACTCACGGAATCTGTGAATATATACAATGGTTGCTGTTTTATGTCATTAAATTTGGGGTGGCTTCTTCAAGTGCAGTGGACACTGGAACGGGTTAGATGCCATTAACAAAAGAGGAGAGCAGTTTTGATGGTCTTGACGTGCCTTCAAGCCAGTATTTAGAGATGCAGGTCTAAGGCTCAGTAGAGAAGTCCAGTCTAGAAACAAATATTTACCAATTATTTGTATTGATAATTGAAAAAGTGGAAGAAGGGGAGTCATCCAAGGAAGTGCATGCAGTGTCATAAGAAAGCAAAGTCAGAGACTGAACTGGGTACAGAGAAATGAGCTTGAGAAGAGAGGTCAGGGAAGGAGGAAGAGAAGCAGCTCCTGGAGCAAATGGAACAGGGAAGAAGGAAATCAAAAGGGACAAGTTGGATGTGATTGTAATGAGGTTTAAAACATTATACAGTGACTGTGTTTCCACATATGAGAAGACATTAAAATAATACATGTTCTACGTAAATAAGTTTGATAAATCACATATTAAGTTTAGATTTTTAAAAATGATCTTAGACTCTAAATTACCAAGATCTTCTGAGATACTAAAATTTAGGTGATAAAATAATTTCCATTAAGTGTCAGTGTTTCCAGTTTCCCAAATTGTATTTTTTTTAATTTTTTTTTTTTAACATTTATTTATTTTTGAGACAGAGAGAGACAGAGCATGAATGGGGGAGGGGCAGAGAGAGAGGGAGACACAGAATCCGAAGAAGGCTGCAGGCTCCAGGCTCTGAGCCATCAGCCCAGAGCCTGACGCGGGGCTCGAATCCACGGACCGAGATCGTGACCTGAGTTGAAGTCTGACGCTCAACCGACTGAGCCAACCAGGCGCCCCCAAATTGTATTTAAATACAAAATTCTTTAAAGTACCAGTAGGTGGAGCACATTTGTTGAAGAAAATCTAATCCTGGGTTTTGGAGGGTATATTTTGGGGTGGGAGGAGAAGGAAGAAAAAGTAAAGGGAAGTAAACAAGGAGGGAGAGAGAAGGAGAGAGGGAGAGGAGGAAGGTGAGAGAGGGAGAACAGGAAAGAAAAGGAGAGGGAGACAGGAGAGAAGATAGGAGAACTGTGAGATCTCTCCTTCATTCAACTACGGGACTATTGGAGAGATTATCTTAAACAAGTTGCATTACATATTTAATCACAGAGGGTTAGTTTAACTAGGATGCTTGTGTCTTGTCAAATGGCTCCACTATGTTTCATTTTTCTCTTTATTACAGATTCTAGAGTCGGCAATGTCTATAAACCCAGCAAGGTTGAATTCCTAGGGAGCTCCTGAGTTGTGGTTTGCTTGAAACCATGTGAAATGTGTGCATTTTTCTGAGAGTCCATAATGCTAATTTGATGTTCAAAAGGATACATGATCCTGAAAAGACTGAGGACAGTTCATCTAAATCAGGAAAGCACCTATACCACAGGGGAAGTGCATGATATTCAGTGAAGAAAGGTAAGAAAACATTTTTTTATCCCTTCAAAAGTTCTATTTTTGTGTGTGACTTAATGATTTGTCCACAATAAATTAGTACATTAATGCATATATTTAATTTATAAATAAGCAAGACTATTTTAGGGGTATAAAATTAGTGGCACATAATTAAAAATTTTCAAAATTCACTTATGCATATAAATGGTGTGCATTTTTACATTTTTAAGGACTAAACATGAAAGTGGAGAAATCAGCAGAATATATTGATAAATCAAAGAAAGAAAACAATAACAATGCATCTTGACTTCCGGTTGGAGTTACAGGGGAGAAAATGTAAATATGCTAATTTCTCATTGATTTTAGAGGGAACTAATGGATACTGTCCAAAGAAATGAAGGGGCACCTGAGTGGCTCGGTCAGTTAAGTGTCTGATTCTGGATTTCAGCTCAGGTCATGATCTCACAGTTCGTGAGTGCGAGCCCCCACATCGGGCTCTGCGCTGGCAGTGCAGATTCTCTCTCTCCTCTTTCTCTGCCTCTCCCCTGCTCACTCATTCTCTCTAAATAAATAAATAAATAAATAAATAAATAAATAAATAAATAAATAAAAATAAAGAAATGGAGAGCTAAGATGTTCAATAAAGATGTGATAATGGAGGTATTCACTAGAATAGAAATATAAATACCACAATTATTCACAAAACTCACAAACATGGAACGAAAAATATCCCTGTAGAATAAGGCATACAGTATGATTTCATTTGTATAAAATTCAAAAGATACGAAGCTAGACCACAGACTTTTTTTCTTATTATTGAAGTTTAGTTGACATACAGTGTTAGTTTCAAGTGTAAAACATAGCAATTCGATTGAACAATTCTATATGTTACTCATTGCCCACCACAGTAAATGTGGTCATCATCTGCCATCATATAACATTATTACAATACTACAGACTATATGCCCCAGGCTGTAATTTTCACATAGACTGTTTTTAAATGATAAAACTAATGAAAAACCAATGATAAACACAAATTCAGGTGAAGGATTGAGTCAGGGTTTATGCAGGGCTTCCAAGTTCTCAAGTGGCCATTTTAATATATCAGCATATCGATAGGAAATTTCTTAGCATCTTACTCATATTCTTAATGTTAATATATATTAAATATTTACTTGTAAATCTTTTAAGCTAGGAGCCGAGAAGCTTTTTTTCTCTGATATCAACATACACCTCTGTAGGTTTTCTTGTTGACATCTTTTTTTTTTTTTTTTAATTTTTTTTTTTCAACGTTTATTTATTTTTGGGACAGAGAGAGACAGAGTATGAACGGGGGAGGGGCAGAGAGAGAGGGAGACACAGAATCGGAAACAGGCTCCAGGCTCTGAGCCATCAGCCCAGAGCCCGACGCGGGGCTCGAACTCACAGACCAGACCGCGAGATCGTGACCTGGCTGAAGTCGGACGCTTAACCGACTGCGCCACCCAGGCGCCCCAGTTTTCTTGTTGACATCTTGATACGTGTTCTTTAAAAACCAAATTTTTTCCCTAATATTTAAATGAATGCCAATGCTTTGTAGAAAAATTTTGTAAAATAAGCAAAAATATCAAGAAGGGAATAGTCATCACATTTTATAGCACTCCTCAGAAAGTCATAACCACTCAATATTCTGGTGTATTTCTTTTTAGCTATCTCACGCACATTTGAATATAGTTAAATCATAATGTGTATATAATTTTGTATCCTGATTTTTCCCCTTGATGTCTTAAGTATTTCCTGCTGTTATTTTAGACTTTCAAGGGCAGGGGATAGGCTGAGATGAAAATGGGTTTCTTGAAAGTGAGCTATTTGCAGGGGGCTCAAAGCCATGGCTCACCCTCTTTCTCCCAGAGAATTTGGCTTCCAGCTGGGCAGAAGATTCAAGGGCTGTTTTATAGAAAACTATTTTCTAGTGCAGTTCTAAGGAAAAAAATAATACTTCACCACTGGGAGCATTGGTGTTTTCATCACAAAAGGATTAGCTCTATCCTTTGTGTCTCCCCCCCCCCTCGCCCCCCACCGCCAACCCTTTACTCCCAGAGCTTCCAATCCAGTTTTTAGTGCTCTTTAAAGGAAGGGATCATCAGATATTTGGAGGAAATCTCCAAATATGAGAAAGAGAGAGAGAAAAATAAGCAGAAACAATAGACAAACATACCTGTAGTGCAAATATCCTCAGATAGATAAGAGCTTAAATTTATTATTTAGAAATGTGGAGGCAAACAGAAAATACACATAAGAGATTTAAAAGTGGTTACTTCAGGGGGGC
Source organism: Leopardus geoffroyi (assembly GCF_018350155.1). Classification (NCBI taxonomy): domain Eukaryota; kingdom Metazoa; phylum Chordata; class Mammalia; order Carnivora; family Felidae; genus Leopardus; species Leopardus geoffroyi. Next base: position 46,612,326 of record NC_059333.1, on the reverse strand, counting down.
ACCTGGGTGGTTCAGTCGGTTAAGCGTCCAACTTTGGCTTGGGTCATGATCTTGCAGTTCATGGGTTCAAGCCCCGTGTTGGGCTCTGTGCTGAGGGCTCAGAGCCTGGAGCATGCTTCAAATTCTGTGTCTCCCTTTCTCTCTGACCCTCCAGCACTCATGCTTTCTCTCTTTTCTTTCTTTTCTCTCTTCTCTCATGGTTTAAAAAAATTTTTTTAATAAAAAAAATAAAAATAAAAGTGGTTGCTTTTGGAGAGCAGGACCAGGGGTGGATAGAAATGGAATAGAAAAAGGCTGTTTTTCATTATAAGGCTTTATTTATATTCAATTTTTTAAACTGCAGACATTTGTTTATTAGATTAATACAAATATTAAACAGTAAAAGCCATGGATTTTTTTAACGTCTCAAACCATCATTTCTTTATGCATATTTTCCCATCATGTAGGTTTTTCTTATCAGAAAGAACTTTCCATTCTGATACATTAATTTTTTTGTCATTATCGGTGCTTTTGAAAGACCTCTTCCTGTTTTTAACCTCACTGTTAAGATTAATTAAATGCATGTTATGTTCTAACTATTTCTAACTTTAAGAGATCAGATATGGTTAGAAAAAAAAAAGAATTATTTAACAGGTTCTAATAATTCTTCAGGATTCATAGAACTTTCTTTCTGGCACTCAAGTATCTTTTCTATATATGCTAATATGCTTTAAGTAAAATTATTGTTCATAAAATTCAAACTGTATAGTCACAGATTTCATACACAATTCATACACATCAAGGTATGTGGGGAAGGTATTTCAGAGGTTGAGTGCTGGACAATGCCCCAGATACGTGACCTCTTTAAAGTTTAAGCTTGGGAGATTAGAAGTTACATTGAAATCAATGACCATCTAACAACTTGACCACAGTTTCTGGGTTATGTTTTCTTAATGCAGTAGCCTTCAGGCTCAACCACAAAGGCATGTCATGGGTTATAGAGGAACTTGAGCATATTTGTGTTTGTAAAGAAAGAAACCTAAAAAACCCCCGCATATTCAGTTTTTATAGCTTTACTTTATGTTTTCTTCAAACTATATTTTAATGACACTTGAAGGGCCTGCTACCAATGGTTGAAAAACCTCCACATGGTTTCCTTGGCAATCACTAGAATGGGGAAATGAAGGGAAAGTTACCCAATTAAAGAACAAAAACCCACAACTCCTCATGCTCCCCCTTGATTCCCACCAAATCAGAGGAAGCTGTATGGAGGAAATGAGCCAACCCAAGGTCTTAGAGAAAATATCTGGCTTCCTCCCTGGACTGTCACACAATGCATGTGCAGCCACCATAATGCCATTGCTTCATGGTCGGATTGGTATGAGATACAACACAAGTGAGCAAAGAGATGAGATTGAAGGACACTTTCTGTTTAGGAGAAATGAGTTATAAGCTGAAGAATGCTTCTTTCTGAAACCTTTGGGCGTTCCTGCAGTGCTGTTACAGGGTTGGGTTTGCATGCTGGCCAGGTTCTCATGTGGACAGGTGGGCTGGAGTCCTCACTCTTATCTTATTACCCTTTTGTGGTGGGACAGTCTCTCACAGTTGCTTGTTCTTCAGAATTTTTCAGTGCCTTGCTATAATCTTACATAAAGTCATGAATGCCTCAGACTCCTCCTGATGGCATAGCATGAAATTGTACCTGAATTATTATTAATTTAGAAAAATATTTTATAGTTAGAAGTATACACATTTGAAAAACAGATGTACAAAGACAATATAGCACAATGTTTCATTACTCATATATATGTCTTTTCCTTGAACCTTTTAATTTTCTCCCACCATAAAATATTTTTAATTCCATAAATCTCATAAAAATTTAGGCAGATAAACTCACACAAACTCATTTTCCCCTTCTTGTAAACTGTCCTTTATTTTTTTTTAATGTAGAGTTTTTGGTTCTTTAACCCATCTCTGTAGCTTGATGTTTTGTCCTCTGGATTAATTTCAATACTTTCTTTTTTGGGGAGCACCTGAGTGACTCAGTCCAATTCTTGATTTTGGCTCAGGTCATGATCTCCGGTTTGTGAGTTTGAGCTCTGCGTTGGCTCATGCTGCTGACAGTGCGGAGCCTGCTTGGGATTCTCTGTGTCCTTCTCTCTCTGCCCCTCCCCTGCTTGTGAGGGTGTGCACCCTCTCTCTCTCTCTCTCTCTCTCTCTGTCTCTCTCTGTCTCTCTCTCAAAAATAAATAAACTTAAAAAAACACTTTCTTTTCTATTACTAAAATATTTTTCCTTGCACACACACTAGGACTTCATTGAACATCTTTTTAAATTCTGGGAATTTATCAGCTATATCTCATCATTTCTTCTTCCATTTAGATAGTTCATATGTTCTTTCCTTATATGTAGAAATATAAATCTAGCCTTACATAATGACTTCAAATGATGAAATCTACTTATTTATTTATACTTCTAACTTATCCTAAAAAAGAATTAAGGTGATTTATAATAACACATAAGATATGATGGGATCAATTCAATTAAAAATAAGAAAGGTTAGCAAAGAGAAACTGATGTTGAGAAATTAAGAAGCCAAGAGTGTAGTCAGTATCTGTATGCTTGCCAAACAGAGCCACAGTTTGGCTTCTTGGTGCTGTATCCCTGGTTTTTGTTCACCAGCTGCAATTTTCTTTCCTGTAGCCTGAAGATTACAACTCACTTGCATTAGTCAGGGTTCTCCAGAGAAGTCAAACCAACAGGATGTATATATATTGTGGGACCCAAGAAATTTAACAAAAATCCCCTACCCCTGGACAAGCAGAGCAAGACTAACTCCATTTTGTGCTACACCCACCATCTCATGTATAACCCCCACATGACCTACTTATTGCTTAAGACACTCCCCCACCCTAGTCAAGCCGCTGAGCACACCCTTACTGGAAACCGGCTCATTTAGGAAGATGGAACCCCTAACCGCCAAAAAATGCAAACCCCGCCTTTTGCCCGCCAAACTTGCGCGCCAATTCTGACCAGAGTGATAGGCTAGTTCAAACAGTTACTATAGGGTAAATTGTAATTCAATTGGCCACCTGCGTGTGGACTGACATGAATGTGCAACTTTCTGTGTGTGTTACAATCTCATTGGCTACTGGCCCCCATAAAACTGCTACCCCTCTTAACCTAGGGGTCCAAGTCCCTGCTCCGCTGTGTCGGGTATACTTGGGCCCAAGCTCGCGCTTGTAAATAAACCCTTGTGCGTTTGCATCGGTATTGGCTCCTTGGTGGTCTCTCGGATTCGAAATCGGGGGCATTACATATATATATTAAAGAGATCTAGAAATATATAGATGTATATATGTATTAAAGAGATCTATTTAAAATTTTTTTTTTAATGTTTATTATTTGAGAAAGAGACAGAGAGCAAGCAGAGGAGGGGCAGAGAGAGGGAGACACGGAATCGGAAGCAGGCTCCAGGCTCTGAGCTGCCAGAACAGGGCCTGACCTGGGGCTCAAACCCACAGACCGCGAGATCATGACCTGAGCCAAAGTCAGCCACCTAACCAACTGAGCCACCTAGGTGCCCCTTAAAGAGACCTATTTTGAAGAATTGCATTATGCTATTATGGAGGCTGGCAAGTCCAAAACCTGCAGTTCACCTCTTAAGGCCCACAGACTGGAGACCTAAGAAAGAGTGGATGCCTCAGTTCAAGTCCAAATGAAGGCTAAGTACTGCAGAATTTCTTCTTGCTCAGGGGAAGTGGGTTGGGTGTTTTGTTCTATTCAAACGTTCAGAGTGATCAGGTTTTGGAGTGGTGGGTGTCTGGAGCCAACAGCCAAGAAAGAATTCTTGAGATATCTTTGGTGCAAAAAGGTGATTTTATTAAAGCACAGAGACAGGACCTGTGGGCGGAAAGAGCTGCACTGGGCTCTTTCTGGTTATATACTATGGAGTTGGAGGCAGTAAAGACAAAAGGGAGGCCTCCAGAAGGACTTTCATAAACTAAAGAGGACTGATAAGATGCCAGGGGGCTTGCTATTGTCAGGTTAAGGTTGTTTTCCCTCCTTTAATGTTTTCCCTCCATTAACATGGTGACACTAGGGGGGTTATACTCTGTATTTGCCTCAAGTATTTGTCAATGGGCTGCAAGTTATAAAGAAAGTTAATTTTACCTGTCATTTCCATCTTGCCTTTGTTCTCCACATCACTCTGGGGGGCGGGGAGGGTGATATTAGGGGTTCCAGGAAACTGAGTCTATAGGTTTCTAGAGATTAGGCTATTGATAAGATTGCCTTTTCCTTGTAATTTACTAAGACATTTGTAAACTGGTGAAGACTCCTGTCCTGCATGACTGTGATCTCTATCAGTTAACCATCTGTTTTCTTCCCTTTCCTTTGTTCTTGGGCATCCAGGAGTGCCTGAGGAATAGCATACACATCCCATCTGGGGGAGGGGGAGTTGTGCTAGCTTGTGCTTTGCCCTCAGCTTGCCTTATGGTCCCTCCTCAAGAGGACTGTAGGAGGCCCACCCACCTTATGGAGGGCAATCTGCTTTGCTCAAAGTTCACTGATTTAAATGTCAGTCTCACTGAAAACACCCTCACAGAAACATCCAGAATAATTTTTGGCCACCTATGTGGGCCCTGTGGCACAGCCAAGTAGACACATAAAATTAACCATCATACCACTAATGCCTGCTCCTTGCCTTTACCCTCCACCTGCCTTTGTTTTCCTCTGTACATGCCCCCTTTCCATTTTCCCTAATTCCTGAAGCTTCTCTCAATCCTTATTTTCTGACATTTTACACTAAAGAGACTCAATTCCAAGGGTGCCATCAGGCCACAAGTTCATATTTCCAGGATTGGGTAAAGCTCCTCACCTTTTTGGTGGCCAAGGACTGCTTATGAATAGGCTCCTGGGGTACCTTGGGCTTCCTGCCAACCTCTCCTCCAGTGTCCCTCCTCCCACCCCCCCCCACCCCCCAGGCTCTTGTAAAAATCCTTACATTGTTACAGGCCTGTGTTGAACCACCACTTCTGCCAAAGTGTTTCATAGTAGGAAGTAGCTTTACGAACCTAGGCTGTATTTTCTAGGTGCTAATGCAGCCAGTTCACAGGGTTGTGGCTTTAATAATTTACTTTAATCCCTAATGAGGATGAGGCAATGGGGCAGTTCTGGGAAGAGTTTCCCTGGACCCAGCAGTCCAGTGTGTCCCTGCTGCTGGAGCGGGATTCTGTTCCATCACTACACCTCTTGCTCCCCTGAATACAGACCCCAGAGCACAGTCAGGGGGTTGTGGGAATTAGTTGCTCTCTCTGGCAGGGTTCTGAAGCTTGTGAGGAAAAAATAACCCTTTAGCTTTCTTTCAGATCAAAAACGAAATCAAAGTAAGACCAATAAATGGCAACAACCACAAAATTACAAGCAGAGACTCTGTATTATCCCCCCCACTTTTCCTTTTTTAACCAGACACCAGGGGACCCTTAAATGCCATTTCTGAAACCTTTTATAAGATTCCCATACCATCCAGCCCCACATAGACCAGTCACCCCTTTGTGATCTAGGGAAAGTCACATAGACTGTCTTCTCAAGTTACCTACTCTGTAGACTAGAATGAGTAATATGCACCTCTCAACATTACTGTGACATAATGTGTGGGAAAGAGCTCAGTAACCTGGTTGTTGTCCAAACATTATTAGGTACCTAGAAAATCAGTTAAAACCACACCAAACACATTAAAACAAGTGATGAGATAGAAAAGTAGATGAATGAGTAGTTGACACTTGAAAGAGTAGATGAGATTCATCAGGAATCCCCTCCAGGTGGGAACTATAAATGCCCACACGTGTTTAGATTTTACAGAGAGAGGCTTTGGTAAATTGCTTTTCACTTTTTCTAGTCAATGTCAAAAATAATCGTTAGTTTTAAAAATAAGAAATTTGAGTCATCTGAAGGAGGAATTTAGCTGGAAAAGTGAAAAACAATTCAGTAATATATATTTACACATACATCAAAATATTAAACACACTTATATACAGTAAAACCTTGGATTGAGAGTAACTTGTTCTGCAAGCCAAGCAAACATTTCTAATAAATTTCAACTTGATAAATGAGCGGTGTCTTGCAATACGAGTAGTATGTGATGCCATACATCACATGAGCATAAGTGACCCAACAGTTCTCTCTTTCTCTCTGGGATTTGTGGATGATCGTCTTCCATGATCGGATGCTTGGTCTCAGTCTGTGGTGTTTGGCAGAAATCAGTGAATTTTCAGAACATTGGAAGGTGCCCACAACTGGCACTAGGGTATTTTTTGTCACTTCAAAGCACATATGGACGGCCCTTTGCTTTTCCATGTAAGGGTAAGCTTAGGATTGCTCTGCTTCATTCTAGGTCAGGCTGCCTGCAGATATAGACCCTTTCCTCTGCTGCCTTATTGCCAGTTACATTAAATACAGTATATGACAAGAGTTTATTAATACTGTACTGTAGTCAACATCTGTGCGACTGTATGCTTATATACTGGCCCCCATGCAGAAAAAGATTCCATTTAGCAGTGATTCTCTTAGTGATAGTGAAAGTCGCCCTACACAATAACCCTCCTCTCTCTTGTCTCCCACACACCAGCCAGGAAGGTTTTCAAACATAAGTGCAGGTTCATTTGTTTATTTTTCTTTCTATTTTGTATTTTCTTTATTATTTTGTATGATATTATAGTATTGCAATCATTTTTATATGAATATTTTTGTGTTGTGGAGCAAATCATCTGAGTTTCCGTTATTTCTTATGGGGAAATCAGCTTTGATATACAAGCGCTTTGGATTACAAGCGTGTTTTCCGAGCGAATGATGCTTGCAAACCAAGGTTTTACTGTATATGTATATATACACATATCTATACAAATATATACACACATACATACATATATTTATTTACTTATTGCAGAAGGAAATAACGTGTTAACCTTTGTGTGTCTTCTTTTATTTAGCACTGTTTCCCATCTGTTGTTTAACTTTCTAATTCTCTTTGTATTTTGTTTCTTTCCCTTATGGTCCAGTGTGCAGCACAGACTCCTAACAGCATTTGAAACTATGCCACATCAAAGGTGGGCAGAAGAATTGGTTTCCTGGCCCTGCAGGAGCCTCCCCACCCTGACAGCCAGCCCCAGTCCTCTCTCCATATTCATCTCACCCAGTGTTGACCCCAGGCATACTTAGTATCTGAAACTCATCAGATTCTTACACACTGCTCAGCAGTATCATTTATGTCTTTGTAAACTTAGATGTACATTTAAATGGTCTATTTCTGGGGCGCCTGGGTGGCTCAGTCAGTTAAGCATCCAACTTCGGCTCAGGTCATGACCTCACCGTTCGTGACTTCGAGCCCCACGTCGGGCTCTGTGCTGACAGTTCAGAGCCTGGAGTCTTCTTCACATTCTTCACCCTCTCTCTCTGCCCCTCCCCTGCTCATGCTCTGTCTCCCTGTCTCATAAATAAATAAATAAATAAATAAATAAATAAATAAATAAGTAAGTAAATAAACATTAATAATAATAAATGCCCTATTTCTCCTCACACTAGCTAACATTAATAGCTAACCTAATTGGCGATTTACCGTGTACCAGGCACGGTTCTAAAATTACATGAGGTTACTCAGTATTAAAATATTCCTATGAGGGGGCCCCTGGGTGGCTCAGTGAGTTAGGCATCTGATTTTGGCTCAGGTCATGATCTCACAGTTTGTGAGTTTGAGCCCTGCGTCGGACTCTGTGCTGACAGCTCGGAGCCTGGAGCCTGCTTCGGATTCTGTGTCTCCCTCTCTCTCTGCCCCTCCCCTGCTCATGAATAAACGTTAAAAAAAAGAAAAGAAATATTCCTATGAGACAGGTACTATTATCCCCATTACATGTGTGAGAAAAACTGAGGTGTGGGGGGGCGGGGTGGGGTTGTGGGGGGGGGTGGGAATATTTGCCCCACAGGAGGGAGTCCTGTGTAGAGCCACATCTGACTCTGAATCACTGAGGTGGGAAAGGGCCTCCGCCTCCGAGTGGAGTGGAGAGACTTTGCCTCACAGTTGGCCACGTTCAGCACTTAACCATGGTTTGCATTCAATAAGGGACCTGTAAATGTGCCTGTGAAAACAAATCCCATTGTTATGCAAAAAAATAAAGAAAAAAAGGCTAGGGAATTTACACTCTACTAAGCTATTCTTATGATTTTCTCCTTATCTTTTTTTTTTCTTCATTAAGTTAAAAATTTTAGGTTAAACTGACTTGTACTGAATCCAGAAACAAGGAATGTTACTGATATCGAGGCACTGATTTTTTTCGAAGTATCAACCTGTGATTTGGAGACAGAACTAGAAACATGGACAGAAACTCCCTATTACATAACAAACCACTTCCTGTGTCTGTTTATTCTTTTATCTGCAGTGTTTTAGCTAAACTCTTCTCCCTTTGTAGGGATAAATTGCAACTATCTCACTGCAATATCACAGTGTTGAAGAGCATGGATTTGGTAGCCAGATTTTGAGGTTAGGATCTTAGATAATTCTGTGTAAATAATACATGCTTCATTAGGGTGATAGAAAGGATCACGTATGTTAATATATGTAAAGCACCTAAAACAGTGCCAGGCATATAATTAAGTGTTTTGTATGTATTTGCTATTATCACTAAAACCCCCCAATCTTAGGAAATATATTTAATCACGTCTTAGGAAATATATTTAATCACGTCTTCTGCAATCAGCAGCTTCAGCTCAGTTCAACCTGAAGGGTAACAGATGTAAAGCCTCTATTCTCAGTGGTAACATCAGAGCTTAGCTATGAAAGGAACCGATGGGGTGCTGCTCACCCTTGTCTAGAAGATACCTAACAGGTGGCGGGAGCGATTCTGCTTGAACATTTCCAGTCATGGGGAGCTTTCTATCTCAGGAAATGTCCTTCCATGATAGACACTTCAATTATGAATAAGTTTATACTGAACAGAAATTTACCCTTCTGTAAATTGTGCTCACTGGTTCAGTGTTGGATCAGCAAAGCAGTAGTTTTCAGATTTCTTGAGCGGGAGTGCTTACTTTTAAAATATTTGATTCAGGAGTGCCTGGGTGGCTCAGCTGGTTAAGCATCTGACTCTTGATCCCTGCTCAGGTCATCATCTCATGGTTTGTGAGTTTAAGCCCTCATTGGGCTCTGCACTGGCAGTGCGGAGCCTGCTTGGAATTGTCTCCCTGCCCGCCCCCCACCCCCTTGTGCATGCACTCTCTCTCTCTCAAAATAAATAAATAAAACTTTAAAATGTTAGATTCAAAATGTTTTTAAATTACATTTTTGAATTATTTGTTAAAACTGAAATTCCAAAATAAGTTATGTAATATCCTTGGGAAGATCGCTTGGCTTCTCCTATTCTCAGCATTTTAAACTTTAAAATGGGCGCAATTAGTAAATGAATAATCAGCATTCAACAAATATCAGCTGCATCTGATAATATAATTATTATCATTGTGTTTTTGGCATTTTTATACAAGCTCTTGGGAAGATTCCTTAAAAATCTATAACTCTATCTTGCTCATGCTTGCTGCCCACAGTTCTCAGCTGTCCTCTCCCTCAACCCAGCGGAGCACTTCTTGACCTTGTAACACAAGCTTGACCTCGTAATAAACTTAGCATGGGCTTTCTGTGTCCACATCCCCATCATCATAATCCACCAAGAGTGATCACTTTTGCAGTGGTAGTCCCTGAGGATCTTCTAGGACACAGGTTCACATGCCCTGCTTTCCTAGCAGCAGATGATGAGGGAATCCACGGGCACTGAGTTTCACTAACATTAAGGTGTGGAGAGGCTTTCCATGGTTGAATGACCCTGTGTAACTGCTACCCACTGCAAGCCTTGACATTCCTGCACGTTCTCAGCTGCCAGACCTTCCATTGGACTCTGTGGCCTCAGAATTGGGAGAAATCGGCCACAGCAGATTTTTCCTTTGGGATAATTCCTGTCTCAAGTAATCCAGTTTTGCAGAGTCTGGAGACCTGGAGATCAGGGAGACTTCATAGCGCTCAACCCTCAATTCAGAAAACCCTGTTGTGTTTTTTCCTGCATATCCCTCAGCTCCTCTGAGCAAGGGCTAGAGTAAGGAGGAAGTCTGTCATCTGACCTTGGCTAAAATGATATCTCCCTTTGTTTATCTGTCCTGTAAATATCTGTGAAGCATATTGTTAAACTAACTTTAAAAATTATGAATGTATTATATGTGCATAGTAACATTTTTTCAAACATTACCAGTGCATAAAAAAAGTTACCTATCTTTAACCACTAACCACTAATAAAACTCCTTAGAAATTGTTGCAGAAATTGTGTACCCTTATGCATATAATTATGCAACTGTGCATATATGCCTATATTTCTAAGAATAGTCAGAGATTCGTATTATAAACACATAAATGTGTGCTTCAAATTTGGGCATTTTCCCCATAGCAGCGCATGTAGGCTGCTCCCGCTTCCTTCTTTTCAAAGGTTCTATGACATTTCATTAAGTTAGGAAATTTATTTAACCTGCACCTTATTAGTGGCTGTTGGGATCAGCCTCAAAAGATGGCCTCCAGTGACTTTCATCCACTGGTATTCATGCCCTTGGTATATTCTCATCCCTCACTGGATTGGGTTAACATGTGTAACAAGAAGGTATTATGGATATGGTGATGTATTACTTCCAGGAGTAGGTTATAAAATGCATTGGGACTTCTGCCTTGTTCTCTCATGGGTCACTCAGTCTGGTAGAAGCCAGTTACCGTGTCATGGGGACACTCCAGCAATCCGACGACTTAGGTCTGGGGGGTGAGGAACTGAGGCTTCCTTCAACTTGTCAGCCATATGAGTGAGTCACACTGGAACTGGCTCTTCCAGCCCCAGTCAATGACCTTCAGACGCCTCCGCCCACACCTTGACTACAATCTCCTGAAAAATACTCACCCAGCTAAGCGGCTTTCCAACTCCCAAGACACAGAAATTGTATAAGATAATAATGTTTAACATGACTTCAAGCTTTTCAGTCTTGGGGGCATTTCTTATGTAGTAATAAGTAACTACTACACACACAGAACCGTAACAGTCATCCACGTCTGCTCATTTTTATGAGACTGTGAGAGCCTATAAAACAAATTCCTAGATGTAAAATTACTGAGTTGGAAAGAGTGTGAATTGTAAATTTTACTTAATAATGTTAAATTTAATTTAACAATGTCCCACAGTGAATGAATGGGCTACATCACTTCTACCCTCAACATTACAGCCTACACTAGATTTTTGCCATTTTATAGATTAAAAAAATATATATATGTTTTTCATTTTGGATTTCGCATTATGCATGAGGTTGAGCATGTTTCTCATGTACTTATTAGCCATTTATATTTATGTTTCTGTTAACTGTCAATCGCTGTCTGTCATCTTCATATTAAATTGCTCAGCTTTTCCCCATCAATTTGTTAGAGCTCTCTGCATAAGAAAATGAGCCCTTTTTTATATGTGTGTTTATTTTTCCCTCTTTTGACATTTAAATTTTAACATGACTTATAGAATTCTTTCAGAGTAGGTTTTTGCTTTTTGTCAGTGTATCTTTTAAAAAATATTTTGGATTGTATAAAAAACTTTCTCTACCACCTCTAAGGTTGTAAAAAGAGAAATCTTCATGTTATCTTCTGCTTCGTATCTTGTATGATTTTTTTCTACTAGCAGTGGTGACTGGAAAATTGGGTCTCAAAACACAAAAACAACAGCAGCCCTGATCTGTAGTATTTGCCAATTACTGAAGTGTAAACATTCCCATCCTGCTCAATTATCAGCTATCAATGTGAACTGAACACAGAGTTAGTTAGGAAAAGATGTGTGCAATGGGCTCCTGCCAGCTGGTATATGCCAGGTCTAGCACATCACTGCACCAGAAATGTATTTTGACATAAGGGAGGAGAGAGATCCAGGTTCTTTTTTTGTTGTTTTCCATATGGCTTTTTCCCCCAAGAAATGGTAAAGGCATCTTTTTTATACTGAAGTGCTCAACTTTATCATATTCATATCTCATATGTATATATTTATGTACCCTGTTCTCTTTCATTGGTTGACTATTTCAACACACCGTTTAATCACTAGAGCTTTATAATATCTTCTAATATCTGGTAAGGCTAGTCCTCTTTAATGGTCTTTTCTTTCAGAGTTTACCCTGGCTCTGCTCATACATTGCTCTTGCAGATAAGAGATTTGTTTAAAAAAGTTTATAGCTTCACATAAATGCACACCACTAAGTATACCATGATAATGCTTACATGATTGTTGTCCTGGCAAGACCCAGGAATGCCTTTCGGTGAATGTTTTCCTCGTACATCAGTACTCAGATAGAAGCAATTGAGCACATAACTTGGTCATATTTTGATATTCTTATACAGATGGTGTTAATGCTAACTGTGCATTTTAGATATGTGTCAGACTTTTGTATTTACACTAAAGAATGCAAGAAATTAGTGTCCTTTAAAAGTTCTGATTCAGCTTAATGGAAATAGTCCGAGACTGCAAGTTGAGTTCTTTGAAAGAATCACTTGCAGGGGTGCCTGGGTGGCTCAGTTGGTTAAGCATAGACTTCAGCTCAGGTCATGATCTGACGGTTCGTGAGTTCAAGCCTTGCATTGGGCTCTCTGCTGTCAGACCTGAGCCTGGAGTCTGTTTTGGATTCTGCGTCGCCTGCTCTCTTGGCCCCTCCCTTGCTCATGCTCTGTCTCTCTCTCTCACTCTCTCAAAAATAAATAAACAGTAAAAAATTTTTAAAAAAGAACCATTTGCAGATATTTATTATTATGAATTGGATTTTTTCAATGCCATACAATAAATAAAAATTTAAAAAGAATAGATCGGATGCTGCCAGCAGAAGTTGATACTGAGGTACATGTAACAATATAACTTTTATTAAAATAGTTAAACTTTCATTCTAACAAACTCTTAACAATCACATTTTTAGTTAATATTCTATGTATATAAATGTAAGATATTGTTTCAACGTAGGTTTTCATGGCTAAAAAGTTTGAATGAGGCGAGTCTCAGTAAGATGTGGGCAGGGGTGAGGTAGAGAGAGTATCTACCTCACTTATAAGGTTGCTAGAGTTTGTTAATCTTTAGATCTTCAATTTCCCGACCCACATCACCCTGTATACCTTAGGTACTAAATGCCCTCGTTTTTATGTTTTTTGTTCCTTTGTGTTGTTTTATGCTCATCTATGCCTATGAAAAACTGATTTTAAAAAGAAATAAGATCAATGGTTTCCAGGAGTTACGGTGGAAAGAGGGATGAATAGGCAGAACACAAACTATTTTTAGGGCAGTGAGACTATTCTGTGTGATAATGTAGTTGGGGACACACGCCATCATGCATTCATCCAAACCCATAAAATATGCAACACCAAGAGTGATTCCTGATGTGAACTATGGATTTGGAGTGATAATGAAGTGTTACTGTACATCCATCAATTCTAATGAATGTTCTGCTTTAGCAGGGGATATTAATGATGGGGGAGGCTGTGCATGTGTAGGGGCAAGGGGCATATGGGAAATCTCTGTACCTTCCCTTCAATTTTGCTGTGAATTCAAGACTGCTCTAAGAAGTAACGTTTATTTAAGAAAACCTGATCTCAAGGGCACCTGGGTGGCTCAGTCGGTTAAGCAGCTGGCTTCAGCTCAGGTCATGGTCTCACGGCTCATGAGTTTGAGCCCTGCAATGAGCTCTGTGCTGATGGCTCAGAGCCTGGAGCCTGCTTCTGATTCTGTGTCTCCCTCTTTCTCTGACCCTCTTCTGCTCATGCTCTGTCTCTCTCTCAAAAATTAATAAACATTAAAATGTTTACCCTTGGTCTCACCCTGGTCAGACCCTTGGTCTCACGGAAGTGCAAATGGCTGATGAAAGATTAAAGTGCCCCTTCTCATAAGGACCTTTATGTTTTAACAGGAATTGAAGCTGGAAAGCTGATGGACTAAAGCTTCAATTTTGGCTGCAGGTGGATGTGGGAATTTACAGACATCACAGCCTTCCCATGAATCAGAAGGAGAGGAGGGGAGCAGAGATGAAAGGCAAGAGGCTAGACTGAAAGAGCAGAAGAATTGAGGGCACAAAATTTGTGTTCTGGTCGGGGCTCTAACCATTTCCTGGATGAACGACTTGAGACTCATTTTTCTCACCTGAGTAACAAGCTTACTAACAAGAGCATCTTTTCAGTGCTTTAATGAAGATAAATTGAGATAATATAAGAGAATGTGCTTCATTAGTTGAAGTAATACAAAAATGTTGATTAGTCACATAGAACGCAGTTGTGGTTTTGAAACATCGAGACTGCAGAATGGCGATGGGATGAGTCTGCCTGGATGTCGGAGTTTTACTCGCCTTCTCCTTCAACTCGGTGTCTCAACTTCCTCATCTCTAAAACTGGGATAACAATATTTACTTCTCCAGGTTGTGTTAAGAATTAAAATTGATATTCTTGTAAAGTATTCAGAAAAGTGTCTGTCCCAGGGGTGCCTGGGTGGTGAAGTCCTGTTAAACATCCGACTCTTTGTCTCAGCTCCCTAACGATCTCACGGTTGGTGAGTTCGAGCCCCACCTCTGATGGTGCAGAGCCTGCTTGGGATTCTGTTGCTCCTTCTTTCTGACCTCTCCAGTTGTGCTCTCTCTCTCTCTCTCTCTCTCTCTCTCTCAAAATAAATAAATAAACTTAAAAAAAAAAAAGTGTCTGTCTCTCCCACTCCAGTTAAGTGCTCAACCAGGTTGTTCTTGCTGTTTCCTTTCCAGATCCACAGGGAAACACATTAGTGTCTGTCCCTGCAGCTCAGCTCAATCAAAAGTCCAGCCCCACTGCCCCAGGAGAGAAGGAACTTTGACCTTGCCATGACTTCTCTTAGGACACTTATCACTTCCTACCTTCCTCTGCTCACTGTGCCCATGCTTGTTCCTCAACACTCTGGGTGGGCGGGTGGCCTTTGCCCCCACTATTCTATTAAAATTGCACCTGTTTTAGAGGAAGTAGACTCTAACGGGTCCTTTGGACAGTTAAGAGTGAAGTGATGCATTTAGAAAGGGAACTTTAAAAAGATAGAACTTTAAAAACACGGTGATCAAATCTATTTTGACTTGCAATATGCAGGTAAGAAAACTGGAATAATATTCATTATTTGTAACTGCTGATACATATCTGAAAAAGATGTTTATTCTTCTTTTCTTCATTTGTATTTTCAGTTGCCACCTGTCTTCTTAGATAGAAATAACTTCCTTTCTATAAAGCTGCTGGGTTTCTCTGGGAGTGGGGAGATTTTGAACATCGCGTGTGATTGCTTTCCTCATTTTAGTAAAGAGATCAGTCACCAAGTCACCCTTCACTCTTCAGTGATGGCTGCCACCTCTCATTTTCACAAGAAATGATAAAATAAATGAGTCAGCCCTAGGGTCCTTCAAGAATGGCACGCAATGCTCAGGCTAACCTCAACCTTAGCTGGAGCCAAAGAGGTTTTAAAAAAAAAAAAAGCCTTCAGAAACATCTGGTTTCCTTCTTTTTTCTCTATTTGTCTCTTATCTGCCTGTCTGGATTTGATTTAACTTTTTATATGCACCAAGATATGGTTTTTAGTTTGAATAAAAGAGCTGTAATATAGTAAGTAGCCTGTGATCATCCCCTGTAAGGTAAGATTCTGCATTATGTGTTTAAAAGGGAAGGTGTTTTGAATAGTAGAAAAGGGTGGATGTGTTTATTCTTCTGTCAGTCACCCCAGAGTCAACAAGTACAATATTAGAAAAATCTTTTTGCTTAAGCTGCATTGTTGGCTTTCCTTTCTTCCTGAGATAAATTTGGTTTCAAGAACGTTTTCATAACCAGTGCCATGTTTTCCCCTCTGTTGTTTTTCTAACTACGTTTTTAAAAACTCACACCAAAGTTTAAGTACTTGGAATATCATGTGCAATAAAATAATTTTTAAATAATAGGAGAAAAACAAAATGTGTGGCTGAGAAATTCTAAATGAAACCTAAATCTAAACTCCTTTTAACCAACTTTGCAAATAATCACTTGTTTATAAAGGAGGAGGTTAATTTATGTGGTGAAAGGGGGAAGAAGGATTTTGGCTTTTTTGAACTTTTATTATTGTTCCTGGGTGTATATCCTCTAGAGACAAAGGAAACCAATAGCATTTTAAAATGGTTTAGTCACTAATCATCGTATTCCTTGAGCATTCTTTCTTGTTGGCAAGCATTCAGTGTATTATCATCGGATTGCGTGGTATCAGACTGGTATCTTTAGACCCAGGACTTTGGGCAGCAGGACAGTGAATAAAGTTGGTGGAAAAGGAAACTTTTGATATGAGAGAAACTGATTTAGCCCTTTATACAGGATAGAAAAGTCAACTATTTGACCAAAGCATCCATCTTTCAAAAAAATAGAATTTTAATCAGATGAACAGATAGGACTTCAGTTGGAATGTTTATTTTTGTCTATTTATACATATTCTTTATAATCCCTCAGATCAAAGGGTTTGGATTAGGTAGTATTATTCTTATATGTTTGAGTAAATCAATATCTATAATAGAAATGCTGCAAGATTATAGGAAAGGCCAAATTGGGCCAGATCTATGATCTAGCCACGCTGATCCCCCCTGTTTCAGACTGATCCAGCGGTAGTATGTGAAGTTACCTGGTAGTTGTCCTTCTGGCAACTTCGAAAGTTTAGGAAGAGCCTATATGCAGTGCCAAATGTTTGGCTTGGTAATGATTAACATTTGTTGAACAAATGAATGGACCATAAAGTAAATCCTCATGTAATTATCTACATTTCCTTGAAGCTAATCTTGGTTTATATTTATTACCTATTTATTGTATATAACAAGCTTTTTAAGTGTCTTGCATTACCTTAAAAATTACCTGTCTTCAGCATCAGGAAAGCTTCCTCATCCCCCCACTCCAACGTTGGTATTTCAGGATTTCATCTGATGGATCTTAAAGCATAAGACAGAGAAGGAATGCTATATCCCCCTAAACTGATGTTCTCCTTGCTTTAATTAAACTCTGGTTTTATTCTGAAGTGGAAGAATTCTGGCTTGGGTTGTAAATGACAAACCGGTAAGAAAACAAATTGTTTACTGGAGTCTTTATAGCATGGCTCACCTGAAGAATAAATGTTAATTAGTTAGGATTACTCCTTACCCCCAGAGATGTTACAAGATTAACAGGAAAAGATAAGAAAGAGAAGCATAATTTATGAGCCATGTCAAAAGAAGGTTAATTGTAGGGGAGTAAGCAATTATTATGTAGTAATGACTCATTGCAATAGGCTGTAACAAGGCTTTTGTAGTAGGTACTAATACCATTTTGAAAAGCCTGAAGGGACTAAAAGAGGAAGGATGCAGAAGCTAATTCCTTTGGTTAACAGAGAATTTGTTGACAGAGTCACTATCATATTTCAGTTTCCAGGAACTAGAAACGGTTGATTAGTCACATCTCTTGTGAGTATGGGAGTGAAAAGTGGAAACCCTTTGCCATATATTTGCTACCCCAGGTTCGACACTGCAGAGAATTTGGCTTATGCTCTGGGAGGGGGGTTGAAATGCAATTAAAATAGATCCAACACACAGGAAGATTCTCGGACTGAACTAGCTCTATGCTAAGACTGTGCAAGTGGGATCCCAATGGCCTTCTGAAACAAATGCTGGGTATTTAAGAGAAGGCTCAAGGGGCACTTCCCCCTGTTATCAATCATTGGTTAATTGTATTCAGATTGAGTGTATCCAAAGGAAAAAAAACAGTCTCTCTTTTACTTAATTACAAAGAATAACAAGTAGCAAACTTTTAGAACTTTTTTTTTTTTTTTTTTTGACGAGTTTTTAATCTCAGGTAGAAGAGCTTATTCTGGGAGTAAGGAATCATTTCAGATTCGCCTACTTATATCTATCCCACACCAAAAATTCTGCATTGCTTTGGCACAAAAATTTTCTACCTCTGGCTTTTTCCTCAGTAAGGATACATTTTTACCAGATTGGGGACATTAAGAGAATTATTTCAGGAAGTACTTCAACTGGCAAGGATTGAAATGTTTTCAACATGCCTATATTGGCTTCCAACGTATTTATTCCCTTGGCTCCCTCTCTTCACTGTTGCTTCAGGCTGGCAGCCTCCGGGCTGAACCACTCTTCCTTCCGGGTTCGCAATTCCTCCCCGACCGCTTCCTTTGGAACACAGATACAAGCTCTGTTGTCACCAATCTGGGCTACCTGCGCTGTCCTTGTTATCGTCTTTATTAAGCCCCCTTGAATTATTGTAATTTTGGCAAGCCATCTCTTGCCTCCTGGGAGCCTGATACATCACCTGATCTCATGCAAGACTATAAGAGGTACCTTCAGTGTGAAGTAAGAGTTTTGTTTCATCTGGAGAGTGAGAGAGAAAGACAGAGATGGAAAGAGTCTATATTCCACTCATTGTAGCAGGGCTTTGCGCTCAAATCTGGGGGAACGTGAAGTGCGGAAAGTGAGCCAGAAAGAGGGAGAGATACCAAGGTCTCTGCTTGCCCGGTGGGACCCACTGCCTGGGAATGGCTTGGTCTCTTGCACTTGCAAGTTTTAGCTCTCTATTTCCCTGCAGGATCATTTCATGTTGTAACACTTCCCTTCGGAATCTACCACAAAATCCTTCTACTCTCCTTTGGTAATGTCTCCATCTTTTTAGTGACGCTGCTTCTTTTTTTCTTTTAAAAATTAATCTAAAGCGTGAGATCGCTAATCACGAATAATAACAAACACGATAATAATGAAAACATTTGAAATTTTGCCAGGATTACCAAGACGTGGTAATTGCAGCATCCATACCTTCCTCTTTTTTTTTTTTTTTAAAGTTTATTTATTTTGAGACAGACAGAGAGAGAGATAGCATGAGTGGGGAGGGGCAGAGAGAGTGGGAGAGAGAATCCCAAGCAGGCTCCGCACTGTCAATGTGGAGAAGCCTGATTTGGGGCTCTAGCTCATGAACCGTGAGATCATGACCCAAGCTGAAATCAAGAGTTGAACGCTGAACGGACTGAGTCACCTGGGCACCCCATACCCCACTCTTTTGTGAATAAGGAATCAAAATTATAGGATTTTCAAGGTGCAAGGGTCATAGGAAGCCATGCAGTACAATTTCCTCCCTTCATAGATAGGAAACTGAGGTCTCTGAAACCAGATGGTGAAGTCCTCATGCAAAAGCTCCATAGCTACTGTTTGTTGCAAGTGTCAGATCCCATGAAATTTACAGCCTTATTTTCTTTGGTCTAATCTTTCTGTCCAGAGACCTTGGACTTGACATGTGCCCCTACTCTGATTACAGGCCTGAGGAGTAAAGTCCTCTGTAGGATGTTTTGCAAGAAGAATGAAGAGAAGAGAATAGAGGAAAAGGGAAAATGTTTTTAACTCCTGTGAGAATTTTCTGAGGTGTGCTTTGAGGAATGTGCTTTACCAGGAATCTTACAACAATGCAGCCACCAAAAATTTCTGCCATTTTTTTTTTTTTATAGGGAAGACATTTTCAGCAGATAGCCAGGGGTCAGTCAGGTCATGCTGAGGCAGGTAGCCCGTGAAAGCAACTCACTTCTTCCCTCTGCTTTGCTTTAGCCTTGCCCAGTGAATGAGGGCACCAGGGTGGCTCAGAGGCTGGCAAGTTCAGGGCCGAGCCAGCTCAACCTTCTACCTGTTAGTTACTGGGAATGGAGTCACGCTGGTAAAGGCTGCAGCTTTGCTATCATTCCTTGGATCCCAGGATTGATACATTATAATTAAAATTTAGAGGCACCCCTTATCTTATTGTGTGCTACTTTATTGCACGTCACAGATACTGCTTTTTTTTTTTTTTTTTTTTTTTTACAAACTGAAGGTTTGTGACAACTCTGTGATGGACAAGTCTATCAGCGCCATTTTTTTTTTAAATTTTAAAATTTTTAATGTTTATTTTTGGAGAGACAGAGACAGAGCACAAGCAAGGGAGGGGCAGAGAGAGAGGGAGACACAGAATCTGAAGCAGGCTCCAGGCTCTGAGCTGTCAGCACAGAGCCCGATGCAGGGCTTGAACTCAAGAATCTTGAGAACATGACCTGAGCTGAAGTCAGATGCTTAACCGACTGAGCCTCCCAGGCGCCCCTCAGTGCCATTTTTTGCAAACAGCATTTGTTCACTTCATGTCTCTGTGTTACATCTTGGTTGTTCTGGCAATATTTCAAATTTTTTCATTATTATTGTATTTGTTATGGTTTGTGATTAGCGATTATGACTTGTTGAAAGCTTAGATGATGGTTTGCTTTTTTTTTTTTAGCAATGGAGTATTTTCGAATTTATAGTATTATATTATTTTTTAGACATAGTGCTTTGTGTACTTAATAAACTATAGTATAGTGTAAATGTAACTTTTATATGCACTGGGAAACCAAAAATATACTTGGCTCTATTGCAATACATGCTTTATTTCAGTGGTCTGGAACCAAACCTGTAGTATGTCTGAGGCATGCCTGTATTCGTATGTAACATGGCTGGTTTCTAACACCAATATTTTCTTTTTAAATGTGGCAACCTCAGAAGAATATACCTGTGACCCCTTCAGTAAAAGAGATACTCTCTTAACCATTTGAAATAAAAGTTGAGGGATGCCAGGGTGGCTCAGTTGGTTAAGCATCCGACTTCGGCTCAGGTCAAGATCTCGTGGTTGTTGGGTTCATGCCCCGACTCAGGCTATGTGCTGACAGCTCGGAGCCTGGAGCCTGCTTCAGATTCTGTGGCTCCCTCTCTCTCTGCCCCACCAACCCAGATCATTCTCTCTCTCTCTCAAAAATAAATAAACTTAAAAAAAGTTGAGAGTACTAAAATGGCATTCTTGCCAGTTTAATTTTACCTCCCTTGTATCTTCATGATGTGGTGTGGGCTTCTTCTATGTGGAATTTCTACCAACTTCAGAGGGGAGGTCCTGAGCTTTGATGAGCTGTTGACAGCAGGCAGGAAAAATTATAGGACAGCCATGTTTAGTCATTAGCATGTTGGGAGAGACATACTTTCATACAGTGTATTAGTTTCTTGGGGTTGCTGTAACTGTACTACAAACTGGGTGTCCTTTCGCAGTGCTGGGGGCCAGAATTCTGAAAGCTGAGTGTCAGCTGGGCCATGCTCCCCCTAAAGTCTCTAGGGAAGGATCTGCTCTCTGTCCCAGTTTCTGGTAGCTTCCATCATTCCTTGGCTTGTAGATAACATCTTTTCCCTGTGTCTCTTCCCATCATGTTCCCCCTGTGTATGTCTGTGTCCAGATTTCCCCCTTGTATAAGAACATTAGTCCTATTGGAACAGAGCCCACCCTAAAGACCTCATTTTAACTTGATTACCCCTGGGAAGACCCTGTCTTCAAATAGGGTCACATCCCAAGGTGCTAATGGTTAGGACTTGAACACATCATTTTTCTTGAGGGTCGGGTAGGCACAGTTCATTATACAGTCTGTCAAAACTGTGAATGAAATTGCTCAAAGTTTCTCCGTTACTCAGAACCAAATGTTCTGACTGGGACTTTTCACTGGCATATCCAGAGTGCACCTTTGTTTGTTGTGCTGTTTACTGCAAGCTAAGATACAGCCATGTGTCTAAAATGAGTGGTCTTGAGGTGTGGGCTGGCTGGGCTTGGTGTTTTTGGTGTTTTCTCTCTGCCTTTCCCAGTTTCATATGCAAGGGAGGCACCGCTCAGTCAGGGGACGGTGGCCTCGGGCAGAACTGCAACTGATGAAAAATCACAGGACCCGAATGATGGTACATGTTTAGAAATTTGGTTATATAGTACACAACTTTGTGTATCGCAATCATTATTCTCACCTGAAGTTGCTAAGGATGTTCTTTTTCTTTCAGATTAAGCCCTTTCTCTTCTCTAAAAATTACCCAGTGATAACAATAAATGTAATTCCTACTTATATAATCTTCTAACTCTGTGAAAATGATGCTCGACATTTCAAAAAAGTTTTGCATTTCTAAACACAAGAGGATACAAACTTTGTAGTATTATTTGAAGGACTCTCCCGGGCACTTTGATTCACTTAGCCATATTCAAATGTATGGAAACATTTGCTTTACATATCTGTAAAATTAGAAACCCGGGGATTTGCACAATGACACAGTGTCCCAATGCATTTAAAACTCTGCCATTTTATAACGATCACCTAAGGAGCCCCAGGACTGCTGCTTTTACTGCTACTGATGTGGTTGCTACAAATAGCAGCTGAGGTTTATTAAGCACATGTTCTGTGCCAGGCACTGTTCCAGGGGCTTCGCCATGTTTTGACTAATTTCCCTTCCACAGCAACTCAGTAAAGTAGATATCATTCTCTATAATTAAATAAAGAAACTGGGGCACAGGGCCTAAAGGTAAGTAAGTGGAAGAGCTGGAATTCAAATATGGACTCAGACCTCTTAATCTTGCTCTTGATCACCAAAATATATATGTTCTAGGACAATCCATTCCCAAGTCTGTGCCACAAAACAGCAATTTTATTCAAATCTCCTGAAAAAAAAAAAAAAAAAAGAAAAAAAGAAAAAGAAAAAAAGTTTATGTAATTAAAAACATTTGGGAACCACTGCAAATTCCCACCCCTTCTTGTAGACTCATAATGTATGCTATATTAAAAGTTGTGAGAATTCTCCCAGAAAAGAAACCTATATAACAGAATGTAAAATTGAAATTTCAACTAGGCATCAAGATAAAGTAAATGCTGAATTCTCAAGCGAGTTGCTAAGTCACCCTGCACAGACTCTACAAGCAAAATATCTGGGAACCTATTCCACAATTTTTGGATCCTTTCAGAGGAGGAGGTTTTTTTGAGATTTTCTGAGGAAAGACTAGCAGCTGTGCGATGGGGCCCCCACCTTTTCCCCTGGGGAAAGTTGCTGCCTCCAACACCAAACCCAGTGGCTTCACTGTGACAACTTTAGGAGATATGTGCTCCCGTATTTCAGGGACACTGCAGACTGAGGTCGATGCCCTCCTCGAAACGTAGATGCAAAAGTTGGCTCATTAGCGCTTTGGTGGCCAATCTAGGAGCTTGCTGCTGCATGGGGGCAAAGATGTCTCATTGCTTCCCATGAGACAATGCAGAGGGTTGTAACTGCTGTGGGGCCCCACAGCTGGCAGATTAAGGGCTACATGGGGTGGGCATCCTGAGGGAATGAGGAATATCCTTCAGATCTTGAGAGTTGATGCTAGAGAGGTCCCCTAGGACCAAAGAACTTCCCAAGTTGGCACAGAAGAATCATCTTCACCATTTGCCCTGTCCAAGGAATGTGAAGGCACTCAGGAAAGTAGGGACTATAAAAGAGGAACCTCTTTTCCCTGTGCTTACCTAGGGCTGCCAGATAAAATACAAGATTCTCAGTTAATTTTGAATTTCAGATGAATGATGAACGATTTTTTTTTCATTTTTTTTAATGTTTACTTATTTTTGAGACAGAGAGAGACAGAGCATGAACGGGGGAGGGTCAGAGAGAGAGGAAGACACAGAATCCGAAGCAGGCTCCAGGCTCTGAGCTGTCAGCACAGAGCCCGACGCGGGGCTCGAACTCACGGACCATGAGATCATGACCTGAGCCGAAGTCAGACGCTTAACCGACTGAGCCACCCAGGCGCCCCAACAATTTTTTATTATAAGTATATCCTCTGCAATATTTGGGACATACTTATATTAAAAATTATTCGTTATTCATCTGAAATTTAAATTAAGTAGGGATCCTGTATTTTTATCTACAAAATCTGGAAAATTTACCCCCACCCCACCTTTACCCTGGCAGCTGGTGAGTAGGTGAATGGTGAAGGGAAGGAAAGAACAGAAGTTGTTCTGTTTTCTGAATTAATGCTTTTTAAAGAGATTTAAAGGTCTTCCCAAAGAAAAGTAGAAAAGTCAACAGACCTGTCAAGGTCCTCCAGCGTGGGCAGGGAATCAATCTGCTCACCTACCTCCCCTCTAGTAATCATCAATTCATTCTCTACAGTTAAGACTCTGTTTCTTGGTTTGTCTCGTTCTCTCCCTCTCTTTTTTTTCTTTGCTTGTTTGTTTTGTTTCTTAAATTCCACATATAAGTAAGATCATATGGTATTTGTCTTTCTCCAACTGACTTATTTTACTCAGCATGATACTCTCTAGCTCCATACATGTCATCGCAAATGGCAAGATTTCATTGTTTCTATGATTGAGTAATATATATATATATATATATATATATATATATACACACACATATATATATGTATATATATATATACATATATATATGTGTGTGTATATATATATATATATATATATATATATATAATATATCACACCTTCTTTATCCCTTCATTTGTTGATGAACACTTGGGCTGCTTCCATAGTTTGCTATTGCAAATAATGCTGCTATAAACATAGGGGTGCATGTATCCCTTTGAATTAATGTTTTTGTATTCTTTGGGGAAATACGAGTAGTGTACTTGCTGGATCATAGAGTAGTTCTATTTTTTTTTTTTTTGAGAAACCTCCATACAGTTTTCCACGGTGGTTGCCCCGATTTGCATTTCCATCAACGGTGTGAGAGGGTTCCTTTTTCTCCACATCCTTGCCAACACTTGTTTCTTGTATTTTTTATTTTAGCCATTCTTCAGAACACACTTTGAGAAATTCTGCTTTGTTTCATAACTTTGTGGTATAACTAACTAAAGGGCTATACTGGAGACCTTTGGCTAAACTTTGCTAGTGGACCAGTGTATTAATATATGAGGTCCCATAAACTTTCAGGTAAAAGAAAACCCAACTCAGATGAGCTTAAACAACAAAAGAAATACTTAGGTTCAGGTGACTGGGAAGTCCAAATTCGGGAGGACTTCAGCATTGGTTGATCTAGTAGTTCAGCCATGCCAGGAAGGACTCAGTTTATTTTGATTTGCTTTGTGCTGCTTAGTTTTTCTGTTGTATCTCTTTAGTGTCAACAATGTTAATTTCATTCCAAGACTGGGTCTCTTGCTCCTAATAAGGTTGTTGCAAATTTCAACAGGGCCTGGGAGGGGAGAGAGCAGTGTTGTCCTAGCATTCCAAATAGCCTGGTTGGCTGGTCACATGCTCGCCCTGTGATACCTGTGGCCAGAGGATGGAAGGTACCAAGGACCTGAAGTTTATCGAGTCTTTTCCATGGAGCTCAGAGTGGGTTCAACCTTTACCACAACACATGAGCTGTGTGAGGAAGAAGAGATAGATGATCGCCTGGGGGTGGAAGCGGAGTGTGAGAATGCATGCTAGGTCAAACAACAAATGTCCAGTACAGCTGGGAATTTAAGTTGCTGTCATTGGCTGCATGCAGGGACAATACTCAAAACTGTTAACAGCCTGCACCCTCTTGGGCACCAGCCAGTCTGAAAAGACACTCTCGCCAGGGGGGGTGCCTGGCTTCCAAAGGCCTCTTGCTTGTAAAGGGTTAACCTTTTAGTTGTTTAATGTTGAAGGGTCCAGGAGCTTTTGAGGAAGATGTCAGAAGGTTTTGATAGGTAGACACTCAGAGGACGCAGGGCAGTAGCACTTTATTAGCTGAAATAAAAATATATCGTTATCTTAATTTAATAATGTTTATAATTATGTCCATGTGTACTAGCTCAATGACTTTAAAAAAATACCAAAAAAAAGTTTTGTTTCTGAATAAGATTCTTCACTTAATTTCCTTGTTTGAAAAATGAGTGAGTCAAATTAGATGATTTTACAACTCCTTTGACAGCAATGTTTGTGTTATATTCTGTAAAAATATATATAAATAAGCCTTTAATTTTATCTATCATGCACATTGTGACATGTCTGCATTAAATAGAATATTGTAAACAGTTATGCATTTTAAAATGCAGAGAACCAAATTGTCATCTAAAACTTGGCACATTAAAGTTAACTGAATTTAAGTCTGAATTTAACTAGATCTTTATGTTGAAATTTTCAAATGTGCTATTTCTAAAGACCCTGAGAGGGTTCTTGTTTCTCATTTTCTGTGTTTTTTGGTAAAACAAGGGGGAAAACTACCATTTAACATGTTAAAAACCATTAATGTTGCTTTGGCCTCAACGGCAGAGAGGTACAAAAACAGATGGCTAAAGAAAAATCAGAGTTGAGATGGAAGCTGTGCATTCACCTAAAGATGGTTCATTAGGGTCACCCAAGGGGAGGGATCGAGAGGGAGGAGCAGCCACGGGCCATTCCCTCTCCCATGGGTCAGTGCCGTCAAGGGCAGAGCTGATGTGCAGTTTGAGAACGTGAGTTTTTCTCCAGGGCTTCACCTGCCTGCTCTAACCGTCCCGAGAAGCCTTCCCAACCTCTTAGGTCCTCAACTGGCCAGTCATCTCAGATACAAAAAACCACAAGGAAGGAATATTTTCCTAAAATAAATGGAAAATCAGCAACAATGATGATCCTTTTTCCCATTTCATATCCTCTTCCTCATCCCTTCTACGTCCCCCCTCCCCCAATCCCTTGCCCCCATACAGAGTTAATTATTCCAGAGGGCAGTGTTGTTTATAGTCACCAGAACTGCAGGCAAGAGGGAAGAGTATTGTATATGTTTCCTGTTTTTTTCTGCATAGAGACATGCCTAAAATATTTGTGATATTTTGAATTTTTAGACTGAGGATCATTTAAAATATTTGCAGACCTATCTTTGTAGATTTTTTCCCCCTGAAATTAAGACATCAAAAATGTCAAAGCTGAGAAAGGTTTTGACTTTCAAAGAGAGAACTTTATGACAACAGCCAATATTTTCTTTTATCTTCAGAGCAAAAAGCTATCCTGGTTTGGTGGAGCCTTAGGTCGTTCCCTCCTTCTTTATACGTAATTTCTGATAGATTTATAGGTATACACACGTCTGCGTTAATTAAACCAGATGAAAATCCTACAGAGACTGCTAAGAAAATACATAGTCACAGGGATTAAGACTGATCATCTTATCCCTTTAAAGGTATTTTCTGTTATGGCAATAGCTAGAACTAAATAATAAATGTATCATAATGCTTTGAATAAAATAGTTTTCAAACATAATTTATAAAATTCGCTGCCCAGAGGCCACAGTAAATTTATTAACCATGAGTGAGGACCCTGTTTTTGGGGGTCTGCATGTTTGGATATGTATACAGTCTGCCTAATATTTAATGGTATATATATATATATATATATATATATACACACACACACACACACACACACAAACACACATATGTATATATATATATATATATACTGCAAAAACATCTTCATAAATCTTAAGTCTCCACAATTAAATTATTTTAAGTTAAAATTTGTTTTTACAATATATATGTATTTGTATCTGTGCATACAGGATTAATAAAGAATTTAAAGACAAAACAAACATTACTCTCATGACCTTCATAAGTTTGCTCATTTATTTAATGCTCAATAACCCCAAAGAACATAGTGTTACCTTCATTTCACAGGTGAGAAAATTGAGGCAGAGAATGTCAATAACTTGTGCAGTTCACACAGACTTCACCAGTGGTTTGTTGTTGTGGTTTCCAAAACAAAGTTTGCTAATTCTAAAGCCTTTATGTTTTCCATCACCTCGCACCATGTTTTTTTACTCCATTATTTGAAGGCATTCCTCATTTTAGTTTTCTAGGGATGTGGGTGAAAGGTTGGAAATAGTGGAAAGGTGCAAATAGATAAAATCTAATAATGGCTACAATAGTAACCATCACAATAGTGGTGAGAATTATTACCTAAGGTGTCATCGACACCTTAAATGTTTTTTTTAGTAAATGTTTATTTGGTTTTTTTTTTGGGGGGGGGAGAGAGAGAGAACAAGTAGGGGAGGGGCAGAGAGGGGGTTACACAGAATCCAAAGCGTGCTCCAGGTTCTGAGCTGTCAGGACAGAACCCAAGGCAGGGCTTGAAATCATGAACTGTGAAATCATAGACTGTGAGATCATGACTTGAGCTGAAATCAGACGCTTAACCGACTGAGCCATCCAGGCACCCCCATCAAGGGCTTTTCTTAAGACAGCTAATCAAGATACTTCTCAGAGGCACATTTTTAGAATTCTCGGCTAAATATATGACTTCAGCAGTATGAAAACGCACAAAACACTTGTTACTCCAAAGCATAGCATGCTCCATCTTTGACATGTCTGAGAGAAAGCATTTTCCAAAGGGTTCTTTAACTCTAGAAAATTTATATTCTGTCAGAAAAAATTTTTTTTTCTCTTTATGTGTTCAAGTTTGCAGAGAAACAGACCTCAAGACAGGAGTAGGAAAGATTTATTGAGAGAAGAAGCTAGAGAAGCTGGGGAGAAAGCTTCAGACTGAAAGGAAGATCTGACCACTGTGGAAAAAGAGAGAAAAGGAAGGAGGACTGGGTAAGTTTTTTTTCACAGGTTGGTTTATGGATTAAATTAAGTGTGATAACATATGTGAACCATTTAACAGCTCCTTGGTACTAAATGAATACTCCATAAACATGGGTCTCATTCTTAAGCTCCATTTTTAAAAATCATTGCAAGGAGAACCATAGATACCTGTTGCAATTTATCTGCCCTGTGCATTGTTCTTGGTAACAGAACTCTTACTGTTACAATGGAAAATTGATGTCAGGCTGGTGGTTCGGCTTCCTTGAGAACTTAGCAAACAATGTTTACACAGCCTCAACGCTAGAAAAGTTTGTAGATAAATCCACATGACAGAGAAAGACGTTAAAAACCAACATTCCTCCTCATATGATTGCTCAAATTAAAAAATCATTCCTTTTATTTTAGAAATCTTTCATTTGGAGGCATTTGCACTTTTCAAGAAATATGTTATTTGCAAATACTTTTCAATAGAGCATTTGGAATAAATGGTATAACTCACAGTCAACTATTATCCAACCAATTCTAATTTGCACTTGATTGAAAAGTTGAAATATTTTAAAATAAGATAAAGAACTGCATCTATACACACAACCTGGCCTGACCTTTGACTTAACGGACAAGCCAATTTAGTAAAAGTAAATTAGAAGCTTTGAACCAAATAATGACTTGCTGCATTCGATATGAGAACAAATATGATTTGGTCGAATTTTAATTTATTGAGGCTTTGTCTAAAGTTAAATCATCTCAAAGTTATGGATATTAAACTTAAAACTGAGCATGACATTTAAAAAAATCCTATTTTGACTTTAGAGGAAGAGGTAAAATTGTGCTGAAATATTAATATATGCTTTATGCCACATATGACATTTCTTTCAGCATCCCTTAAACTTTAAGAAATACATATTCATTATAAAAAATGGATAACATTCATAAAAATATTTAAAATTAAAAATGAATCTGTCCTTGGTTCTACTATCTACAACAACTATTGTTAACATTTTAATATCCTTCCTAAATAAAGCAAGCTGAGGTAATTATGCTCCAAAAATATATATTTAGAAAATAAATAGCAGGTTTAATGTTGGAACACTATGCTTTCTTATTCTTAAAAACTATGTTTCCTTTTCTTCTTGATTGCGGTCGTTCAGTTATTAACCTTATTATCATTTTACTTCAGAACATTCTTAACTGCCCCTCCGAAAAATGCTGCATGGAAATATTATTTCTTAATTCAAGTAAATGTAAATCAAGTTTCAAATGTTTGGGGCAGTTTATAATGTTACTAATTTGAGAAACCACTATGTTTTTTTTAAAACTCCTTTTGGAAATCCTTATGAAAATTAGGAAGTCATTTATACAAATGTGCTTTCTGAACAGTGTAAACAAGTTTCCTGGAATGCAGGAATAGTGTGTATTCAAATTGCTCTCTGTGCACGTAGACCAGTGAGTGCAGCTTCTTGGCCTAACAAACAGCACCGAATAGGAAAGACGGTGGTACTTACAGTGTCTCATACCAGTTTGGGTGGCAGAGCCCATAGGCACACAGTCTATAGTGGGAGCTTTGGCACTGGATCTATCTTTTCTTCTTGCCATAGGAATATTACAAGAGATCTGTGACTAGAACAAAATGGAAAAATAAAGAAAATGAAACTATAATTCTTCCCTCGTATGTATGTGCTCTGTAAAAAAAAAAAAAAAAACAGTTTTCCTGTGAGGGTAACTGTCATAGATGTTACTGTCCTTTAATGTGGGATTGAATGTGAGAGGGAGTAAAAGGAGACAGCTGTCCATTTCTTACATGCAACATACATTTGATTGCCTATATAAGATGTTTAGTGACCACTAAGCAGGATGGGAAATGTCATTTCTAATAAAACGGGATGAAGAGGGAAACATGCTACAAGAAAATATGATTCTTTTGAGATTGTATTTTCAATAAAATGGACTTCCTCTTCCCTTGAGCAATATCTTCACTATTTAGCCACAAATAGGCAGACATTTTGGTGATTTGAGGTATTTGCATTAGAAAAAAATAAGAAACATGTTTGAATTTGCAAAGGATTTGGAGACGGAAAAAAATAAACCAAACCAAGTTTGTGATGTTAACAGAATCTATTGAAAAATCTGGGACTCAGAGGAAAAAAATATGAAGTGGAAAACGCATGAGTTTTGGAATCACATAGGTAAGCGTAGATTTCATTGAAATCAAGGTTGCATTTTTGGTACACTTCACTAAGAATTATGTGAAGTCTGATTTCTTTGAATCCTATTTCCTTTATCTATAAAATGGAGTTCTCAGCAGTGACTTAACAAGCTCTTAATATGTACCAGATACTGTGCCAAATTCCTTACATTCTCACTTTAATTTCTTAGAACCGCCGTGATCTAAGGCAAGTATAACTGTCCCCATTTTGTAGAGAGAAATAGACTCAGGAATACTGAGAAACTTGCTCACCTTTCACAGACAATAAATAGCAAATTTGGATCTGTGTTCTTTAGCCACAATGCTATACCATGCTCCCTGCAGTAATAGCTATATTACAATGAATATCACAAGCTAATGATTTAAATGTTTTATGTCATGGTATTTGAATTAGCTCTGCTTTTTCCAGGTAGTGCCAGAAATAGATTATTAGTTGCTGTTGCATTTTCCTTAGTTTTTATGGAGATTATCTTCCAATTATG
This sequence comes from Leopardus geoffroyi, assembly GCF_018350155.1. NCBI lineage: Eukaryota > Metazoa > Chordata > Mammalia > Carnivora > Felidae > Leopardus > Leopardus geoffroyi. Next base: position 46,581,251 of record NC_059333.1, on the reverse strand, counting down.
TGACCCTTAATGCTGCTTTCATGTCCTCTCAAAAGTACGGAGTCACATCTGTCACATCTGGAATATAGGCTTGGAGTTTGTGAAATGGTTGACAATATCCTTGCAATCACAGGAGGAATGTTCAACTATCACATGAGTATAACTGCGAATCACTAATTTTTGTTACAAATCATATCAGATTTGCACTAAGAAAAGTCTTCCATTTAAATAGGACATAAATGTCACAGAGAGAAAGAAATGACTAGGAATCAAGTGCAAGTTACTATACCACTCATTTTGCTAATCATAATACCACTAGAATGACCTACAAAATTCAAGGAGAATGGAAGGATTCATGTTCCTAAATGAAGTGTAACTGGTATAGTCTTCTAGCCCCTCATAATTACAACATATAAGAAGTAAAGTAAAAATTAAAAATGGGAGTATTTAACATTTGTAAAAATCCTTAAATTTAATTTAAGCCAGAGATGGCATGTTTCTAGGATGTTCTGTTTAGTTCAACAATCATGAATGCCTGATTTGGAATAGGATATAGACATACAAAAATGAAGACATGGCTCTCCCCCTCCCCCTGGGGGAGCTCTCTCCCAAGCTCCCAAGCCTGGGGAAAGACCACCAATGATTCCATAGGCAGGTTGCAGGAGCTGCTGTGCTGAGGGAAGGCACTGGGAAATGGGGAATGAATGCTAAAACAGCCAATCTCTCATCACCATTTAAAAATTGTAAACGTGTATGGGGTGCTTGGGTGGTTTAGTTGGTTAAGCATCCAACTTCAGCTCAGGTCATGATCTAGCTGTTCATGAGTTTGAACCCCGTGTTGGGCTCTGTGCTGACAGCTAGAGCCTGGAGCCTGCTTTGGGTTCTGTGTCTCCCTCTCTCTCTGCTCCTCCCCTGCTTCTGCTCTCTCTCTCTTAAAAATAAACAAACATTAAAAAAACTATAGATGGGGGCGCCTGGGTGGCGCAGTCGGTTAAGCGTCCGACTTCAGCCAGGTCACGATCTCGCGGTCCGTGAGTTCGAGCCCCGCGTCGGGCTCTGGGCTGATGGCTCAGAGCCTGGAGCCTGTTTCCGATTCTGTGTCTCCCTCTCTCTCTGCCCCTCCCCCGTTCATGCTCTGTCTCTCTCTGTCCCAAAAATAAATAAACGTTAAAAAAAAAAAAAATTTATAAAAAAAAAAAAAAACCAAAAAAAAACCCAAAAAACTATAGATGTCTGATAGCTCTGAAATTGTTGCTCTTAAGGAAACAAGCACACGTACAGGTAACAGAAAGGCCTTACGAAAGAGAATCAGCAGATATTCGGGAAGGTTTCAAGGTCAATGTAGGGGTTATACTCACTCAGAAATCAGAAGAACCAGAGGACCTGTGATTGCAGAATTGATATTTTACAACAAATTTACTTTTAGCTACTATTTTTACCTGTGTACTTCATTTTTAAAATTTTTTTTTTTTCAACGTTTATTTATTTTTGGGACAGAGAGAGACAAAGCATGAACGGGGGAGGGGCAGAGAGAGAGGGAGACACAGAATCGGAAACAGGCTCCAGGCTCTGAGCCATCAGCCCATAGCCTGACGCGGGGCTCGAACTCACGGACCGCGAGATCGTGACCTGGCTGAAGTCGGACGCTTAACCGACTGCGCCACCTAGGCGCCCCTGTACTTCATTTTTAAAAAAATGGAACTAGCTTTACTTTTTTTTTTCCTTAATGCGATATTAATGCATATTCTTTTTGGAAAATACAAGTTATAACAAAAATAAAAATCACAAAAATAAAAATCAAATAAAATATTAAAAATCACCTACCTAGTGAGGAACAAAGTTAACATTTTGCTGTATAGGGTTCTGGTAGTCCTGTATTCTTATATAAATGAAATAGTCATAAACATGCAATTATTCTGTAGAATATTTGTAGAATAGAATATTCTACAAATAGAATAGAATAGAATATTTGTAGAATATTCTGTAGAAAATTGTACTATTTTGTAGCCTGCTTTTCTTTTAACTTAATTTTATTTAATTTATTATGAAGATTTTTTTCATGTCAGTACATGGTACGGTACTCATAAAGGCTGTGTAGTCCTACATTGTAAGGATGTGTAGGAACCTTAATTTATTCAGTCAATTCTCTATCAGTGACATTTAGATTATTTTCACTTTTCTACTTTTGCAAACAGTGTTGCAATAAAAATGCATGTACATATATGTTTGCACATGGCCATAGGTATATACATAATTACATTAAAATCCTAGAAGTGGAATTGCTTTTTGTAAATGTTTCTAAATTTTCTCTAGCTTAATCAACTTCCACTCAGTAGACTGTCCAAGAATTTCTACCCACACCCCACCCCTCCAATCCTGGTCAACCTCAGTATTTAATGTTTAAATCTTTGCCAATATAATAGGTAAAATTTGTATTTTGTTATTTTAATTTGGCCATCTTTGATTATTAGGCTAAATGTTTTCATAAATTTATTGGTAGTATCTTTTCTATATTTGAATTATAGAGTTGAAATTACTGTTATTTATAATCCTAAACGCTGCATAAGTTATACACTTCTGCATTTACTTTTTAATTAGAAATAGAGTGGCCATTTCCATCTACCTTTAACTGGTCTGAATCTGTTTTTGTTCTTTTTCTTTTTCTTTTTTTTCTTTCTTTTTTTTTTTTTTTTTTTTTTTTTGCTTTAAACATAAAACCACAGGCCAAGTTTCATTTCTCATTTACCACTTCTCCTCCTGAGTTGTCAGTTTTGCTTTTGGTCTAAAGTGAGGGTAAGTGAGAGGGCATCTCAATAAATCACTGTCTTCGGGCAAGATTTGTATAGAGTTATCTTCTTTGCATATCTTATTTTAGTTCGTCATTTGAAAATAAATTTAAATTTAATACTGCTCTATGTGCGTTCTCCTGTTTAAAATCATCATTTACACTTGAGACCCTTTTAAAAACAACAAAAGAATTTTTATTTGGGGATGTCAGTGTGAACACTTCTTTAAGGAAATGTGACAACATTTAGGAAACAATCGTGTCAAAATAGCACTTACCTGAAATAGCATTTATCCAATGACTTGGATATGGACTATTTATGGGCCTTTCCCTAAACATTAGAAAAGATCAAAGAAAGTGATTTGACTTATGGAGCACCTGCATGGCTCAGTTGTTTAAGCGTCCAACTTTGACTCAGGTCATGATCTCACAGTTCGTGAGTTAGAGCCCCGCATCCAGCTCTGTGCTGACAGCTCAGAGCCTGGAGCCTGCTTTGGATTCTGTGTCTCCCTCTCTGTCTGCCCCTCTACTGCTCACACTCTGTCTCTCAAAAAATAAATAAATGTTAAAAAATTAAAAAAAAAAAAGAAAGCGATTTGACTTATAATTATTATCATTATCTAACAAGCTCTTCTTGAGCATTAGTACTTCATTCTTTTGTTCAAAAAACAAGTAACAATGGGGATTATAAATTCCATGAAGAAACAAGTTCTACTTCTTTACATCCTACAAGAGTCTAATAGTGCTATATATATATATATATATATATATATATATATACACACACACACACACACACACACATTTATATATATATGTATATAGTAAATTATTGTGGAAACAGGCTACTTGTTCAACTTTTTAATAGGGAATGTGATGCACTTATATTTTTATTGTAATTGTTGATATATTTACATATTTATATATGCCATTTTACTATATGTTTTCTTTGCTTTATTTTTATTTTCTTTCTTGCACTCTTTCAAGTACTTTAGACTGAGTATTAGCAACAAGATTCAACAGATACTCATCAGCTGCATTTGTACATAACATGTTTGTGTATTTGTGTGTGTGTGTGTGTGTGTGTGTGTGTGTGTGTGTGTGTGTCTGGGTGTATGTATGAGAAAGTGAGAGAAATTTTGTAAGTGACTTTTATTTGCCTATTTTGAAATCCGTCACTTATGCTAACAAATTTTGGGCTATCATAGTGCATTGTGTACAATAGACACTTTGCATTAACAGTTTGATTTTTTAGTTATTGACTATTTTCAAGGAACTCCACAAGTCTGTGGCATAAAAGGCATCAATTTAAGCCACTGTCCCCTGATGTGATGAACAAATAACCCATCGGGAAAGGCCCAACACCCAGATTGACCTTTCAATTCTGCTTCATTTTCTACACCTCATACAGTAGATCTGCACAGGCTACACTGTATTAAGCTTACATGAAGTAATCATATGTTCTTCTAGAATTTGCAGGTTTAGAGATTTGTGACAATTTTGCAATACAAAGTTCTTAAATACTTTCTATACTCTATAAATAAAAAGAGCAAAGTTGTTTGTTGAAGACTCTGCCTGAGAAAATTTTTTACAAATTAAAAATAGTCTTTTCGTTGCATGTATTTTTTGATGCATAATATTTTATTTCATCTAAAAACATCACAAGAATATTTATATCTCCTGCTTGTATGTAATTAAGAGCAAATGGAAGAGTACATTTATAAAGTACAGGTCATAAAGAATTTCTAGCAGGGAGAACCATTTATATTTCATTTTGAACTAATTGTAATATGGAAATGAAATCTTTCTAATTAGAAATGATAGGAGATAGCAAATAAAAATGTTTTTTCCCATCGGTGTTGACATCACAGAGTACTTGTAGATGAAGCCTAACTCTTTGTAGTATGGCAATGATAGGAAACTAGCTAATTATTAAATCTTCTTAATTAGCAAATAAGAAAGTCACTGAGTGATGTCAGATAGATAATGATAACCTATACTAGATCTGTAGAACATTATAAAGTATTATGAACATTGTATCATAAATTCTTTAAACAGGCCACTTGCCTAAATTAACAACAATTCAACTTAATCACATGTGGTCAACTTTAAAAAGGCCCACCGTAATTTAAAAGATTTTTTTTAACGCTTATTTATTTTTGAGAGAGAGGGAGAGAGAGAGAGTGGGAGAGAGCCAGAAAGAGAGGGAGACACTACATCTGAAGCAGGCTCCAGGCTCTGAGCTGTCAGCACAGAGCCCGATGCAGGGCTCAAACTCAAGAACTGTGAGATCATGACCTGAGCCTCAGTCAGATGCTTAACTGACTGAGCCACCCAGGAGCCCCTAAAAGAGACAACTGTAATTTTTTTTTTATTTTTTTTTTCAACGTTTATTTATTTTTGGGACAGAGAGAGACAGAGCATGAACGGGGGAGGGGCAGAGAGAGAGGGAGACACAGAATCGGAAACAGGCTCCAGGCTCTGAGCCATCAGCCCAGAGCCCGACGCGGGGCTCGAACTCACGGACCACGAGATCGTGACCTGGCTGAAGTCGGACGCATAACCGACTGCGCCACCCAGGCGCCCCAAGACAACTGTAATTTTAAAGTACCTTTGGGTCTTAGAAATTTGTTACTTATATAGTTAAACCGAGAACTTTTTACTTTAATAATGTCTGTCAACTAACAGAATAGTTCCCCCCACTTTTAGATTAGTGAATGGGAATTTCATGTAAGTTTACATTTTACTGTGACTTAAGTTGCCATAAGAACCTTCGCTTCATTAACAGTTTGGCACATTGAATATTTAAAGTAGGTTTGTTTGGTGTTTTTTTTTTTTAACGTTGCAGGACGCAGTCTTAGGATGCAATTCCCATTTAGGAAATGTAACTCTACAAAGGAGATGACAAAGACAACCAGAAGTGCCAAGAGTAAGTCACAGGTCACTGTTACTGTTGATTTTCCCTGTCCGCTTATATGTAAAGTCTAGTCATGATTGTTTACTCATAGACTTGATAAAAACAGAATGTTGACTCAAAGAAAAGAACTTAAAATAAAAACCAGCATTTGCAACAGACAAACCATCCTATCCCAATCTCTGTGGAAGGCAAAATCCAATAACCATTTACAAATACTCTGATGGTTGGAATAATCCTCCCGCTTTTTCTCCAGATGACACTTCTTTCTCTCACGGTGCTGGAGGCCATCATCTTGCTAGCTGGCTACACCAGTGGCTCTGCTACAGTAAATTCATAATTCTTCTAATATTGCTTGTCTTTTGTGAATGAGCTCTGCAGGAAAACTGAGACCTCCTGTTCACTGTGGCACACACACCTAATGAGTCATTTCTCACTTTTGAGATTGCCAGGAGGAATAGAGAATGATTGGAGGAGCCAAGATGAATCATAGGAGAAGAGTTCTTTCACTCAGCTCACCATCATACTGTGCATTTCTGCATCTATTTAAAAATTAACTCGTGACCCCTAGTAATATTCCACCCTCAGTCACGCACATTGGTTTCCTTTAAGACCATTATTCTCACTAGCGTTACTCTCACTCAGAGGTGATTTTGGCTTGTTAGAGGCGACAAATGGTGGGCCTTCCAGAACTATCAGCTTAGTGTTACTCTTTTGGTATGGCCTGAATGGAGTAAATGTGTGTTTGTGATATGTGAACCTTGAATACATGGATTTTAAAATTAATTACAAGTTATTCAACGACATCTTATACAGACTTTCTTGGAGAACTTTTTTTGTGGTGAGTTCAAGAAAAATTGTTTGAGAAATGTTTGGGAGATGACTATCCTTTTATACTTGTCCTTAAAGACCTGGCAGTGGCTTTGGATCACTTTAAAAAATGACAACAAATGAGGTTAATCTGTAGTGATTTCCACATATACTTATTCTTGCTAAGTTTTATTTTGTTTTTCTAACTTTAGATGTAACTGGCCAGATGTGGTTGTTAGGATGTCAGATTAATTTTCTAGAAATTCATGGAAACGTGTGTTGATTTGTTTTACTAATGACATGAAATGACCACAAAGCAGCTCTCAGAATAGTTTGAGATAACAAAAATCTTGATAAGCTATGTTTCTACATGTATCTATATGTATATAAGTATATAAATGAATTTGTCTTAAAATGTGGAAATATCCTGGTTTAAAAATCTGCAAAATGAGACCTATTGATACAATTTATAATAAACCTTTTAATGCTATTATAATGTAAATTACATTTCATACCAGAGGACTCCATATATGACATCGTAAAATACCAACTTAATCAAGTTTTGAACTTTTTACTATCAGAGTTATTCTATCTATAAATTTATATCTGCTTTTCCTTCCATCATTGGAACATTATGAGTATAATATATGCAATATGCTAAGATTTTTGTAAGGCATATTCTTAATATTTGTTAAATGAGAGTGATTGTCACTTGATACTGTAGTTTGGAAATTTTCTTTCTTTCTTTCTTTCTTTACTCTCATTTTAAAAATTTTTTAGCATTTTTATTTATTTTTGAGAGACAGAGAGAGACAGAGCACGAGCAGGGGAGGGGCAGAGAGAGAGGGAGACACAGAATCTGAAGCGGGCTCCAGGCTCCGAGCTGTCAGCACAGAGCCCGATGTGGGGCTCCAACTCACAGGCTGTGAGATCATGACCTGAGCCTAAGTCAGATGCTCAACCGACTGAGCCACGCCGGCGCCCCTGTAGTTTGGAAATTTTAAAGTAACACTCAGCAATTAATAATAGGAACCAATAGCTTTATATAATAACTTTTACCCAATATTTAAAAACACTTTTGTATTTATTAGACTTATAATATTCTTGACAATTCTATAGACATAGATATTACCAACTACTTTAGGTATGAAAGATTACAATGATTTACTCAATGTCCCAACATTAAGAATGAAGCTGAATCTAATAACCCATTTTTTTCTCATTTCCTAACAAATACTTTACCTGATTTATTGAGCTATTTTTTAAAAGTAGCATTTCTCAAAGACATTTATTTCCCTGATTAGTAATAGTGTTTTTGCTGATTTGTTTTTATAACGTGAGTGGCTTCTACCTTTTATATTTTGTTTTTATTTAACTTTAGGAGATCTATTTAACTGTTTTCAATTCAGTTTAAAGTTTTCCAAGAAACCTTATTTCTTATCATTTACAGTCCTTTTTTTCTATATCTATAATAAAGTATTAAAAGCTTTTATAATATCAATATTAATAATAACTGTGTTGGTAGAAATTAACACAACATAGAAGAATACTTAAGAAAATTATATTTTTATTTAATACAGGTTAATAGAAATTAATAAATAAACCAATTTATAAAACAAAACACTGTATTTTCAACTTCTAAATAGATTATGGTATGCCCAATATTTGAGATTTCTTTTAATGTGAAAGATACAGGGGATGAGCTTGAATTACCTAGTCTCTGAAAAGATTCTAAGCTTTCTCTGATTTTCAAACCTAATATTTAGAAGTAAAATAGTAATTAATTTGCGTCAACACTGAGGGTCAACACATAACCCACTTTCTCTTGAATCAAAAGATATTTACAATAGTATGTTTTTTGTAGCAAAAGCCTTTTGTGGTTGCTGCTAATTACATGTTTTTCACTTCAAAGTCTTTAAAAGGAATATACGTGCAAGTAGACTTAATAAATTTTTATTGGGTGAAAGAATTCAGCAAAGTCTCTGGGTTTGGAAAAATGTATATAAAATATCAGTAATATCTTCATTTTGTATTTTTCACTTCAGCTAAATACAGAGCATACTGTCTTCCTATATTACTGAATCAAGTCTTGAAATGATATACACCAAGCAAATGATGCTATAGAAAATGTGTAGCACTAACATTTTAATTAAAATGTAAAATGATAATACACATGGTGATGTAGCTAAGCATTTGAGGACCTCCAATTATATTAGTAGTTACATTTCATTTGATAACTCAATAACTAGTAATTAAAAACATGTAATTAAAACAAAGTCATATCCTAATGTATGAAGTCAATGAAAACAAAAGAGCATAGTAAAACCCTCTTGAAAAGTAGTTACTATGCCATTATAATGAGATATATTTTTACCAATATATCTTATAAGGAAAATAAAGGTCAAACTTTGCCCTGAGCTCTCTTGTTAAAATACTCTAGAAGACCAGGTGATAAAGGAAGTCCTAAATCATAAACACAATACAGAATGATTTTATCCCCATGAATTTTTTGACAGTCCAAAGTTATTGTGAATGGCTTAGGGTGAAAGATAACATTGGAAGGCAGTAAAGAATCGCCATACAAAGTTTTAAAGATTAAGGCCAGACTCTCGCTTTGTTACTCAGTAATAATGAACTAAAGGGCACACGTATATTTTTTGCTACCTGTATTGTTAACACATTTCTCACCAGATGAAAGTGGGCAGAATCCTTTAGATGTAGTCCAATTGAAGCCCATTATGAAGGGCGGTGTGGGTCAAGGTACCATTGTTCTTGAGAGAGGAAAAGGCCTGAATGTACATAAACAATCATGAAGAAAGGAATTGATCCAAGCCAGCCTTTATGTCAGAGTTCAAGGTCTACAGGAGTCGTATTTTGCCGGGTAAACTAGATTGACCAGAGTTAAAAGAAAGCCATTCAGCTAAACAAAACAAAACAAAACAAAACAAAACAAAAAAAAAAAAACAAAAAAAGGAAAACAAAACAAAACAAAAAAGACAGCATATGGTTTAATTATAGCCATGAACACAGGGACTTTTCATTCATCTCTTTAAAAATAAACTCTTCCTTGTATTCGTGAAGTGATGCGAATATGAATACCAACAGCAATACTTTTTTTCCTTCTTTATCGCTGACACAAGTTAACTCTCCAATCTACTAACAGAGCTTGAAATGTCACAGTGACTTTTAGAGTGACACAGACCTCTTCCTCCTTCTGGCCGAATCTTCCACATGAATGAAGTTGGAGAGAGCCTTGGGGAGGTGACTATCTGATGTCTCAGTGCTGCTCCCAAAGTCATAGTTCTTCAGGCAAGGGAACAAGCAGTGCAAGATAGCCCGGCGGATGTAACTGTCAAAGATATAGTAAATGAAAGGGTTGACACAGCTGTTGGCAAATGCCAAAGGCCCACTCACCTCCACGCCTAGCTGGATAAAAGATGAGGAAAAGTAGACTTCCTGCTGCAACCCAGAGACAATGGCCAGGAGCTTGAAAGTATTGAAGGGCAACCAGGAGAAGACAAAGGCTGCCACAACAATAAAGATGATCTTTATGGATTTCCTCAGCTTTTTGTTATGTTTTCCCGACTGTTGGTAATGGGCATACAGCTTCCTTGTGATGCAACAATAGCATGTCACAATGCTCACCAAAGGGACAAAGAAGGTAAAAATTAAGGCCACCAGGGCCCAAGTCAGTTTGATTGGAGTAGCGCTCCTCTCTGCACAGTATGGCTTATCATCAATCAGGGTGAGCTCCCTGGACAGAAGAGTAGGCAAACCCAAAAGGCAGGAGATAAACCAGACACTGGCACAGACTCCATATGCACAGTCTCTCCTCCTGAATTTCCTGGATACGGCTGGGCGCATGATGGCCAGGTAGCGGTCAACACTCATGCAGGTGAGCAAGAAGACATTGCAGTGCATGTTGACTGAGATCATGTAGGAGCTGCCTTTGCACAGGAAAGAGCCTGTCCTCCACAGTCCTAAAGATGCTTCTTTATCCACCCAGAGAGGCAACGTGACAAGGAAAATGAAGTCAGACACAGCCAGGTTGATGATGAAGATGTCGATCAGTCTTCGGCTGCCCCGTTTGAAATGCAGTGCACTCATGAGGACTAGGTTCCCCAACACTCCCGTCAGGAACACAACTGCGTAGAAGATGGGAAGGAAGACAGATGTGTAAGCAACACGGGAGTGGGTCTCCTCAATATCAGGATTTTGGCTTGTAGCATAGAAATAATCCAAATAAACAGCAGTTGCTTCTGGGTCCATCACTAAGGTCAGCTGCCAGATCCGATTAAGTTTCCTTACCTAGGAAGTTTTTGTATAAAGGTTTAAAATCGCAGGGCAGCTTCTTTTATATAGTGGCTACCTCTTCCCCACCACCCCCACCACCCCACCCCTTAAAAGATCTTGGGACAAGCATAAAAACAGAGATTAAAAAACACAGTTTCTACCAATCCTCAGAAAGAACACCACCCTGGTTGGTGTTTGGTGGTTGTGGTTGTGGTTTTCTTTATTTGCATTTGCCCTGGAGACGGGGGTGCTTTTTTGACTTCTGTCTTCAAGATATTCAGTTTGTTTATTTAAATCCAGAAATTAGAAAACAAATAAACTTTTTTTCCTTACCTACTTTAAAGACATCCTTTGCTTTTCTGACACTGAAAATCCTTTTGATCTGGTTTGCTGTTTCACAGACAAGGTACTATTTTCTTTTACAATTTTAAGGTGGTGATGACAAAGATAGTCCTTTTATTCACATCCCTGGTAAAAGTGAGGAAAGTAGTCTTTCACTGCAGAAAGAGTGAATTGAAAATTTCCCGAATCATACCAGTCTACATCTACAGCAAACATAACGATTCTAATTAGGGTATGAGATTCTTTCCCCTTACTTGCTTCTTTCACTGTTTACAAAATTAATCCTGTTTCATTCAATATGTTTTTAAAAATTCTCAAGAGACTGGGACCATGTCTTGTGCTGTTAATACTAGTTTTAAAAATTTTCCACTGTCATTAGCACAGTACCTTGCACGTGATAGGCCCTTTGGAAATGTTAATTTACTTGAATTATTCAGGAAAACTCTTGGTTTTGTGATCTAGTATAATCAACAAGTATGTATTCATTGTGGTTCAACTGCAGGCTTATGTAGCTTACAAACACAGGTTTAAAAATGGCAAACTGCTATTTTTACACTCTTTTTAAAATTTATTTATTTTGAGAGAGAGAGAGAAAAAAAAAAGAGTGCATGAGCGGGGGAAGGGCAGAGAGAGAAGGCGAGAGAGAGAATCCCAAGTAGGCTCCACACTGTCAGTGCAGAGCCCTACATGGGGCTCCAACCCATGAACCATGAGCAGAAATCAAGAGTGGGCCACTCAGTCGACTGGATAGTGAGCCATCCAGGCACCCTACACTCTTATCTGCTTTGTAATTCAACCAGCAAAGTTCCTTTTTGTTAGAAAAAACATCCTTGATTAGGAGATTTTCTCTCTACCTCCAAGTAACTCCCCTTCATCAGACTCTGGGTCCCCCCCCATCTTGTCTTTTTCATACCTCACTACTGGAGCAGTGATTTTTTAGCTTTTGAGCTGTGACTTATTTTTAAGTACCTCCACAAACCAGTGAACTTCACTTTTGGGATTATTGACCTAGCTGAGACGGACCTCTAATAAGTGACATTATAATGGAGTTGCCAGTGCAGGCACTTTAACAGAAAGATTTGGGGTTCATTCAAAGCATTTGAGAAACGGGCTAACAACAGACGGGTCCTATCATATCTTCCTGTCATCTGTTCCTTTTCATATTAGGAAAACTGTCGTGGAGTACAAATCCTGAAATCGACTCCATTTATTTCAGTTCTTTACTGGTCAAAGTGGCTTAAGGCTCTTTCCTTCTCTCTTTCCCTCCATCTGGTTACATAGCCAAAGTTACAGTTTCAGGCTGATACTGCTATTGCGTAGAAAAACGCATGCCTGTGAATTAAAACACCATTGTTTAACATTTGAAGTCCTTTCTACTGAATTTTTATTTTACCCATAATTAATATATTGAAAATAACTATCTTGCCTTTTGTACCCCTTTCTTGTCACTGTTTCCTGATGTATTCTAATGTGACCTGAGTCTCAGGCATGTGGGTCTAGGTCAGGGAAAGACGAGGGCTCCCCTGATCTGGGGCACCCCCAGCAAGTCACTCAGAAGTTGATTTACAACTGGGCTCTGCCTTTCTTTGTGTCCCTAGCATTTCTGTGTTGTTCGTGGGGGGCATATTTCCCTAAGTGTAGGCTGCAGATGAGAGAAACTAATGCTTTGACATTTCTGGAATAGAAATCTTTCCCACCGAGTAAGCCTTAAATACTTAATGTAATCGTTCATTTTGTCAAATAGTTTGATCTAGGGCAGTATTTACTTGACAAGGATCGGTGGAGTAAACATAGAATATTTAAACACTATATCTATCCATAGATATATCTGTATTTTTCTTGTATCTCAAGAATTCCAATAAAAGTATCATAAAATGAAAAAAAAAGTTCATGCTCATATTCCAGAGAAAAATGTCTGGCCTACATTTATTCTGCAGGTCTTAAATTTTCTTTCAGCATTCAAGTTGTTGGCTTGTTGATGTAAACTATCTCAAATAAATCTGACTGCCTCACTGAACTTTGGAGCAGCTGTGGACCAAATATCTTGCTTTATCATATACAGTCACTTTGGAATATGGTAGTTCATGGTAGTATGTTGCAATGTGAGAATATCCACCATGGATCAAAACGATCCTGGGACTTGAGTCAGAAAACAGATTAAGTATTTTGAGGCAAAAAGGAAACAAACAGCATAGTCCTGGGCTTTTAATAACTCAAAGAGTACAAAGCTATTATAAGACAGAATCCACAATAAAAGCTGACTAGATAAAGTAGGGGAAGTCATCGTTCCAAACAAACAGCACAACAGTCATGTTTAGAACTTTGAATGCTCTTTGAAATAAACATGAGGATACTAACAATAAATAACCAACTACACATAGACCAAAACCCAGAAACAACACTGGATACCATAAGCCTGTGGGAAGGCAGCAAGAACAAAGTGATGACAAAAAAAAAAAAAAGAGTAAGATGTAAATATTAATAACTGAATGACAGCACACACACATGCCCCCTTTTAAGAACTGTTTTCCCAGAAAAAAAATGCTCAACTCTCCTTTATTTTATAAGTACATAAATACAGTTTATATTCAACTTTAGATATTATGCTTTCCATCCTTAGCAGGGATAATTACTTCCACCTTTGTGTTCTCTAAGATATTTTACAATACTGCTTATTAAATTCCCATTACTTCATTTCACATGATTAGTTGTTTTGGTGTCTGACTTCCTGAGCTGATCATGAGCAACTTGAAGGGAGAGGCCATCAATTTCCTCTTCATCATCTCTAACATAAAGGAGTTACCTAGCTGAAGTCTTCTTTGGACTCTCAAAGTCATGTTTTAAACCTCTGAATGCCAGGCCACATTACCCATTTAGAGTTACCTGAGTGCCTCCTAGACCTAGCTTTCTGAACCCTGTCCTAGATCTACTGAATCAGAATCATCTGGAGACGACTCCAGGTGATTCCTAACAAGGTCGCTTATTATACAAGCCTCCAAGGTGATTCTCACACACACTGAAGTTTAGAAGCACTGTTTTAATTTACATACCTTCACCAACTTTACATGTTATGCTTTGTTATGATTTTGGCTAACTTTTTTTTTTTCAGCTTAAAAATCACCTCTAAACTCGAACTTCTTAGCAACCTTCTAGTCTGATATCACAAAATTTTTGGAATTAATTTAGACTTCTGGGCCCTACCTATTCTGCACCTCATTTCCTGAGATATGTTCAGAATTGTATCAAACGTTGAAGATGGGGAGACAGTCGGGTGTTGTCCCCTGAGATGTCTGCTCAGCTGAATACAGTATTATCTGTCATACAGCCCTAGCTGTGACTTGCAGACTTGCTTCACAGGTGGGCTGATGATTTTGTGAGTACAGCCACCCTAACTGGCATTTTGGCATATTCTGCTTCTGCCTTTTCCCTATCAATCACTCTGGCCCCTCTATTAGGTAGGGATTAATCAGATTATATAGCCAGTAGCACAGGAGAAAGAAATCTCTATTCATACACCCTACTGATTTGTTCCTGAATAAGTGGCAAAGATTATGAAGCAAAGTTTTTGTTTTTCATTAAACTTATTACAGTGATTGCATATTCATTTGTTAGAAACACTCTCTTGTTCATTTCTTACTTGAATATCATAAAGTGTATAGCCATTTAAACAGTCCAGTTTAAGAGATCAGTTCATATTCTAAGTCTCAGTGGCTTTTTTATTTGGACCGTTACTTGGAGAGTTTAGTGTAATGTACTGTAATGTAATATATCATGCCAAATTAAATGGCATGTATTTGCTGTTATCAGGGCCCTCCTCCCCTTCACTTATTAGATTATTTCCCTTGGTACCCCATATTTACATAAACAAAAGTGATATTATTTTAGGCACATATACTTTAGGTTTCTTCATAACAGTTGATTTAATCTGGATTTAGGTTGTGCGTAACAAAAATTGTGTTTACTTATATTAGTGTCCCTGGTACCCAGCACAGTGTCTGGCATACAATAGGTGGTCAATTAATGTTTGTAGATCCGGACTGAATTATGCTTGAATTTTGAATTATTTCCAATGAATAGGGAGGTTTCACAAACTTTTTAGCTTCCGTTTTCCATGATTACTGTTTATTGTTGAAACAGCAATGGTCTGTGTTGCTGTATCTTTTCTAATCAGAATGCATAGAGCCTTCCTCCTTTTCCTTTGTCCATCTGCATTTCCTGTATCTCTATCTTGTACATTGCCCAGCTTGGAGGTGTAGGAGATGAGAATCTCCCAATGAAACTTGAACATTGTGGATCTACGACAACTATATTTTGGAGTTACATTATTCTTCTTCCAGCAGAATGGAATTTTATGAATCATAAAATTTTAGAGCTTCAAGTGATATTACTGATCATCCAGCATAACCATTTTGTGAATGAGGACACTGGGACTCAAAAAGGGTCATTTACTAAAGACTCACACTGATGATATTAAAATAGAGGACAATTTAATTTTAAATTTTTTTTTTCAACGTTTATTTATTTTTGGGACAGAGAGAGACAGAGCATGAAGCGGGGGAGGGGCAGAGAGAGAGGGAGACAGAATCAGAAACAGGCTCCAGGCTCTGAGCCATCCGCCCAGAGCCCGACGCGGGGCTCGAACTCACAGACCGCGAGATCGTGACCTGGCTGAAGTCGGACGCTTAACCGACTGCACCACCCAGGCGCCCGAGGACAATTTAATTTTAAACTTCTCACCTACATTTGGTCCATTCACTGTCCTTCAGAAGCATGGACATCTAAATAACTATAGTTTGCTACTCTGTGTAGCATTTTACAGGAATTGCTAGAAGGAAAGAACCATTTTAGATGCACTTTTCTATTTGCCTCATCCTTGATTAATTTTGCCGTTGTCTAATGGATTGGTACAAGGAAATTCAAAGATTGATGCATTTTTTTCTGCGGAAGGTTATTGATTGGAAACCACAGCTTGTGTATATATCTATTTTCCTTCTTTTTGCCTTCCACAGTTTATAAGGAAAACAAGCAGGACAAAATTATATGAGAAAAACATAATGTAGATGTATCTTTCTTCAGGTAATTTTTAGTTTTTTAAAAAAAAATGTGATTAAAAATGAAATTTAAGTATATTAGGAAATTTGGTATTGAAGGGAATTCTTGCACAAGGAGTTTTTACCTAAGCACATGATACAAACAAGTTATAATATTTGCATATCTAGATTTGCAGCTATTGGTTTGTTTAAAATATAGTGTAACCATAACACCTTTGTCCTGAAACTAGAATCATCATTAGCAAATCAAGCCAGAGTTCTAGTTCAACTTTAGTTTTAAATCTAAATTTCCTAATTGGTACTTGGTTTCACTAAATCATCCCTTATTTGTGAAAATATGTCAGGCTAGCTATTGTTTCCCAAAGAGCAGAGTAATGAATGGGAGTAGAAATTTAACTCCATTAATTTATTAAGGACTTGTTTTGCCTACCCACACCATAAGCAAGCACCCAAAACAGAAAATACCCAAGATGCGGAGATAAATGAGAAATATGGTTATGTGCTTGTTGGTACTGGTGTGGTCAGGCAGTTCGAGTCTCCTGTGCGGAGTGGGTAGGATGGTCACAACCTCAAACACGCAGACACATCCAGGTGCCCCCTAAATTGAGTGAAATGTAAATGTGTCTGATGTATTTTCTAGGCATTCTGCAGACCTGATGAATGAAAGCAGCCTCTTCCTTTGCAGGCTTCCCCAGAAACATCTACCTCCTGAATCACGAAGATTTATGTATGCCATGAGCCCAGCCTGGGAATGCTCTGAGCCGAGCTCAGCAAGGATGCCTGAAATGTGGTCGTGGCAAGTCTTTCCTAGTCATCTGCAGTTAGCCCTGAGTTTCATAAACCTCCTGAAGTAAGCAGGACACCTACCTCTATAAATGGCTTAGTTCCAGCTTCTAGGGGAATTGGGAGCATTTGCTGTTTATATTGACCCTACCCATACATTATAGATATTCAACAAATATTTGCAAATACTAATAATTTAATGATTGTTTACTATGCCCAGACCCTGTGCTGGGCACTTTACGTGCATTTCTTTTTTTCATTTAATCTTGCCAATGGTCACTTGGGATAGGGAGTTTATCAACATTCATATTTTGGAGAAAAGAAAACTGCGACTTAAGAGGTTAACTAACTTGTCTAAGGTCACAAAACTAGTTAGTGCACCCTATTATCCAAGCTTGATTAGTCAGTTATTCACCCTGGGATCAGCTTCCTTGACTATGAATTGAGGTAGTGTCTTCCTCTTTCAAACTTCCCTTCTACCTGGGTTTATTTACCATGTGACTTCACCAGAGAGGTAGTTCTGAAGATAGGGGACTTGTGATGAAGGCCAAAGGACAAGGATATTTTCTGGTACATGACTCCTCCTTTCTGGTAGGAGTCAAATTGCATATTAACAATTTGCCTGTACATCTCCACCACTTTCTCTAGATGGTGCCTCTGACAAAGTTCTCCTTTAGTCAGACATTCTACATGAAAATCCAGTCATGTTTTAATATTATATTTGGCTAGTACCTTATTTTATTTATGTGCTAGATATGAATATCAGTTTGCCAACTCAGGTGAAAGAAGTAGAACCACAGACAGAAAAACAGATACTGTGCCTGCAACCTATCAGGACGGTAGAAATTTAGTATCAACTTTGAGCTAAATTCCAAGGCATTTGGGGATGGGGTAGGGTTTGAGAGCTTTTCTGGTCCTTGAGTAAGCTGTCTCTGTAAGTATGTGTTGAGAAATCCATCATTTACTGGTCTTGGGCCGTGTTCCTGGGTCCACATGCATTATTGCAAAGATTTCTCTGCTTTCTATCCATGAACTTCTGTGCAATACTTGAAGACTTAAGAGTCATTCTGTTACTTCCGTGACACATGGCCATCTGCACTCTCAGAGGCTGTCCATGACCTTATCTGCTTAAGACAACGTTCCCCCAAATCGAGTCTTTTTCACATTACTTAACAATTTTTTAAATTCACGTTTTTGAGGGGCGCCTGGGTGGCGCAGTCGGTTAAGCGTCCGACTTCAGCCAGGTCACGATCTCGCGGTCCGTGAGTTCGAGCCCCGCGTCGGGCTCTGGGCTGATGGCTCAGAGCCTGGAGCCTGTTTCCGATTCTGTGTCTCCCTCTCTCTCTGCCCCTCCCCCGTTCATGCTGTGTCTCTCTCTGTCCCAAAAATAAATAAACGTTGAAAAAAAAAATTAAAAAAAAAAAATTCACGTTTTTGACATATCTGGTACCCTCAGTATTACCATAACTTAATATTTTTCTTTAATTAACTGGAATTTATTTTAAAGTGAAACTGTACTGGGGCGTCTGGGTGGTTCATTCCGCTAGACATCTGTTGATTTCTGCCCAGGTCATGAGTTCACATTAGTGAGTTGGAGCCCCTGCATCCAGCTCCGTGCTGACAGTGCAGAGCCTGCTTGGGATTCTCTCTCTCTCTCCCTCTCTCTAGTCCTCCCCCACTTGTGCTCTCTCTCTCTCAAAATAAATAAAATAAACGTTTAAAAAGCATTAAAATGAAACTCTACTATAATAAATAGAAAATTTGTATCGCTTGCCATAAAGAGAAAGTAGCCATTAACATAGATTATATGAAACCCAAACATTACATTCTAGATGTATACGGTCAAGTCACATCTTTCTTAGTCTAAACTTACTAAATCCAGAAGGACTATCTGCTTCAATGGGAGTGAGATTGTGGGAGAGGACATAAATGGGTTAATATCGCAGAAGTATCTTACTGCTATTGACATATTTAGAGGTAGGGCTATGTCACAGGGAGAGCACAGAACTGGAAAACCTGTTATATAAGTCACAATCAATGACTGTCGGTGATCAGAGACAGGTCGCCTTTGCAGACCTTCCTCCCTTCCTTCATAAAATACAAGATTCCATCAGCCCAGACGCGCTGCCACCCCCCACCCCCCTTTTGCGCACCTACTGTCCCCCCGGAGTTGAACTACATCCCCCACAATGCACCGCCCGCGGCGCCAGAAATGGGGACCGCCGCCACCTCCCGCAGCTTTCCTTCTGTCCCTCCTACAACTCCCACAAGCCCCCTCGGCCCCGGGCCTAAGCCCAGCCTCGGGTGGAGGCGGAGGCGGAGGCGCGGGAGTTATGGAGGGGGCGGGATCTGCAGGGAAGTGCGTCAGAGGAGGCGCGGGGAGAGTAGGGTGCTGTGGTCTGAGCTTGAGGGTGAAGCTGGCGGAGCAGGAGGATGGGCGGTGAGTGAGCGGGGTCGGCGTCTCCGGGCAGGGGTCGCGTAGCCGTTGGATGTTTTCAGCAGTTTGAAGAGGGGCCCCTCCCGGGGAGCGGCCCGGGCGGGTGGGTGCCCCGCCGCAGCGCTGCGGCGGGGGTTTTCCCTCGGCCGAGTGGTCTGGGGAGGGGCCTGGTGTCGTACATGGGGCCCCTGGCCTGGGGTGGCCCTGGACTGCGGGGGCCCCCGGCTCGGTAGTGCGCCCTGCGAGGTGATAGCGCCAGTTGTCCTGCCTGGGTAAACAGCCGCTCTCGGTGCCGGGACCTTTTAAGGTCATTTGAGAGCACCAGGATGAAAGAGAATTAGAAAGAACAAGAATACAAAACCAACTCCTGGAGTTATTGTTAATCAGTGTAATTGCCCCATCTCTCCTGTGTCACACTTGCTATCTTCCAAACTCGGCAATCCCAGTTTGCGAGCCTGTTTTCGTGCGCCTTTGTAAGGTGTTTGGTGCGGTCACGGTGTATACTTGGCAGGATTTGACTCAGCTTGATCCGCCTTGAGTCATTTTACTGCGGCCATTTACTACTACTGCCGTTGAGTCCTGTCCACACCTTGGTGTGGTAGAGCCCCTCCCTAAGGAATGTGGTGAAAACCTCAAGAGGAGGGAAGGCAACCTGGCTCTGTGCCGGTGCGTGACATTCCTCAGGACTCTGTAACGTAGCTTATTCAGACTGTATGTTACCATATATGGGAGACAAAAGAGCAAAAATTGTACAAAAGGCAACATCCCCCCCCCCCCCCCCCCCCCCCCCCCCCGCCCTGCGCTGGGGGCTCAGCCTTTTGGGTCTTAGCCCGCCGAATAAAGCTGTTTCCTGGAAAGAAAAGCCTCAGTGTCCCAACTCTTTCTGTGTGAGAATCCTGCTACATTGGGAGTATTCATATTCTGCCTAATTCAGTTTTCTTTCTAGCTGAGGGGGAATCATTTAGTTTGCAGATGAGGAGAGTCAAAAAGTGTGAGGAATGGGGAGAGTAGACAGGAGTGGAGAATTTGGCAGCGTAAGGGAGTTTTCCTTAGCTTTAATAGATTAAGAGCAGATTGCTATCTAGCATTATCATAGTTACTGTTCTCTTTGCTATTCTGTGTACCCAGAACTACCTTTTCTGTGTGGGTTAAGGAACATCTCAACTCTGTTTTCCAAATAGCTCCTGATTCTTAACCTTGGTTTAGAAGGTTTTCCTCTTCAGAGGAAACTGGGAGGAGCCAACTTCCTCTGCTTCCTTTTCTAATGCTCTGTTCGCGCTCAACCCCAGAAAACTTAATGCTCTGCAGCTTGCATAAAAATTCAGCCTGTAATGAAGAGTTTATGTATGGTACACTGCTGACTCTGAGCATGTCTATTGTTTGTATCTGTAATGTGTATGTCCATTTCAGTGTTGTCTGTTTTAGTGTGCAGGTGATAGACTAGAGAACAAGACCTCTGTCTCCGTAGCATCCTGGGTATGTGAGCATTCAATAAGTACTTTTCATAATAATGAGTTTTATTTTGAACTTAATTGAGAACATGCTTGCCTTTATTTATTTTTTAATGATTATATATTACTTTAAGGGCCAAGGGATGGGGACTAGGATAAAGGGTGGTTTTTGAGATAATTCCTTTCAAAGTAACCTCTATATGTCCATGAAGTCTAACATTTCTTCTTTCTCCGACTTTTAAACAGAGCAGTCTGAATGCCAGAATGGATAACCGTTTTGCTACAGCATTTGTAATTGCTTGTGTGCTTAGCCTCATTTCCACCATCTACATGGCAGCCTCGATTGGCACAGACTTCTGGTATGAATATCGAAGTCCAGTTCAAGAAAATTCCAGTGATTTGGCCAAAAGCATGTGGACCGACTTCGAGAGTGATGAGGCAGATGAAAAGACTTATAATGATGCGCTTTTCCGATTTAATGGCACAATGGGATTGTGGAGACGGTGTATCACTATACCTCCAAACACATATTGGTATAGCCCACCAGAAAGGACAGGTATTTCTCTTATTTTAACTTCTGTCTCCTTTATCTACTCAATAATAAAGTGATGGTGATGACCCAGTTATGTAAAAGGAGGTTTGTGGGTTCTTTCTCTCTCCAAAGAAATAAATCTATGTGTCTCTTCTCTCTCTACCACCTTCTCTGCCCATCTTCCATGAATTACCGTGATACTTGTTACAATTGGTTGGATAAGTAACTGTCCTTATCTTGGGAAAGCCAGTTTAAATCTCTGTACTTATCAGTAAAATTATTTTTATTAGTCTCACACATGTCATGAGGAAATAATTGGGAAAGTACATTGGAAGACTTTAAATATTTGGTAATTGGTGAAAGAATTAGTATCAGTATCCAGAATCAAATCAACAAATATGAATTGATAGTCTTTTAAGTGTTAGCTGTGTTTTAGTAGTTATTATCATTTGCCCTGTGAATCTTAGAGAATATAATTTGATCCAACTCTACGTTTAAATCTGTGTATATTGAGTCTGTTTTACAACAACTTGATAGAGTTTGTAGGTTAAAAATATGCATTACGGAAATAAAAACCTAAGAAATTGTCTCATTTATTTTGCAAGCATTCTTACCATTAAAAATGTTTAATTTCCAATTATTGAAATGGAAACTTTAGAACTGTTTCTAAGGAACAACTTTACAATTTGTTTCTACTTATGACTACTTCTGTTGACCACTTTGTGGGAAGCACTGTATTTAAATCACAGCACAACAGGCTGGAGTTACCATATATCAGAAGGACAATAGTTGTGATTATATAATGGGAAAAAGAAAGTAATTGGAAGGGGGGGGGTGGTGGTTAAAGTTCATTGTAAAGGGTTCATTTCTACTTGTGAGGGCATAGGAGCACTTGATGGTTGAATCTTACCAATCGTTTATCATTCATTCAGCAAATATTTATTACATGCCTCCATATTCCATGTAGAACATCAGAGAAAAAAAATACTTTTAGTCCAAGGGAGCTAACATTCTTGTAAGGGATGCATGCAGTAAACTGAATAAATAAGTGTAATAGCATGAACAGTAGTTATTTATATAGTACGTTAGGTGACACATGCTATGAAAAAATGCAGGAAAATACAGGGGATTTGGAATATGTAGGGAAGGGGATGTTGGTGTGCATAAGTTATAATCTTCAATAGCATAGGCAGGATAGGCTTCAACAAGAAGACATTACTTGAGTAAAGACTTGAGGTGGGTGAAGGAGTTGGCTGTATGGAAAGTTGCAGAGGTAGGGGGAATCGTGGGTTGGAAGGAAAAGCTACTGCAAAGGCTTTATGGTGGGAGCATGCCTGAATTAGTCAAGGACCAGCAAGAAAGCCACTGGGCTGGAATGGAGGGTAAGGAGGGGAGAGTTGTCAGAAAGGTACTCTCGGGGTGAGAGTGGGGCAAACCTTGCAAGATTTTCTAGGCGTGATGAGGGCCTTGGTTTTTACTCCACATGTGAAGGAGCATTGCGGAGCTTTGAGCAGAGGACAGATGGTCACCTAGACGCATGTTTTGAAAACAGGTAGTAGGCAAAGGTGGAAGCCAGGAGACTTTTGCACTGATTCAGGTGAGAGATGATTGTGGCTTAGACGACAGTAGTAGCACTGAGAAGTGGCTGGATTCTAGATATGTTTTGAAGGTGGACCCTCAGGGATTAACTGGTGGGATGCATGTGGGCAACAATGACTATAGTTTCTGGTCTGAGGACTAGAAGAATGGAATTGTCATTGCCTGAGATGGGGAGGACAGCTGGGGGAGTAGGTTTCGGGGAGAAGATGAAAGTTCCTATTTATTTGTCTTCTCCTTCCTAGTCTTCTTGCATATCTGTTCGCATTCATTTTACTGCTCCTACTTTTTTTTCCCCTTCCTTGTACCAATGTCTTAAGCCCACTGCTGAGAACCACTGGCATCCATTGGGCATCAGTGAATCTTGTGTGTCATTCAAGGCCAAAGAGGTTGCTGTCCTCTGGGAACATCTT
The DNA here is from genome assembly GCF_018350155.1 of Leopardus geoffroyi. NCBI lineage: Eukaryota > Metazoa > Chordata > Mammalia > Carnivora > Felidae > Leopardus > Leopardus geoffroyi. The sequence goes on along the minus strand of NC_059333.1, from coordinate 46,557,865 downwards.
TCTATATCACTTTTTATTTTAGAGAATAATTACTGAAAGGGATTTTTGTTAAATGTTTATAATTAAAGCAATAAGCAATCATTGTTAATTCATGTTCCAGAGTCATTTGATGTCACAAAATGCATGAGTTTCACGCTAAATGAGCAGTTCATGGAGAAATTTGTTGATCCTGGAAACCACAATAGTGGAATTGATCTGCTTCGGACCTGTGAGTACATTGATTTCAGCCGGACAGTTGGGAAAAAAAGAAATAATTTTGCCATTTGTTGATTTCTGTTTTGGGAACAAGATGAATCAGTATGTCATGTCAACTTGAAATAAGATCTCTAACGGTATCCCGATGAACTCTCTTCTGTTGAAAACATATTTTAAGGTTAGGTACGTACCTAACCAATTGCAAATATAAAGTTCAGAGAAGCAGCTAATACATTAGGTGACAGAATCCAGACCTCCCCAAAAGATGTTATTAGTGGGCCCTTTTGAAGAGTAAATTTAATAGGAATAAATAATAAATTTTTGTATTAGAGTTAAACATTTCAGCTACCTGAGTTCAGATAGGGATATGTAAAAAAAAGTTGACTATAAGCTCTAAGAGTCAACTAAGGATTAGGGCTACCAAAAACGTTAATGTAGCCTTAGGTGGTAATAACAAAAGTATAGATATCAAAAACAAATGAAAGTATTTATTAGGAGCATTCCACTCCTTGATGGTCAGACTGCATAAGAAATACTGTCTTCAGATTTGCACCTGGTTTTCCGGCTGTAGAGGCTTACTGGAGCTTGTCCAAAAGAATGACCGTGTTGTGAGAGACCATGAAATGGCAAGTGCAGTTGACCCTCGAACAGCATAGGGGTTAAGAGCACGAACCCCTCCACGGGGTTGAAAATCCACATATAACTTTTGACTCCCCAATACATTACTAACAGTCTACTGTTGATCAGAAGCCTTACCAATAACATAAAATAGTCGCCTGACACGTACTTTGTATGTTATATGTATTATATAGTGTATTCTTAACATAGAGGAAAAAGTTATTAAGAAAATGATAAGGAAGAGAAAATACATTTGCAGTATGTTCTGTTAAAAATCTGCATATAAGTCAACCTGCACATTGAAAAAAATTTTTTTTAATTTTAATTTCAAGAGCAAGAGAGACCGAGCACAAGCAGGGAAGGGCAGAGAGAGAGGGAGACACAGAATCCGAAGTAGGCTCTAGACTGAGCTTGTCCGCGCAGAGCCCCACACAGGGCTCGAACTCACGAACCGTGAGATCATGACCTAAGCTGAAGTCGGATGCTCAAACGACTGAGCCACCCAGGCGCTCCTCAACCTGCACATTTAAACCTGCACATTTGTATTGCAAATATATAGGAAGAAGTATATTTCTAACAGAGTTTGAAGAGAAGTTGGAGAAAAGACTTTTATGTAGTTCCAGAAAGTAAAACTAGCACTATAGGGTAGAATTTGGCTTAGAGTTGATATTAATACATTACTAATAATTAAAGTAATGTAAGAGTGTAAGGGGGTGCTTTGGAAGATCATCAGCTTTCTTCCCACAGCTGTTGTTGAGGGAATTTATGATAATTAAAACTGCCACTTACTGAGTGCAGAGATCCTCTGCTTTGTGTTTCATGTATATTCTTTCAACAGGTCTTTTATAATCACCATTCATTTACTTGTTATTCCCGCCTTGAGATCCTATAAGGACTTAGATTCATTTGTATGTAGAGCCAGAAGGTTTTGCTTCAAATGCTGGCTCTCCCGCTTACTGTTTTACCTTGTACAAGTTAGTTATACCTCTTGCCTTAGTTTCCTCATTCATAAAATGGAGATGATAATAGTACCTCTTCATAGGGATGTTGGAGGATTAACATGCAACGCGTGTAAAGAATAGTGCCGGATGCATAGTAAGCCCTCAGTGATTGTTAACTGTTAGTGTCCTTTCACTTTTATCAGGACAAAGGTAGCATCCTGTTGAACTAAGTGCTTTAGAAAAGAAACATCCGGTATTAAAAGTACTCCTTTCTCACTTGTTGAGAAAAGATCTATTTAGTATATGACAGAAATTGACATTGTGAGAACACCATCTGAAATCATGGTAACATTTCTTTTTTTCTCTTTTTCAAAATCAGATCTTTGGCGTTGCCAGTTCCTCTTACCTTTTGTCAGTCTGGGTTTGATGTGCTTTGGAGCCGTAATTGGACTTTGTGCTTGCATCTGCCGGAGTTTGTATCCCACCATTGCCACAGGCATTCTGCATCTCCTTGCAGGTGGGTCTTGTCAGGATACTCGCTTTTCTCCTCTTCCTGTGTCCATAGAGACCAAAGAGTCGTAACTCTTAAACATTCACGCAGTACCGTCCTGTCGTGTTGCCCGAGAAGCTCTCACTGTGCTCTTACCAGTTATGTTTTGTTCTCCTCCAAGGGCTGTGCACGCTGGGCTCAGTGAGTTGTTATGTTGCTGGGATTGAACTACTCCACCAGAAACTAGAACTACCTGAGAACGTGTCTGGTGAATTTGGATGGTCCTTCTGCCTGGCGTGTGTCTCAGCTCCCCTACAGTTCATGGCTTCTGCCCTCTTCATCTGGGCTGCTCACACCAATCGGAAAGAGTACACCTTAATGAAGGCCTATCGTGTGGCATGAGTGGGAAGTTGCCTGCTTTGCAATTGCCATTTTTATTATGTTTTTAATATTAATATTTTCTCTTGTCTCCCCTCCCGTTGTTTTTAATTTAATTTTTTTGAGTGGATCTACCATTTTATCCTGAAAATCTATTTTATTTATTCACACAGACAATTGTTTCTTAATACCACTAAAATGTATATGGATTATTCTGAATGATTCCATCTTTTAAACAAACCAATGTGGGTTCAGAGTCCAGAGAGCAAGAAGTGGGTAGACGGTTGGCACAAATTTCTGAAAGAAAATTGATAGTGGGAGATTGACCCAAAGCAAGTCCTACTGATGTCGGTTAGACTTTTCAGTAAATAGCTAGCTGTTCACTAGAAACCCTTTAGTGTCTCTGGGAAACCTTTCATTGTCAAACCTTAATGGCCACTGTGCTGTTGTAGATAGCCAGTCAGCCAGAAGTATTAGTGCTATTTTCAGACTTAAGCTATATAAAATAAGGAGATTAGCTAAGAGCCTTTTCCCCAAATATTGGCATATAGCTTTATTCAAGGTGAGGTATGGCAGCTGTTTATCTATACTGTGTTTGTCTACGAGAAAGGAAGTGAAAAATACAGTGTTTACTTGAAACTTTAACTTCGTAACTGCAGGAATTCCAATTCAGCCAGACAAGAGGATTAACCTTATTTTACTTTACCTTTTTTTGTATTTTTTTTTTTTTTTTTAACTCTCCTTAGTATGTCAATAGGATTTTCAGTACCACCAAACCATTTTGGATTTTTGCTCCTTGCCTCTTCACACATCAGGCTTAAGAGTGCTTTCTTTCTAACAGTACTTTGGGGTCATAGAGTAAAATTCTCCAACTGCTGTCTATGTATTCCAGCTCAGTACCATAAAGAAGATTCCACCGTAATGACCCTCCGGAGCTAGGAAAACTACCACAAGACCTAAAGCTTTGGCTAGTCATTAACTTCCAACTATGGTCTTTATTTCTTGTGGTGAAATGATGTGCCTTTCCTTGCCTAAATCCCTTCCTGGTGTGTATCAACATTATTTAACATCTTCTAATTCAGTCATTTTTTTATAAATATGTCTATATATAAACATTGAACTTTAAAAAAAATCTTATTTACTTATTCCATTACTGTAGCACTTGACAGATTTTAAAAAATGTAACTTAGTAATTTCTTACAATATCCTAAATCTGTCTTTTTTAAAAAATAAAAAATGAGAAGAAACTCAATATTGTATAGTGTCTGAGTTGATGTAAATCTCAATATTTTAGGATAAAGAAGTGCAGGATTCTGAATGAGGATCTCTGTGTTTCTCTGGAAAATGCGTTGTTGCTAGGGTCTCTGTTTTATCTTCCAAAAAATATGGGAACCCCTTACGCCCATTAGAAAATAAGACACTCTTCAGAGTTTTAAAACATGTTTTCAAAGTAGTTTTGTGACCTCTATGTATCGTATTTAATGTGGCTAGAGTTTTCTTAAGTTATTTAATGGCTGCGGATGTTTGTGTTCTATTGTAAAATACTCCACTTTCTGACTTAAAGCCAATATTACTCTGCCACCAGTTATTACCTGTGCAATTACTGGCTATCAGTTTTCTACCTCTTCCTAACTCTTGAAGTTCACTGCCTTTCAGCACCTTCTGTAGAAGGCAGAAAAGCTAAGTAAATATACACAAAGCACTTAGGTATGGGATTTTAAAGTTATTGACCAACATGACATTTTTTATTGGGAAGTTACTTATCTTAGACAGTGTCCCTGCCACTTGTCCCTCCAAAGTTGTCTGTGATTGTCAGTCCACCACCAATCTTTCACATGCACTGTGAAGACTCCGTCAGAATCGGACTTGTGAGTTACAGGCTCACTGGTAGCCTCCTTGAGTATGGAAGCCAGCACCAGAAGCTCTGGGGTTGAATATGTGTTGTAGTTGATATTTTAAGCACATTTCAGAACATCTGAGGTCATCCTCTCTTGCAAAGACTTTTTTCTTTGGAACATAGAGGGCCGTGGTTGTATCATTTGAGGTGAAAATTAGTTTTTCACCTGTCTCTTGTTCTAACCAGGTAGAGCCATAGGAAATTGCTGATATTTGACCCATTTTTGATTAAAACTAATGACATAAAATCAGTGGCAAGTAAAGTTTTATTAATCTCTTTTCACCTAATCTTTGAAAGCAACCCCCAAAGTAAAAACTTAATTTTCAGGTTTTTCAGAACATGAGTTCCACGGTAATTTAAGAAACGCATTAAAAAAATTTTTTTAAATGTCTTTGTGAGAGAGACAAAATGTGAGCGGGGGAGGGGCAGAGAGAGAGGGAGACACAGAATCTGAAGCAGGCTCCAGGCTCTGAGCTGTCAGCGAAGAGCCCAACACAGGGCTGAAACCCACAAACTGTGCAGAAGTTGGTTGCTTGACCGGCTGAACCACTCAGGTGCCCCTAAGAAATGTGTTTTAAAATCTTAATTTTATAGTTCCTAACTAATCTTATTAAATGATGTGAATAAATATCTTTTATATCCTTTTTTTGGCAAAAGATGGAGTTCAAAAAATTTTAAGGTATAGCCGTAAAAGTTGACACAATAAAAAGGGCAGAATAATCCTGGAAGAATTTATTTGTTCAGTTAACACCGTGCCTACTGTCTATGTCATTAATATAATAGTAATGTGTTACGGTTTACCTGCTCAAAGTGTTTGCATGTGTGTGTGTGTGTGTGTGTTTTGGGGGGAGAGGACAGAGTTGAAAAGTCACTTAAAGGTGAACTGATTTAGTCACACCGGTGAGAAGAATGAGATGGCCATAGGATAGATCAATTTAGTTTTCCCATTCCAGAGACAAGAGCAAATTGCAGACTAGCACTATTAAAACTTATAATATAGATCCAGTTATCTTCATTTGACTGTAAGATAGTGTGAGGGCATTTTAAGAAGTAAGCCTCATGCAAACTTTCACCAGAAATGAAAACCATCTGTTGAATTAACCTGATTTCACCAGTTACAACACTCCCCGAGATTTCCTGGCTACTGAATGGGTGCAGCCCTGAAGATGCAAGTTGTAATTTCACAAGCTTGACGGAGCTCTGTGCTGGCAGAGCTGGGTGGGGTCCTGTCCTCCTTTCAGCCCTCTACTCATAAGGGAATCATGATTCATACTTTGAAAAGAGAGGAATAAAACAAGGAAACACATCTGTGTGTAATTATTTTTCTGTTGCTCATTAGGTGTTCCAACATACAATTGTAACGAGATACATTTTTCCTGGAATCAAATTATGATACATGCCAGTGTCCTGCAGATTCATCATAAGAGAATTTTAAATTGCAAAAAGAGTGGGTTATTTGCTCTATAGAGGAAATTGCCACACGACTCATTTAAATGATCTTCCGTGCTAAAAATTCTATGAGCAAAGTTAATATGCTATTTGACATATTAAGATTTACACACACTCAGCAAATTTACATAAAGTGAGATCTAATTCATATTACTTTATACCTTTGCAGAGTTTTAAAAATATGAAATATGGAGGGAAAGATAATTCTCTTTCTGTTTTGTCTTCACCTTTTAAAAATACTTGGCTTGTTGAGTAATGCATCACCTTTTATCTTCTGACTCAGTGTCTCAGGGTGTGAACTTGACCTCAGCTCTCCTGCAGCCTTTCCGGCCCTCCCTGTCTTCCAGCCTTCTGTTCTTGTTTCTCTCTATGCAGCTTGTGTTGTAGTTGGTATGTTCATGAGCAACCTAGACTCCCTTGTTCTCATAACCTCCCACGGCCGCTTCCTTCGCATTGCATACGCTGGCTTATCTTCATAGACTGTGCTATCCAGTTTTCTTGTCAGTCTCAAGATACCAAGAACGGCTGTTCAAAACCATTAAACCGACTGTGTAAAAAGTGATGCTCTTTGACTTTAGCTGCTCGACAATTTTAACCATCTCCAACTGTTGATTTATTACTACTTCCTACCACACAGTCTCAAAATCTCTATGAAAGTTAGTTGTGAGAAACACTCTTCATCCTCAACTTCCATGGAAGGAGTTTTATGTTGTTTTTTTTTCCATGAGGGAGTACTGGAATGAAGTCTTCCAGTTTCTCCAACTGTTTCTGCTCGCCCCTAAAAAAGAAGGAATATGTTATGATTGGAGATATTGCTAGGATCGTGGCATCCGCAAAAAAGCACAATGTATGCTGGTGAAGGATCTAGTTCAGAAGACAGAATACTAAATTTGTAATTCCAGGTCTGTCACTTAGCCTTTCCAAGCTCCACTTTCCCCATCTGTGAAATGCTAGGATTTTTATACCTGCCTCATACACTTGCCGTGAGGATTATGTAAATTGCTGAACATAAAGTAGCCACTCAAAACCTGCTAGCTGTGACTGGCTGCATGAGGAGGGAATGAGGTTACCAAGCCTATAAAGCAGTGGTTCTCAGCCTAGCCTGCACATTGGACTTGCATGGAGAATTTAAAAACAATATTTGTGCCCCAGAGATTTTCTGATTTATTTGGCCTGGGGTGTGACCAGGTCACTATGGCTTTTTGTGTGTGTTTTTTGTTTTTTTTTAATCTTTCAAAGTGATTCCAGTGGGTAACTATGTTGAAAACTATATCTGAAACTACATTTAAAAGCAAGAAATAGGGGGCGCCTGGGTGGGTTAGTGAGTTAAGCAACCCACTCTTGATTTCAGCAAAGGTCACCTTCTTACGGTTCATGAGTTGGGCTCCTTGCATTGGGCTCCGTGCTGGCAGTGTGGAGCTTGCTTGGGATTCTCTCTCCCTCCCTCTCTCTCTGCCCCTCCTCTGCTTGTGTGCATGTTCTCTCCTTCTCTCTCTTGTTCTTTCTCTCTCTCCCTCAAAATAAATAAACAGAAAATAAAAATAAAAACAAGAAATAGGATTCCCTCTTTCCTAGACAGATTGTAAGAAAGACAGTCTAAGTAAACAGTTAAGTAGACAGACCTGGTACAGTGCCTGCTTTCTAGAGGCCATTTCTTTCTTGTGCTTTCTAGCACTCTCTTCTGCTGATCACTGGCTCTTTGAGACAGGCCCCAATCCATCACACCACTGCTGGTTGGAGATGTGTAGGGAGAGTGTGCCTGCACACCCAGTACACCCCCGTGGCTCTTCCTAAGGTTCAGATTTGGCAGGAGGTGTTAGGAAGCCCCATTTGTTTTGGCTTCACTACCAAATTACTTTCTTTAATCCAGTACTTTCTGGGACCCTGTACTGTGGCGTAATTAGGCCTCCATAAATAAAGTGAATACTTTGACCCCTGTCTGCTTATCAATTCATTGCACTCCTACTCTTTTGGTTAGAATCACATAGGACAGGGCTGCCTGGGTGGCTCAGTTGGTTAAGCATCTGACTCTTGATTTCAGTTCAGGTCATGATCTCACAGGTCGTGAGATCAAGCCCTGCATCAGGCTCTGCACTGACAGCACAGAGCCTGCTTGGGATTCTGTCTCCCTCTCTCTCTCTGCCCCTACCCCACTCATGCTCTTTCTCTAAAAATAAGTAAGTAAACCTTAAGAAAAAAAAAAAGGATCACCCAGGACAGAGGCATGAGTGATTGACATTAACCTCTACACTTGCCAGAAGCACTTGACAATGGACACATAAAATGAGTATAAAATAGTATGTGCCTTGATAGGTTACTGTGACAGTGAAATAGATCCTGAAACGTAAGAGCTGAATAAACGTTAGGTGTTAGTGTCTGGAGGCCGACAGAGCACAGGGAGAGAAGGCAGCCTTTGCCTGGCATGTTCAGGAGTTGCAGCTGCTGTGGCTTGTCCTGTGACTGCAGTCTGGTGCGGAATAGGGCTGGGGCTGGTGCTACATTGACGGAGGCAGTCTAGTTTCCAGTTTCAGATTCGTTTCAAAATGGCGCTTCATTCACTACATGGGCTTTTAAGCCATCCTTGCATCTCAAAGTGGAAGAATTTTTAAAGCTTCTGTTTTTATCCTTTGTCTCACACAAGATGGCACTAATGTGGAATATTTGTTTCTTCAAATATTGAGAAGCATCGGTTGGTGATTGAAGATCAGCCGCATCATTATCTTGCTTACATTGGATCCACATCCATTGACGGAACGGGAAGAACTTGGATTTCTGTGGCTTATTCTCAAGCTCCTAAAATCAGCTACTGCCCCCTGATATGCAATTGGATTTGGATGGTTCATTTTAAGTGCTAAGCTTGTCAACAGATGTCAGGAACACACACCTTAACTTCAACCTCTGGGTATTATTCACGAGCACTTATAATAAGTTGCAGAGCAGCACTTATTGCCCAGGACTTAAGGGAGCATTCAAGGACATGTAAGATAAGAAATTAACCAGAAAAATTCTAGAAAGACTTCAAACATTTGGGGTTATAACCCCCTTCCAGCAAACTAAAACTAAAACTAAAACCACAATGAAATATCCTCTCATACCCATCAGAATGACTAAAATCAAAAACACAAGAAACAACAAGTGTTCGTGAGGATGTGGAGAAAAGGGAACCCTCATACCCTGTTGGTGGGAATGCAAATTGGTGTAGCCCCTATGGGAAACAGTATGATTACTCAAAAAATTAAAAATAAAATACTATATGATCTATCAATTCCACTACCCCGTGGAGGTAAGTGATGCAGTCACATTTCCAAGCTAAGCTCTGAGCTGACAGTCAAGATCATCTTCTAGCCATGTGCTCAGCTGACTTGGATGTCTGTCTAGTCTTGCTGAACTCTCAGATGACCCTGGCCCTCCATTATCTTACAATAACCTTTGAGATTCCAGTCAAGAACCACTCAGCTAAGCCCAATCAACCTACAAAACTGTAAGAGATAATAATGATTTGTTGTTTTATGCTGCTACATTTTGGGGTCGTTTGTTATGCAGTCATAGTATCTAGAACAATGCTCTTTCCCACCATAGGCTTTTAAAAGGTCTTTTCTCTTCTTGAACGACTTTTTCTGATACCCCTCCCCCTCCCCCTTCCCACTTTTTTACCTGGCTAACTTCTATTCATTTTTCCAATCAAAGCTTAATATTTTCTTATTCAGCACAATTACCCTGACCATCTACCTTGGGGCTCATTCTCCCTCTTACTATTTTACACTCTAAAGTTCTCAAATGTGGCAGGCAGTAAAATCCAAGTTAATCCAAGTTGAGAAGTGATTCTACTTGTCATCCTTTCTTTTATTTTTTTATTTTTTGAAAATGTTTATTTATTTATTTATTTTTAGAGAGACAGAGAGCCAGTTGGGAAGGAGCAGAGAGAGAGGAGAGAGAGAATCCCAAGCAGGTTCCGAGCTATCAGTGTAGAGCCCAAGGCGGGGCATGATTTCCCTAACAGTGAGATCATGACCTGAGCCAAAATCAAGTCAGATGCTTAACAGACTGAGCCACCCAGGCACCCCTGTCATCATTCCTTTTAAACTCCTTGGATCCAATCTCCCCATACCTTAAAATAATCTGAGGGAAGTTCTAGGGTTGCTAAGTAATAATGAAATCCTTTTTAAGAGGGACGTGAAAAAAGTTCAGTCCAGTCTGATAATCATGTTTCAGGCCAGTTAGTGAAATATTGAAATTAAAACACCATTCAAAGTTGAAACTGCATCTTCTCTTAGCTTAGGCTTGTCTCTATCTGGAAAGCCTACAATAGGGGAGGGGACTTAGCTTCTGTCAGCTCTCAGTCACTTTCTCCTACATGGACAGAGACTTTCTGAACCTCCATGGTCAAACCATGGAAAGAGTAGATTAGGAAGAAGGACAGTTTAATATGGCTGGTACAGTTGTCATCTGGCCGTGGGGCATGTAGCCCATGCACAATTGCTGGCTCTTTCTCTTTTAAAGACTGCTTTTGGGAGTTTCTCAGAGACCCTCCCTCTGCAGACCTTCAGACTATATTTCTTTTAACAAGTAAAATCAATGTCTCTCCTTTAGCTGTGTGCTTACCACTCTTCCCACAGTCCCTGGGATCCTGGCAGGCTGATTTCTCTCTGTTAGGGTCACACTGCCCCCAGGTTGCTCAGGAGTTCTCTCTCTCCTCTCTCTCTCTCTCTCTCCCTCTCTCTTAAACAGGACGCCAGGTCAGCTCCTGTTGTGAGAAAGACATTTAGCTCCCAAAAAACAAAAACAGCTAAGTCCCTCTCAACTCAACTTGGGATCTTGCTGCTTCAGAATTATCTGGCCAAGCCCTTTTATTGTCAGATTTTTCAAGAATGAGTCAAATCTTCTTCTACAGATTTCTCAAACGTCAGGGAGCACATGGCAAGCTCTCTGAGTGAATAAAGCCCCTCTCAACTGGCTTAGTAGGGTGAGGAGGAGGTCAGCTCCCTCCTCACCACAGCGGGTGGGACTTTGGGAAACCCTGTGAGCTTGCAGTATCTCTCCCCAGAGATTCTCTCCCAGTTCTCCAAATTCTGATTAACCTCCAAAGCACTTACAGATCCTTGTGGGGAGTGATTTGCTGAAAGCCCCAAGATGGGTTTTAAGACCACCTTCTGCGAATCCTGCACAGGGGTCTAACCTCTCATTTTAGCATGTGGAGCTTCTGATAAAACCAGACTGAAAAGAGAGGATAAGTTTTATTTAAATCCTGTTAAACATTATTGAATTGTAATCATTTTTAATGTCTCCTTCCTCCCCTGGGTTAGTTAAAGCCCACAAGAGCAGAAATCCTGTCTGACTTTGCTCACAGTAAGCAAGTGCTTAGCACAGTGCATATTATATGGTAAAATACTCAATGGGTACTTACTGAATAAATAAACATTATGCAGCTGACTTGCCACCTGCATGAACTAATCTTTTAAGTCTGGTTATCCACAATACTCACTTTCCTGATGCCATGACGTAGATAGACACATAATTATTACGTTGTGTGCTTCACTATTTCCTCTTATTGGTTATTGGTGCATATTGCTTCAGGAGGAGACTAATATGTCTTCTATCTCAAAAATTAGCATTTCCCTCTAAGTAGGGGCTACATATTTAATTAAAAAGTTGGTTAAATAGAAGAAAAAAACTGAGAGAGCGGAAGCACTGTGGGGAATGAAGTTCTATGCTGGTCAATTACACTGAATATACTAGAAATATCCTATGCCATTTTCTTTCCTTCTTTTTTTTTTTTAAATTTTTTAGTGTTTATTTTTGAAAGAAGAGAGAGAGAGAGAGAGCTAGCTTAAGTGGGGGAGGGGCAGAGAGGGGACAGAGGATCCAAGGTAGGCTCTGCGCTGACAGCAGAGAGCCCGATACGGGCTCAGACCCACGGACTGTGAGATCGTGACCTGAGTTGAAGTCAGACACTCAACGAGTTGAGCCACCCAGGTGCCCTTTCTTTCCTTCTTAAATAGCCTGCATTGGATACATTTCTAAGGAACAGGGATTGTGCCCATGTAGTTCTTTTCACTGTGTGTGGCACTGTGTTATTTCCTACACTAACAGGAGCTCAGTACATGCTTCCCTGGGGATGGCAGGTAGAAAGAGGACACACTGTATAAGAGGGGTGGAGGAGGACACTGAAGATCAGTAAAAAGGAGGACAACCCTCAGGGGAATTTATGCCAGAGATTTCATCACTATGGTCGTTATAGCTTGCTTCTGCAAGAATCCTTGACATAATAAATTTCAGTATTACATTGGTTTCCTGTAATAGTATAAGAGTACAAGAGAGCTCGGGTGATGTGTTCTTTAAAGAGTCACACTTCCAGGGGTGCCTGGGTGGCTCAGCTTAGATCATGATCTCACGGTTCGTGAATTCGAGCCCCACATCAGGCTCTGTGTGGACAGCTCAGAGGCTGGAGCCTGCTTCAGATTCTGTGTCTTTCTCTCTGCCCTTCCCCTGCTCGCACTGTCTCTCTCTCTCTATCAAAAATAAACTTTAAAAAATAATAAACATTATTTTTAATGTTTTAATGTAAAACATTTAATAAACGTTAAAAAAAGAGACTCACTTCTAGTGCAGCCAACATAAAACTGAAAAGATAATCTGTTTCAGGGCCCCTATCCCTCCTACGTTTAGTTCTGTTTCTTTCCGTCCAGCCCGGTGTCCTCAGGCTGTCCCTGGCCTTCCAGGAATTATGTATTTGGGGTGTTATCTGGCTTTTGGTGTGTAAGAATAATGGCGCCTCATTTCCAGATTTGTTCCTCATTCCTCTGGGCTGTTTCCCTCCGAATCGCCTGTCAAACCACCTATTAAATTGATCTGTACTATTAGGATAATGAGTCACACCTTCCAGGTAAGTGATTTCCATTTTAACTCTGGATTTCCAAGACCTTATTCTTAATTTTTTGTTTCCTGTATTTCTCCCTTCCTGCTTGCCTTTCTTTCTTTCTTAATATAGTTTTTGAGTGTCTCAGTCGGTGTCAGGAAGATGAGATGCCCTGGGAATGCAGACTGCACGCTGCCCTTAGCATGGGCTGCCACTAAAAACACAACGCAAATCATTTCCTTTAATGTGGAAGCATAACATACTTCATTTTTGAGTCCGTGGACCATATCCTTCATTAATTAATCGTGCTATTGCTTGCTCATTTGGCAGGAAAGATATAATCTGTTCACCATGTTCGTCTCAATATTCTAATGGTGGGATATGTCACTGATCTAGAGATGGAGAGATATTTTGACTAGGAGAATAGCTTGCAGCTCCTGAATTTACATCATTTTGATGCTCACAGAGCTAGTCTATATGTAATTGTCTTCCCGGGGTGAATAAATCAATTTTCCCTGCCTTGTGGTCCCCAGTTGTGGTAACCTCAAGTAATTCTTTCAGTCTATGTTCACACTGAAGGCAAATGTGCTGAATGTATGTCCCACAACCTCCTTTGAGAGGACATACTAGTGAGCCTAGTACCTGCCTAACCTGCTCATCCGTGTCACAACCCAAAGGCGGTTCTTTTCTCACGTTCCCTCTTTGCTTTTATGAAGAATTAGTTCCACGCAGATGCATATTTCTGCATTTGAAAAAATTCCCAGCAGTTTTTTCTCTTAACAGAAAGTTTTGGATTTTCATCTCAGTCAGTTTTCCTTTATTTCATATGTGCTCTTTCATTCTTATCTTCTTATTAAATTATTATTAAATTAATTATTAAATTATTAAATTGTTAATTATTAAAGAAAGTAGATCTGTAAGTAATATCAGTATATAATGATTCAGTTCTCCGAAATTAGCATTCCAATTTGATAATGCACTCTTTCCCACATCAACGTTTGGCTTTCATTCCCTTATGAAAGAGAATTGCCTTGTGAACACATTAAACAGGACTAACTAGTTTTGTTGTGTCTGTCTTCTGGGATTGGCATTGATTCACCAACAAAACAAATATACAAGCATAAGGCGAAGAGTTGAAGATAATTTAAACTAAGTAAAATAATAAGTTCATAGTTAATAAAAAGAAAACATATATTTGCCTAAAATAAATTACATTGACTTTTGTTCTACCATATTTCTATCAAGTTCATACCTGTACCTCCTGCCCAATAAAACAAATAATTTTTTAAAAAACAAATGTATAGCTCAACAGTCAACTGTCTGCTGTAGAAGATTTTCCTTTTAAAAATAAACTTAGGTGAGACTGGGTGGCTCAGTTGGTTGAGTGTCCAACTTTGGCTCAGGTCATGATCTCACGGTTTGTGAGTTTGAGACCCGCGTCAGGCTCAGAGCCTGGAGCCTGCTTCAGATTCTGTGTCTCCCTATCTCTGTCCCACTCTGCTCATGCTCGGTCTCTGTCTCTCAAAAATAAATAAACGTTACAAAAAAGCTTTTTTAATAAGTGTAGATAAACTTATTTGGCTTATTTATTTACCATTAGTTATTTATTTGCTTTTTAAATAGCCCACTGTATATCTGATTATATATTAATTAATTAGTGAATTAAAAGATTATCCCTTCTGAGCCTTTTTGGTTATTTCTCTTCTTTTTAGTGTTTTCACTATAAAAAATGAGCTGAGACAGCGAGAAATTATTCAAACAGCATATTTTATAGTTTATAATAGCAAGTTAGCAAATATTTTTACTGTAGTAAGTATTGGAATAATTAAGTGTGAGGAGAGGCAGTATTTTGTAATGCAAAATTACACATTCGAATGTTCAAAGGGACATGTAGGTGGCATAAAAAGAACGAATTGTTGCCAGAACTCTCAACTTTTCAAGAAAAGTTAAAATTTGCTTTTATGAATGTTCTCCCAATTGTTAAATCTTGGAAATGAATTTTTAAAAAGTACTATACCGTTCTCTGTACCGCGTGGGCTAAACTAAACAAGTGTGTGCCACCCCTGGATCTTCTGTGACTTCCTATGTGACCACAGAGGATTTGGTTTTGCAGTTAGCCTGGAGATCAGATCACAAATATTACTGTGGGATATTGATCCAGTGACTAAACCATACTGGGCTTTATTTTCTTGCCTGTCACATGGGGTGATAATCATGTGATAATCATGATAATCATACCTCCCGCGTAGTGTTCTCGCTTATTGGGGACATAGAAGTGAGGGAACATCTGAGGAGCCCAGAAACCAAGGCGACAACCTCAGAGTTCACCTCTTTTTGTTTCAAAACAGTCATCTTCCCTTCATTCAGGGGAAAACAAATTTTACAAAGAACGAGTGAGTCAAGTAGTCCTTAGCATTCTGTGTCTAAACTCAGCCCTTGATGTATCCACACCCCTGCCCAATTATCTTTCTCGACTCTTCCTAAACTCTTAAACTTTGTATAGGTTGTGATGGCCAACATACCGTATCTCATTCCTCATGCTCTTCTTACAGTGTGATGCTGATGCGTTTCCCATCAAGGGGTCTCTGGCCCCTCCCTCTGAATGTGAGTAAAACAGTGATGACTGTTGTGACTGTCTCAGTGATGAAGGATAGCAGAAGTGCTGTTACGGGACGTCCAAAACCAGGCCTTCAGAGTGCCATGCACTTCTGCCTGGTTCTCTTGGTCCACTCATTCTTGGAACCCAGTTCTGGCTGTAAGGAAACTCAGATGTATATGTTTCCTGGGACTAAAGTATCACAAAGGGCTGGCTTAGAAACAACAGCAATTTATCATCTCACACATCTAGAGGCTAGGAGTTTGAAATCAAGGTGTACGCGGGGCCATGCTCCCTGTGAAACCTGTACAGAAGAATCATTTCCTGCCTCTTCTTAGCTTTGGGTGGTTTGCTGGCATTTTTGGATATGTTTTGTCTCACATCTGTATCACTCCAGTCCTGTATCCTCACATGACATTCTCCCCGTGTCTCCCTACATCATCTTTCTTCTGCATATCTGTCTCTGTGTCCAAATTCCCCCTTTTATAGAAGACACCAGTCATAGGGGATTAGGGCCCACCCAAGTGGCCTCATTTTAGCTTGATTACCTCTTTAAAGATCTCATTTCTCAATAAGGTCACATTCTGAGGTACTGGGAGTTAGGATATCAACATATGTTTTTAGGGAGCACAATTCAACCCATAACACCAGGTCCCAAAGAGGTATCACATGTTGACTGAGATCCCATGTAGCAGCTAACACCATGGCCAGTCATACAAGTGGAAAAGCCTTTAGGATTTTTTAGGAAAAGCCCCAGCCATCATCTGACTGTAACTGTGTGATAATATTGAGTGAGAACTTGCCTAGGGAAGCACAGTTGACCCCCCAACCATGAGAGAGAAAAATATAGTGATTATTACTGTGTTAGGTCACTGAGTATTGGGGCTGTTTAGCAATAACTAACTGGAGCATAAGTCACAGCGGGGTGGTAAAGTTTTCCTCCCACAGTGGCCCAATATATCTTACAGTTGCAACATTTTGTAGCACCTGGGGCTGGATCAGGCCCTGTCTGCGTTCTGCTTAGGACAGCTCTAGCATTTTTCAGGATGAACATAATAAAGTCCTGCCCTTTTTAGATATTGGAAGTCTCATCTCTCACCTTTTACCAAAAATTCTTTCATTCCCTGTATGCACCTTTTCTTTAGGTCCTGCCTTGGCAAATATGATGCATATTTTCTTGTCTCATCTTGTAATAGAATACTTTTCTCAAGGAGTTTCTGTTATTTTTGATGGGCACAGAAGCCAAAAGTAGCTTGGAATGTCAAAGGTTTAAAACGAATATATCCTTCCTCAAAAATGCTAACTGAGCTTTCTACCATAAACAGTGCAAGCGGAAAGGAGCAAAATGTTCAAGCTTAATTGTTACCCGTGTTTTAAAATTTATCTTTTATTTTTATCAAAACAATTTATATGCAGATCTTGGAAATCATATAATTTTACATTACTTAAAATGAAAAATACCCTCACTGCAACTTCTGCTGTCCCCAACTCTTAACCACTTCAACTCTTTTTAACTTTTCTGGATTTATTTTTATATTTCTAAACAAACATAGGAGAAAATGAATGCCATTGGGATTGGCAATGACTTTTTAGATAGAACACCAATGGCATGATCCATAAAAGAAAGAATTGATAAGCTGGACTTCGCGAAAAATAAAATTTCTGCTTGCAAGATACAGATTATTTTTGTGTGTGTGTGAGTTTTGGCAGACTGTGTATTTCATGGAATTGGTCCATTTCATGAAATTTGTGGGCATAGAGCTGTTCATAATATTTCTTTATTGTCCTTTTAATGTCCACGAGACATGTTTGATTTTTAAGAGTTTGAAATGTTAACCAGGAAGTATTTCCCTAAGAAATATTTTAAAAAATCTTGTCTTGGTCATTATAGAATCTTAAAGAAAATTGTTACATATATTTTAAAAGTTATCTTTAAAATTAAGTTTTCTGAAGTTTTGAATGTTGTTTATCCATTAACTACAAGATCCACAGAGTATTAGTAAATTTTTAATGATATCAGTACAACGTAAATGTTTGTAGTAAAACATAACCTCTTTTACTTATGACTTATGAGCTATGGAAGATGGCACTAAGTTATGTCTATATCTATTAAGTGTATACATAAAATAGTTTTGAATAAACATAGTTACTGTGCTATATTGTATATTCGTATTGTTTTGCACCAAAGTATACTTCCTTTCCTACCTCATGTGCCCAGTGCTGGTGCCACAGACATCTTAATAAATATTTTTTCAAGGAATGAAAGAACCCAATCCACTAACAAGTTCACCTTTTTTGAAAACTAAATAGAAAAATCATGTCTTCATTTAGCTAAAATTCTGTTTTGATAAACAAATTAATGAAAACTTCAAATTAATATGAATAATACATTATATTAGCTTTACATTTCTAAAAGACATACAAGACACACAGGCACATCCAAGTACGCAAGGAGGTATTTTATTTGCTCTGATGTAGGAAAAGTTATCTACTAAAACGTGGAGTTTTTTTTTTTCTCCCCTGTACACAGTCCAAATATAGTCCCATTTCGACAGATTATAAATATGGCCTGAGAGTTATGGTATTAAACTGAACTAAACTTTTAACAGTAAGTATGATTTCTGGAGTTGAATGGGCTATAGATTTTACATTCTGCTTCTCTGATACTTTATCAGCATCACTTATGAGCCAATGTTTAAAATCATGTGGTGAGGGGCATCTGGGTGGTTCTGTCAGTTAAGCATCCAACCTCGGCTCAGGCCATGATCTCATCTCGCAGTTCGTAGGTTCGAGCCCGGTGCCGGGCTCTGTGCTGACAGCTCAGAGCCTGGACCCTGTTTCAGATTCTGTGTCTCCCCCTCTCTCAGCCCCTCCCCTGCTCATGCTCTCTCTCTCAAAAATAAATACAAATTTAAAAAATTAAAAAAAAAATCATGTGGTGAAATTGGCTCACTGATAAGGCAGACCTGCACCAAAGCAGCAAGCACTGTCAACTTCAGAGTAATTTTTCTGGGCTGGAAATGAGTAGAAAATGAGGACTAATCATCCGAAAAAAGGAATGGTCTATAAAGGGCAAGTAAATGACATGCCGAGAGGTGTATGTATAGAATAAATATTCTTCATTTCACCAAACTCTGGATACTCAGATAGTTGGAGTCAGCTGGTAACAGAAAATGGCATATTAGGGGTAAAACCCCAATAATTAAAATGTAAAAAAGAAAGTGTTGCAAGTGTTAAAGATGTCTACAAATCAGCTCAAATGTTAATCTCTATATACATAATGAGGTCACACCTCAATATTAACTGATGAACCCACACAAAGGTTCTTGCTATCACAGTAACAGTTTGTAAGTCTCTGAGGTGACAATGCTTTCTTAGGGAAGGAAGAATTGTCATCACACACAATATCCCTGAATGAACTAATCACTCTTGGAGTTAATCTCCCTGTACACATTCTTCCCTGCTTAGCACCACTGTCTTTATCCATGGTGCCAATATATTACTTGCTGATATTCTGATATAGTAAACATTATTCGAATCCAATGTGAAATGACCTTGAGAAAGATGCAGTAGACTTCATGAAGTTGATGAATGTGTTCTTGGAGACCTGCATGAAGGAAACACAAAGTCCCATTGACAAATAGGGCCTGGTAGGATCAGGACAATAAAAACAGATTGAATGGATAAGAGTTTGTGCAGTAAGAATTAGGAAAGATCCTTGGGAGACTTTTGGATATTTTACAAAATTGCTCCATTATTAGCATTTGTTACTATTAGCCCTTGAATCCAAAAGTGAAGTAAAGGTTGTATCTGGTTATCATACTTTATTCTTCTGGAAAATAATGCCAGGGAAAAACAATGCTTGATTCATTTTTTGCAAAATTAGTATGCGTTTGTGATTATAACTGAAGTTTGGTTAAGTATAAGATAAAATATTTACTTCCATAAGCTTTAGTTTTATTTTTTAAAGTAAAGTCTTAACCAAATCTCTTTTCTTTGGTTACTATGGAATATTGGCCAAGATTTTAAAAGGCCTAATTTTATGAGACTTTTCTCTCTATAACCAGTAGTACTTAGATGAAAACAGTCTGTGATTCTGTTTTGCCCAGTGATCATTTCTGACGTTTTAGAGAGTAGCTTTTCCAGTTCAGATTTATTACTTAAGGAAAGATTAGAGCACAACAATGTGAATCTCACATGCTTTTTTCCCTAAACATAACTTTGAAAATCCAGACAGGAAGAATAGATTGAGAAAGCCTTACTTTTAAGGACAGCTCCAAAGTCTAAATTTATTTAATAAAAGTACCTTTGGGAAGTATTTATAAGGTAAGTACAATGTATCACACTAGAAATAAGGATGTAGTGAGTTGCGGGATAAAAAGAAAGCCAGAGAGAAATAATTAGTGTTTGATGAGATGGGATTCTGTGACTTATATTCCCAGCAGGTGTTCTAGGAATGAGATGGGGAGACAATCAAATGCCCATTGAAGTTTGGAGATATATGGCAAAAGGAACCTTCCGGTGGGACCTATGAAAGCTTTCAAAATCCTGCACTGAGCCTACGCCATGTGTCATCAGAAGTACAAAAATGGTGCCTTCCAGTCTTCTTGTGGACCTTTCCTTCATTTAGGTGCTAGGGTATATCAATAACCTCTAACCCAGTTTTTCCATCTTCTTAGATATCCTAGAAGGGTGGTCAAGAGAATTTACTCAGAAATTAGCAGAGTGAGAGAGCAAGACTGAGTTGACAGACATGACAGGAGCCTCGTGGAGTTAAAAAGTAGATGCTTTAGCTGAAATCACGCTTCCATGTCTAGCCTGGGAACTAGATGTGAATGCAGAAATCAAAACTGGTAGTGGCACCAGGAGATCACCAGAAAGTTAGAGGATCAAACATCTCAGAGGGATACAGATTGGGAGAGCTCAATCTGTAACATGACACCTGTCTTCAGTGCCATGATATCAAACAAGTACTTGTACATTTAGATGCAATCAAGGAAGGTTGGAGGTAGGGTTGGGAAAATCTTAAACTGATGGGATTTAAATTAGAAACAACCAGGAAAATCTTGAAACGTCTCCATTTCAAATCTTGTAATGTCTAAGTCTATGGAATTGGCTCGATTAGATTTTTTGGAGGTTACAAATAGAAACAAAGAGGTTATAATTTTGTATGTGTGAATTAGAGGATTGGAAATACTAGATCTATGTTCCCACAACTTTTTCTAAATAGACTGAACATGTTGATTTTCCATGCAAAGTTAGCTTTAGGGACCGGCTAGCCTGGACCATAACTGCAACCTGACAATTGCCTTTGGGAATTTATTTTTTTTAATGTTTATTTATTTTTGAGAGAGAGACAGTGTGTGAGCAGGGGAGGGGCAGAGAGAGAGAGAGAGAGAGAGAGAGAGAGAGGGAGACAAAGGATCCAAAGCAGGCTCTGTGCTGACAGCGGGGCTCAAACCCATGAAGTAGTTTGAGACCACGACCTGACTCCAAGTCGATTGCTTAACTGACTGAGCCACCCAGGCACCCTGCCTTTTGGGAATTTAGATGGGACCTCAGAGCATCAAAAGAAGAGGTAGAAGAGGGCTTTTTTCTTCTTGATACAGGTCCTCCTTTATCCAGAAGTTAGTCATTAAAATCGTGGCAATGTTCTATTGTTTAAGAAGATGAAAAAACTGATATTTTGGTAACAGATATATCCCAGCACCTACAGCAGTGCTTCCACATAAGAAGCTGTCAATAAATCTATGTTGAATAAATAAAAGTTATTCTTTCATTTTGTCACATCAAAATCTTTAATTCTTAAAAAAATAAATGGGATCATTTAATTCTACTTACATTCCACAACTTCAGGTTGTGCAGTGGAGAAAAAGAAAAAAAATAAGGAATTATTATTGTAGGTAAGTCCTATCCATGGTTCAACAATTGTGCTTTTCTTCATGTCTATGTATAATGTAGTGGTGTCCTCGTTGTTGAACCCCTTCCTCACCTCTCAAGATAGAGGAGTTTAGTGTAGCTCCCTGACCATGGAGGTTCTTCAAATCTTAGATGAAGTTTGACTACTTGCCTGGAACTTTATGTTATGGACATCTTTATGAGTGTACATGGGAGTAAATAGCCCTCTCTCATAACTACTCTTTTTTTTAAGTTTATTTATTTATTTTGAGAGAGATAGTGCGTGGGAGAGGCAGAGAAAGAGAGAGAAAAAAATCCCAAGCAGGCTCTTTACTGTCAGCACAAAGCCCAATGCAGGGCTCAAATCCACAAACCATGAGATCATGACCAGAGACGAAATCAAGCGTCAGAAGCTTAACCAACTGAGCCACCCAGGCGCCCTTGAAGATAACCACTCTTGAAATCGGCATTCTGTGTTTAACCATTTAACCCCAAGGGAACTTTAACTTGAAAATATAATAATCACTTTTACTTGACACCTTCATTTCCTCACACCTCTATCCGAACTATAGTGTTGCCCAAAATGCTATTAAAACTGCTTCCTCAAAATTTACTTGCTTCAACTTTGCCTCTCATGGTTTAGTGATTTCATTGGTCAAAAGTTCTCATGCCCTTAAAGTCTTTTAGCCTAACTGGAGTGCTCATGCTCCAGTTAAAGTGGACTGGCTGTGAATGTTTAATAGAATTTTCCTTTATATGTGTAACTGTCAGTTTTGTTGTTTTCTTTTTGGGTGCTGATAATCCAAATCCCTGATGCTGACATAGTCCATGAGCTTGTCAACATGCTAAATTGCTTCTTGAATGAATTCAAAATTTGGTTTTGATTTTTGTTATTTTGAATTAAGACTTAGCACAGTTTATTTTTTCCTGTATATTTTCTACCATATGTATTGCTTCCTAAATTGATTGTATTATGATATATTTTAGTATTTTACATATAATTTGTGCATTTTCTCTTTGTAATTTCACTTGGAAGGGTTTCTTACATCTAATTCACTAAGCTACAGTAGATGTCATTTGTTTCCAATTTTCATGAGATTTTTTTTTCTTCATAATTTTTCTCAGGACAGTTATTACTTCCTTATTCCTCAGGCTATAAATAAAAGGATTTAGTAAGGGAACTACAATTGTAAACAGAATAGCAGCTGGTATATCTTTATCCCCCTCTTCGAGCAAATTTGGTCTAATGTACATGAAAAAAAGGGATCCATAGAATAATGAAACAGACAAAAAGTGGGATGCACAAGTAGAAAAGGCTTTGGTCCTTCCTTCTTTGGATTTCATTTTGAAAATAGTAAAGAGAATGTACAGGTAAGATATTAAGACACTGCTTATGGTGAAAACTTGAATTGACCCTGAAAAGATAAATAGTACCAGTTCATTGACATAAGGGTCAACGCAGGAGAGTCTGTATAAAGGAAGAATATCACAGTAAAAGTGGTTGATGTGATTAGATCCACAGAAAGCTAACCTAAATAGAAGCCCTACATGAATCATGGAATGTAGATTTCCAGCTATGAAGGCTCCTGTGGTCATCTGAATGCAGAGTTTCTTTGACATCATGGTGTGGTACTGTAGTGGGCTACATATGGCCACATAGCGGTCATAGGCCATTGATGCCAGAAGAAAGCAGTCTGCAGTTTCAACGGTGCAAAGAAAATAAAATTGTGCCATGCATTCATAGAGAGAAATCATTCTGTTCTCAGAAAAGAAGTTCCCTAACATCTTAGGAGTAATGGCACAGGCACAGCAAGAATCCACAAGAGCGAGGTTGCCCAGAAAGATGTACATTGGCATGTGAAGATGAGGCTCTTTTGAAATCAATATCACCAGGCCAAGGTTCCCTACCATGGTGATCAGATAGATGACAAGGAACACCAAGAAAAGAAGCGTCTTCAATTCTGGGTGATCTGTAAATCCTGTCAGGATAAACTCACTTTTCATGGTATGATTTTCTTCAGCCATTCCTGAATTCTCTGTTGAGAAAAAAATTGTGGAGAAATTAGGTACTAATTTATAATATGTCCAACTTGACTGCCAATCTAACTGGTTCATAAGGATGAGGAACATATTCTATAATGCTTTCGCATGTTATGTGGATTTGACACATGCCTAATTCTGAGTTAGTATCAATCTCCTGAAGCTATTACCTATGTAGCTACTCTTTAACATTTTTCCAGTATATTTTCTATATTTTCAGGAAATATATCAGATTATATGCACAGAGATGGCTTTTGAGGTCTTAAGAGGAATATTCAGTGCAAAAAGCTTCTCTCTATGGAGTAGGGAAAGCTGATTCATAATTTCAATGTCAGCAATTGATATCAGTGTTCCCAAACAATTTCAGGGACTGTATATGTATTAACAGTGATGTTGAAAAGACGACTTTCATACACTTATGTTCACAGCAGCATTATTCACAATAGCCAAAGCTGGAAACACCCCAAATGTCCATCGATGAATGAACGGATGAACAAAATGTGGTATATACATACAATGAAATATCATTCAACCTTAAAAAGGAATGAAATTCTGACACATGTTAAAACATGGATGATCCTCAAAGATGTTAAGTGAAGTAAACTAGACACAAAAGGACAAATACTTTATGATTCCACTTACATGAATTAAAGTAATCAATTTATAGAGACAGAAAGTAGAGAAATGGATAGTTATTGTTTAATATGTATGGGGTTTAATTCTGGGAAGGTAAGAAAGTTCTGAAAATAGAGAGCGATGATAGTTGCATAATAACATAAATGTACTTAATGCCACTAAACCTTATACTTAAATATGGTTTAAATTTTGTTATGCATATTTTATCACCACACAAAAAAATTTTAAGACGATTTTCCTTTGCATATTCTTAGCAATTCACTATTGTCAATGCTAGTGGTATACAAGTTTTTTTTTTTTTTTATTTTTTATTTTATTTTACTTTTTCAATAGGCTTTACGGCCAGCACAGAACCCCATGTAGAACCCAGCTCTGAACCTGAGGCAGAGCCCAATGCAGAGCTTGACCTCACTACCCTGAGATCATGAGCTGAGCTGAGATCAAGAGTCAGATACTTAAGCAACTGAGCCACCCAGGTGCTCCTATTTAAAAATAAAATGCTTTGGGGGAAAAAGTAGGGCTATCTGTGAAGTATTTGTACCCCTTTGGCTGGGAAGGGAAACTGATATGGATAGAAGCAGAAAAGAGAGAGAAGAAGGAGGGAAAAGAAAAAAAAATGACTGTATTTAAAATGTTTCAGGTCAATGGGGTGCCTGGGTGGCTCAGTCGGTTAAGCATCCAACTTTCGTTCAGGTCACAATCTCCCAGTTCGTGAGCTCCAGCCCCGCATCAGGCTCTGTGCTGACAGCTCAGAGCCTAGAGTCTGCTTCCGATTCTGTGTCTCCCTCTCTCTCTGCCCCTCCCCAACTTGTGCTCTGTCTCTCTCTCTCTCTCTCTCTCAAAAATAAATAAACATTAAAAAAAAAAGTTTCAGGTCATTTATAATACCATTCACACATGCAACGTAAAATTGTTCATATATGCATGTGCATGAATAAATTTAAATGCTATCAAAAGAAATTGGAGAAATCTTAAGGGCTAAGAATTGATAAATTCATTTATATAATTACACATCAAAAACATCATGAGTAAGATCAAATGTCAAATGGAAACTGAGAAATTATTGCAATAAATATGATAATGCTTCTATGGCTTTATTCTAGAAATAGCTTATAGAAATCAGTATAAATGATCGCTAGAAAACAGATAAAGGACAGGAACAGAAAAATCTCGAAAGAAATACAATTTTGAAAAAATAAAAATGTCTTATTTTGTTACTAATCAGAAAGATATCATTTTAAATGAGAGGGCAAATTTGTTTTGCTTTTCAAAATAGTAAGAATTTTTTAAAAAACAAACAATCCTTTCTAGTTCTGTCAAAAATACACTGAGATGGGAACCCAACTGCATCCCTAGTGGAAGTATGAATTGGTGCCATCACTGGAAAATAATTCGGTAATTAATTGCAGAAAGAAATATTTACAACCTCAGGAAAAGACTTACATATAATGTCCATTGTAAAAAATTCAAAACACCTGAAGGGTAAACATTTGCTCAGCACGATTAAGTAAATGTGAATCATCCATGTGATGGGATACTGTGCAGTCATTATTTAATGTTTAATATGATGATAAAATAAACATAAAAATGTGTGAAAAATAAAATATAATGTTCATATCCAGAATAATCCTAATTTTCCAAGTAAATACTTACATAAATATAAAGGAAAGGCAGCTTGGAAACACATCAAAAATTAATACTGGTTTTCTCTGTGCAATGGGAATTATAGGTCACTTTCTTCTGTATATTTTACTCTATTTCAACTTCTCAACAATGAATATTGCTTTTATAATCAGAAAATACAATTTTTATTAAATAAATTCAATGACATGCTCTTAGGTCTGCTGTGTTTTATAACTTATTACTCCACAACAATCATTATTGTTTTCTGCATGTTATAGTCCTATTGCGGATAACATCACAACGGATGCGTTGAGGAAGTATCTGCTCCATCTTCGTGATAATGACATTCAGTTATAAATGATAATAATTTGCCAGCACTCTTGGGTGTATCTCGAGTCATTCAGGAGTACATCCACATCTTGTGGTGATGCATTCTTTTTCTTTAAAAAAAATTTTTTTTAATGTTTATTTATTTTTGAGAGGGAGAGAGAGGGACACGGGTGTGGGCAGGGGAGGGGCAGAGGAACAGGGAGACACAGAATCTGAAGCAGGCTCCATGCTCTGAGCTGTCAGCACAGAACCTCACGCAGGGCTTGAACCCACGAAACCATGAGATCAGGATCTGAGCCAAGACACTTAACCTACTGAGCGCCCAGGTGCCCCATGGTGATGCATTCGTAAGGACATTTTTGTCTATGTAAAGCAATGAATTTTTGGTATTAGGTTTTTCTCTTTGGAGTGTCAAATGTTAGCATGATATTTTAAGCTTCTATAATCTATTAAACTTTTAGTATATTTGTAAAACTTCAATTATCTATCCCTTACATTTTGCGTTATTGATAGAGTTCTAATTTGTTGGAGAATGTTTTATTTCAATCTACCTTTGTTTATTTTAGTTAATTCAAGAATCATTTGTTCACTGGCCTGGTATTTACTAAATGCCTGCTCTGTGCTATGTACTTTCTTAGAAGATCAATTGATCCTCTGGACATTTCTATGTTGATAGTTTTCTGGATATTCATTGACCAGAACCACACTTTGTATTCCAGGAACAGAGGAAAGGTGTTTTGGAGAGATGTAGGGAGATCTCTTTCTTTTTGCCTTCCTGAAAATATTATTAACTTTTAAATCTCAGACTATTTTGGATTAATTCCTTTAGGAACAATATTTAAAAAATGAACATTTGAAGTCTCTATAATTTGAATTAGATTTTCATTAAATGACTTACTCTTGGCAACCTGAAGTCTAGAAATGAATATTTTAAATCTATATAAGTGTAATTTGAATAATTTTTTTTCATTAAATGCCTTACACTTGCCAGCTTGACGTTACATAAAATAGTAAGATTTTCTTCAGTTTTCTCAGTTGCTTATAATTAGTCTGACAAAAGTAAGTTTTACACTGGTATTTTATTTCTCTAAGAATCAAAAGAGAAACTAGAAATTTCCCACACATTACATCAAGGTTTTAAAAGAATGGCTTAAAATTACACCTGACTCTTGAACAACACCGATTTCAACTGTGCAGGTCCACTTAAACGTTGATTTTTTTTCCATACAGTACAGTACTGTAAATGTGTTTTCTCTTCCTTATGATTTTCCTAATAATATAGAGAAAACTCTTGCTGACTTTATTATAAGGGTTCTAGTGAACAGTTCAGGTGAACTACTACTATTTGGGGCTCAAAAGTTCTATGAGGATTTTCAGCTATACACAGGGTCAGCATCCCTAGCATCCACTTTGTTCCAGGGTTAACTGTCTATTCATTTCTCATACAATTTGTTTAATATAGAGGGAATGTCCAACACAGGCATCTTAAATACCAGTTCACTATAGAAGCAAGCGAACAATCTATTTCATCTGTTAAGTTGTAAAAGTGGCAAACCCGTATTATTCAAAGAAGTTTCAAAAATATTGTTAATGTTTCCTGTTATTACCATGATAGTGCACCTTTACTTATTTATTTTTGGTAACTTAGGCTTCTCTTAAAATCAGAAGTGATACAAATGAACTATAGTCATTTGTTGAATCTTATACAACAGACTTTACATTTAAGGGAAGATTTAAAATAAAAGATTGAAAAGTAAGAATTGCAAAAAACCCCCCCAAAACCTTGAAGAATTTAAAGAAATGTTTCTAGGGGCGCCTGGGTGGCTCAGTCGGTTGGGCGTCCGACTTCGGCTCAGGTCATGATCTCACGGTTCGTGGGTTCGAGCCCCACATCGGGGTCTGTGCTGACAGCTCGGAGCCTGGAGCCTGCTTCGGATTCTGTGTCTCCCTCTCTCTCTGCCCCTCCCCACTCATGCTCTGTCTCTCTCTCTGTCTCAAAAATAAATAAACGTTTTTTAAAAAAAAAGAAATATTTCTAGAGGTTAATATTTCCATCAAAAAAAAGAGAGAGAGAGAGAAAGTTTTAAATAGTTTCTTACCTGGTTTTTTCTGATAAGAGTTTTATGGAAGCTAGTTGGTTGTCTGGCGCTGATTTCTAAAGTAGATGCAGAAATAAAACTCTATCCTTTTGATTGTTTAGGAAAATATTTCTACCAACAAGTCGGTGCTAATGTTTATGTCTTTGATAGAGAATGGTTTAAATATTTTAAATAATTCTGAGGGGATTTACTTGGCATTGACATCAGAGCCTGGGAGACCTAATTTCCTACACATTACAGACATACTGAATAGAAATAATGTATCCCTTGAGACCTGGATAGTAAAGCAAATGCCCATCTCCAAAAAAATTTTAAGGGCTATATTTTGATTTTAGTTTATGTCCATTTATACCGTTTTCCTTATCATCAATCTGAATATAGAATTCTAAGTGGGAGGAAAAAATTCCCACTGGATTGGTCATTAAAGGCTTATGAAAGAAGTGGAAACTAAGCTGGGATTTGTTGCCACAGAGAGAAGAAGGTGTGGAGTGAGCAGAAGTCATAAAGTGACACCTTTCCCACCTCATTTTAAAATCAGTTTACACTTTCTAGAATCTTCCTTTATTAAAAAAATTTTTTTTTAAATCTTTATTTATTTTGGAGAGAGAGAGTGTGTGAGCAGGGAGGAAGAGAGAGAGGGATACACAGAATCAGAAGCAGGCTCCAGGTTCCGAGCTGTCAGCACAGAGTCCAACGCGGGGGTCAAGCTCACGAACTGTGAGATCATGACCTGAGCTGAAGTTGGACATTTGACCAACTGAGCCACTCAGGTGCCCCTAGAATCTTCCTTTAAAAATATATTCATAATGTGTTTAATCTTACATCTTAGTTACTAGAATAAACTTTACTTTTTTTTCTTGCAAATCCAGAAGCAGCTTCTCAAAAAGTCTCCTTTCCTCAAACTAGTCCCTTATTTAGAACTCCCATCATTTATAGTTTAATGAATCCCCATTACACTATTGAGATTGCCCATCAATCTCAATCTCTGTTTGGTTTATCGTAACTCTTAACCATTTGAGCTTGTTTTCTCTCTTTATATTCTGCCCTCCTAATGTATCATCTCTAAGCCAAGCCCTTCTCATGGTTCTCTGAATATGTCACTTCCATTCCTCATTTTGTGACTTTTGTCTCATCTGTATTTACCTCTTCTGTATTACTGCCACCATTTTCTTTCATCTATGAAAATCCTACCCCCCCCCCCCTTTAATATTTAGACCAATGTCTATATAGCTTTCCTGGGATAAGCTCATCTACCTTCTTCCCAACCTCCCAAGCTCTTGTTACCCATCTAATGGCTCCCAAGTCTCACTATTTGCATCGTGTGGTCCCCTGGCATTTCATAGGTTAACTGTGGTTTTTCTCTGCTTGATTACAGACTCATTGACATCAGGGTCATGCATATTTCTGAAATGTACCCAAGGACATAACAAAGAACAAAGAAGAGAAAAAAAAATCCCTCCCATCAGAACTTAAATTCTAAAGTGGTGCCTGGGTGGCTCAGTTGGTTAAGCATCTGACTTCAGCCCAGGTCATGATCTCATGATTCGTGGGTTCAAGCCCTGCACTGGGCTCTGTGCTGACAGCTCAGAGCCTGGAGCCTGCTTCAGATTCTGTGTCTCACCCTCTCTCTCTGCTCCTCTCCCAACCATACTGTTTCTCTCCCTCTCTCTCAAAAATAAACATTAAAAAAAAAAAAAGAACTTAAATTCTAGAGTAATGTGATTGTTTCAGGTGAGGACCACAGTTCTCTTTTGTGCTAGTATGGCACCAAGGGGAAACTTTCTCCTATAATGAGAGCTAGTTAAAAAATGATGGATGAAGACACTACCAAAGGAAATGTAGAAGAATGAAGAATGTTGCTCCTAGCTTACTACTCCACTCACCTCATGATATAACGTGGGGTCAGTGAAAGATTCACGGAATCAGTGAAAAGAATCATGTAGCTCATTCGTTGGTATTCTACTTTTCTTACAAATTTGTGAAAAATTTTATGCTTACTTAAGAATTTTGGCAAGTCTTGAAGTTTAGTACCACAGAACGCCTGCCATTTATTGCTCTATTAGTTCATACATTCATGTGATAAGCACTTTACAGTGCCTACTATGAGCCATCACAATGATAGATTCTGTTCTCATGGAGCTTACATTCTAACAGAGTGGGAAAGCAGACATTAATATGTGCATATGTAAATAAGAACAATAGCAAAAATTAGGAAACGCTATGCTGAGGGTAAAATAGTGTAATGTGAAAAGGAATGGCTGGGAGTTACTTTGGATCAGATGGTTTGAAAAGCTTTATAGGAAAAGGCTAGCAGTCAAGCAGAGACATAGGTAGTGAGAAGCCAGACCTAGCAGTTTGGGAAAGAGTATGATAGGTACAGAAGAAGTAGTGAAAATTCCTTAAGGCAGAAATAAAATTGGCATGTTTGAAGAATCCACAAAAGCCAGGGGAAAGTGGTTGGTGATGGGATTGAAAAGTTGTTCTCACAGGGTTTATAACACTGAGTATAGGGTTCTGAGTGCATTGAGAAGCCTTGGAGGGTGTATTAGTTTTCTATTGCACTGCAACAAGTTGCCACACACTCAGTAATTTAAAATAACACAAATTTATTCTTTTGCCATTCTGGAGGTTAGAAGTCCTAAATGAGTTTCATTGGTTTAAAATTAGAGTATCGATATTTGCCTTTCCTAGTTTCTGGAGTCCGCCTGGATTTTTTGGCTCATGGCCCCCTTCCACCTTCAAAGCCTGAAACAGCCAAATGTTTCTCACATTGTTTCACTCAGATTCTGACTCTTCTGCTTTGTGTCAACATTAATAAAATTGCATTGGGCCCACCTGGATAATCCAGGAATATTTAATTCCCTCTTGCTTGTAATATAACATGTTCACAATTTCCCAAGATTAGGATGAAGACATCTTTGGTAGGCCATTATTCTGCCTACCAAACCAGATTTTTAAAGCAGAGAAATGGCATTACCTTACTTACATTTTAATAACAAACACTCTATCAGTCCTTCAGAAAATGGATCATGAAAGCTAAGGGTGGAGGTGGGGAGACCAGGTGGGAGGATCTGACAGTATCCTGTTCAGAATAAGGTTGACAGTCATTGACATGAGAAATGTAGATGGATTTGAATTACGTTTTGAGGATGAATCAACAGGATTTGCTGACAATGTGGATTTAAGAGGCAGGTGTGAGGGGGTTAAAGAGCTAGTGAAGAAAATGCCTAGATTTTTTTGCCTTGAGCATCTGAGGGGAAGATAGTAGCATTTCTCGAATTGAAGGAGATGAGCAGAAATATTTTCTTGGCAGGGCTGGGGGAGCTAGAAACACGAGTTTTATTTGATCACTGTTATGTTTCAGATGCATAGCAGTTATCTAAGTGAAGATGTCAGAGAGGCAACTGAATGTGAAAGATAAGGCTAGAGATTAGGAGTCATGTGCATATGAACATGTAAAGCCTTGGAACTGAGTGACATCATCTACAGAAAGCTGGAAGGCAAAAGAAGGAAGGGTGATTGCGAAAGAGACCTCTGGGACTTTCTGTTTTGGATTAGACCAGATTATCTAGCATACAAAATGCCTGGTGGGAGTAAAATACAGTGATATCGAAACAGGAAGTATCCTAAAAAGGATAAGGTCAGAATGCCAAATCAAGGAGCTTGAATTTTATTTAGTAAGCCCTGAATAAATTTGCCAAGAGACTGACTCCATCAGATCTGAGTTTCGGTAAAACAATTCTGTGTGTGACTCATTGCTTTATTCTGTATGCGACATTTTGTATGTTGACATGACAAGGATGACAAATGAATCAACAAATGTTTGGATGCCCCTTATGTACCATGTAAGACGAAAGCTGTGGAATGAAGATGACGCTAAGATTTTTATATATAAAAAATCAAATATAACAAAAAAGACCCAATTTAATGTGATGAATGTTGTTTTGCTTTTCTGGTCATGTTCGACTCATGATCAAAAATTAGTAGTGCTTGTAAGAATGCCAAGCATAGTGCTAACAAGCCATAGTAATTCATAGCAGTATAAGACCCCAGTTCCTGTTTGCTGTGACTTACAACTTACTCTACTGGGGAGGCAGTTATGTAAACAAATAATTATAATGCAAAGTGATAGAATCTATAGTACAATCATACATTCAGAACGCTGTGAGAACAGATGGGAGTGACTTAATTTGCCTGGGGGTGTTAAAAAGGCTTTCTGTAAGAAAACTGTCTCTTCCCAAATAAAATAATACTTTAGGTTGACAGTAGAGATCAAATTTCCATGTGGGAGAAGCAAATCTCCACACCCCCAAACCTTTTTCCAGATTCTCATTTTCCTCCCGGAGAAGTAGTCACCACTGCTATGAAACCCTTGGGAGCCACAAGAAGACATTGTTCTTCCATTCACTCTGGCCCAAATGAATCCCTGCAGCACAGAGATTAAGAGGGATCCATTGTATATATGTCTTGACTAGACTTGGAGATAACCACTGGGAAATAAAATGTGTTAATATACCACTAGAAGAGCAGTTCTCAACACTTTCTCTCTACTGAGAAAGCAAGTCGGGAGATGATGTTGACACTCCTCTCAGCTTCCTCCAGTAATGAGCAATTGCCTGCTGGCTAGCTATGACTCTTCTTTATTTTCTCACATTCAAGATATATTGTGATGCAAAGGAGTGAGAAATGTATTCCTGAGATAATCTGGAATTGACTCTAGTTATATTTTGAAAAGGTAAATCGTATTAAACTATGGTACTTTATTATTAGAAATGCATCAATTGTGATGCATCGCATAACTGATTGTGACAGATCAGAGTGCTGAAATAGTCTGAAGCCTGCTGATCTTGATAATCTGGTTTACCTGAGTGAGTCGCTCATCTTACACTTATGGTTCGCTATGGCAAGGCCTCCTTACCTATCTCCAAATCTACTTCTAAGAGGCAGATGTCTTTTCCCAGTTACCTGGAAGTTCAGACCTGGCTCAGCCCCAAGGTATCCATTTCTAAAAATGTGAAAGATGAAAGAGTGAGCAGGCATTCCACTCCTGGGTTCTGAATCTGAGGGCTTAACCCTTCCCCCTGTGACTGACACTGCATGCCCAGCTCTCTGGTGGACCTTCCAACCTTAACCACAAGGATACAGACATATCCTCAACTGAGCAATCATATTAAAATATCCTCCAGTTAGGTCTAGCATCTCTATAAGACACACACACATATGCAACAAAAAGTGATAAGGGGTGTTTTATTATAGATTACCCAGGAGAGGACATTTGACCCTGGCCTTGAAAGATATATAGACATTTTCTTAGCAGAGAAAAGTTGGAAAGGGAATGCTAAGCAAAGTGTCAGAGGCATGAAAGCTCATGAAGTATTGGAGGACTAGAAAGTAGCCCCAAATCTGGCTGCAGTATGGGTGTAATTAGAGAACTTGGTACTCATAATTATGTCATAGCAGATTACTTAATGGCTGATCCGATTTTGACATGCTCTGCCTAAAATAATATTGAATGAATCAGCTATCCATAATCAACTAATTGCTCAGAAATTCTTAAGTTAGTACATACCAGACAGGACCACTGAATTTGTTGTTGCCAGAGTCTGACCTCCTTAGACACATGTAGGATTTGAGAAATAGAAAGTAGTAGATTAAGCTGTGCTCAGTAGAGAAATCCATAACTGGGGATATGGAGGAACTTGCCCTTCCATCCTTCTTCCCTTCCTTCCTTCCTTCCTTCCTTCCTTCCTTCCTTCCTTCCCTCCTTCCTTCCTTCTTTCATATATTGACACATTTTGTATACTTGTATTCAACTATATTGTGTGTCTACTTTATGCCAGCTACAATGCTAGGCATTATGGTTAAACACGAAACAAAAGCAGATATGGTATCTGCCTCCCCTTTCCTTACATAATTGGAAAAAGTTATGGGAGAGAGATAATCACCTAAATTAATTATTAAGTAATTACAACTTCACTATTGCAAAGGTAAGATTATTGGAAACATAATAGAGAAGCTTAGCCTGGTCTGAAAAGGCAGTATAGTATAGTAGTTAACCCCATGGGTTTTGGAACAAGAATGCCTAATTTTGAATCTTGGCTAAGCACTTTCTAACTGATCTCAGGAAAATTAGTTAATTTCTCTGTGAGTCAATTTGCACATTAAAAAAAAATGAATTTTTATAATGGATTATAGTCTGAAAATGGGGAATGAAAAGGTAGTTTTGAAGATTTAATGAATTATGTTTAAAACAGTAGAAGGATTCCAGTATATAGTAAATGCTTACTAAGTGCTAAATGTTGTCATCACTCACCACCACTATGGTCACCACTGTCATTAGTACTTGTGGAGGGTAAGGGTGTGGGGGAAGTGATAGAAAGATGTCCTTGAAGAAGTGATGACTAAACTCAAATCTGGAAGCTGAACAGATTTTACCAGGAAAAGGTAAAGTGGGTGAGTTGTGAGAAAAACATACAAAGACCTGATTTCTGGAGGGAGCATGACAATTTCCAGGTAGTGAAAGAGGGTCATGAGGCAGACAGTTGGGGTAAATGGTGCAAAAGAGGGTGGGGAGATGGGCAAGGGACCCACATAACAACACAGTAAAAAAAATGAGATTAATTTTAATAATATATTTTATTTAACTCAATATATATAAAATATTATAGCCTCAACAATCCATAGGGAATTATTAATAAGCTATTTTAACTTATATTCCTTCCAAGCCTTCAAAATCTGGTGTGATTTTTTACATTTACTGCACATAATAATTCAGACTATATACATTTCAAGTACTTACTAGCTATGTGTTTACAAGCTACTATTGGAAAGCACAGCTCCAAGGTGGGGGAAGGGGAGAAAAAAAAGAGAGGAGAGAGAGCTAAATGAAGAGGAGGAGAGATAGTGTAATGTAGTAAAAGCCAAGGAAATAGTATTTCTTAAAAAAAAAAAAAAAAGAGTGGTCAAAAGATTCAAGGGACTTCAGACTCCCACTGTGAAAGTGGCATTTGTTTGTTGTTGTTGTTGTTGTTTTTCCCCTGTAGCTGCACAGTTCTGCCCTATTTTGGAAAACCTTAATTGATCTCACTATCACCTCTTTAGTTCTTGTCCCATTTCTCTCCATTTTTAGCACCACACTTTTCAAAAGAATTCTATACCTGCCGTTTTCATTAACTCTCTTAAGTTACCTGCAACCCAGATTTCGTTCCCATCATTTTGTAAAGACTGCACTCCCCAATGACCTGTCCATCAAGTCAAATTATCTTTTCAGAACCTTTGTTCTCTTTGACCTCTCTAAAATATTTGAAAATTCAACCATCCTGTCATTCTTAACATTGTTTCCATCTCAACATAGGCATTTTTGAAGTTCCATCTGACCCTTTCTTTTCTCTTAGAAATTAGTAACTCACAGTTGGATGCAGCTGACTTCCAGATCATCATCTACAGCCCTGATCACTCCACATAACTGATGTCTGTGGGATATTTCCATAATATCTAATCATGCCTCAAACTTACCACACTTGCAAGGGAAATTACCCGTACCAAGAAAGAGCTTTCCCTATTAACTTCCCCATGTTGTCACAGAATGTAGAAGATGGGAGAGGAAAAGTATCCCTGAGGAAATAACACATAAGGTGAGGGCAGTCTCCTGGGATGGGCAGTGAGCAAGTCTAACGTGGTCCCTGCCCTCATGGAACTTATCATCTTGTGGTGCAGAGAAACACACTAAACAAATCATTACAACTCTACTAAGAGCTATGATGAGAAGTATATATAATAGAGGTCTTACCCCAGTCTGGGGATAGAAGCTGGGAAATTTTCCCAGAGAAAACGGCACATAAGCTAAAGCCTTGACAATATGTGAATTAACCAGATATTGGGGAAGAAGTGAAACAAATGGCATTTATAACATAGATAGCATTTGTAGGCTCTGAGTTGGGAAGTAGCCTGGTGTATTCTGGGAACTAAGAAACCAGAGTGTCTACAGCACAGTAAATTAGTGGAGTAGCGGTGGCAAACGAGGTTAGAATGGGAGTCAGGGGGCAGATATCACAGGACCTCATAGTCCAGGGTCAAGATTCTCAAGTGTATCCTAACAGCAACAGGGCGACATTCAACACCTTCAGGTTCAAACCTTCAGAACCATCTATGACATTGACATTATCCTCACCCCCCATATCCAACTTATCATCAAGTTGACATCAAGTTCCATGGATTCTTAAAACATTTCTCACGTCACTCAGGACTATGTCCCGTGATTCTCAGCTCATGTTTCAAATTCTGCACAAGAGGATCACAAACTGGAGATCAATAAGACTGATTTTAATCAAGTTATTTTTACATATTTTGGCTAATTTTTAAACTTAACTTTTTGTACAACTCACCATACATTCTGAGATGGTACTACCCATTAACTGACTGGGTCCTACGGCATAGTAAAGCAAGGTGTTGCCTACAGCAAATAGGTGGTCAGAAGTGAACCATAACACTGAAAAATGTTAACACTTTATCTCACAAATATGTAAGAGAGCTTGGTAACACCAGTGAACAGGTTTTTTTTCAAGATAGAAACACTGTATGAAGGACCACCAGGGAAAGTTTTCATTAATAGTGGATGTTTTATAGATATTATGAAGCTTTGTTATACTAGTATAGTATTTTTGTTGTAATTATTGCTGTCTTGTTAATGCTTTTGCGTCTTTTCATTTTTTAGAGCATGCTGCTAAAATCATTAATGTCTTTGTATGACTTGGTTCATTTTAACTGGTTAGCTGAAGAGATTTGCATGAATTAATAATACCTAGTGAAATTTTTAGTAAGCCTGAAGGTCCTCACTAGAGACTTTATTAAAAGTTTGACCCTCAGAGACTGGGAATTGGGTAAGTTCCGTAACTGCAAATAGGTTTTGTTTTGTTTTCAAACAATGCACAATGGACATTATTAGGAAATAGATAGGGATTTCTAGTAAAGGAACATTAGTGTGAAAGAATGAGAAGGGAGTTTGTACTGAGGCAGCCCTTTGGGCCAGAGACATCATTAGCAAGACTTAGGGCTGAGTTTATTTTTCAAAGATCATACTTTGATTGTATGAAGCAAAGAACGCTAGAAAGTCTCTCCTGAAGGCTGATAACCAATCTTTTTATTAAAGAAAATGACAACAATCCAATGTCAGGGAAATCACATTAGTAGCCTAACCCCAGTCTATATCAAAGGTTTGTTTTATAAAGGACCTCTACACTCTTGAGCTTTAAACTGATAATGGCTTCTCTAATGAAGAACCCAGAAGTATTATTGGCCTGAATTTCTCCTAGTGCCATCAAACCACAATAATTTAGTCGACAAATATTCCTGCCCTCCTCCTGAAAATGTTGTGAGAGCTTCCAACTACAAAAGCACTCAGCAACAGCAATAACAGTTCAGCGGTGCCTAGCTGGTTCATTCGGGAGAGCGTATGACTTTTGATCTCAGGGTTGTAAGTTCAAGCCCCACATTGGGTGTAGAGATTACTTAAAAATAGAATCTTAAAAATAAGACCAGTTCTATTCTCTCCTTTGTTCTCCTACCTAGTCTCTCTTCTACTTATGCAAGTATATGTGGATGTTCCTGGGCTCATTATAGCTGATCACTCAACCTTATCACTCACTATCTAGGTTCCTGCTAGAGCTCTGGATGGGCCTGAAATCAAAGCACTTTCAGAGAAAGTAAAGTGGGATGACTACGATTGGCCACTTCAAACCCTCAATGCTTGGGAGAAAGAGGCTGGCTCCTCTTTTAATGAATGAGCGACACACTCATTCCATCATATTGACTCAAGCTGGCTTTCAAACCCGAGGATCAGCTGCTAACTCAAGCCAGCCAGACTTGACCAGATACGTCCATCTGACACTGCCATAAAAACATTAAATGAAGGTAGCTTCATGGACAGCAGATAATGCCAATATTCTCCAGTTCTTTATGTGTTTACATTTATCAACATGAAATGTCAAATAAAAACCAGAAACGAATAAAAGGAAATTAAAATTAAAAACTATACACACACGGTGGCTACCTAAAACAACTACTAATATCACTTATGCATATCTTTTCAGAATTATTTCTCATATTCATTTAGGAAGGTGGAATCATACTGGAAAGAGTGTTTTAACTTAACAGTATTAAAAAGAACTCTGCTTCTAGCAACAAGCATAAATCTACATCACAATTAGCTTCTTAGGATGAGAAACACCTGGGTACCCAGGTGTCAGGAACCCTTTCTCTCCAAATGGAAGCAGTCTGGCTCACACCACCTATCAAGCAAACCTCAATCCATGCTGAAGGCTCCCCTCGCCCCAGTCAGAGTCGCATTGCTGAAACTCCTCATCCCAGGGTGCCTGGCTGGTGTCTGGGACCGGGTCCCCAGCCGGCAGCCTGGGTAGGGGTGGGACTGCCAGAGACCAGAATGAGGGAGTGCACTACGCATGTGCGGGACAAGTCTATGCATTTCCTTCCAGGAGCCCGAAGGCCAGCGGTCAGCAACGTGGGCTTCTGGCCTGGCATGGAGGCCTCAGTCTGAGGTCTTCCAAGGTTTCGGGGTTATAGCATCCTCAGTGCTTCATTCCATGGCATATCCTTGGGGCCAGTGGTTGTTCCCTGTAGCAGCGAGCCAAGAACTCATGAACTCATCTCCGGAGACCATCGTGCCTGTTCCTCTAGGCTTTCCCCTGAAGAACAACAGCCCCAGGTACGTACATAATGGATTGGTATCACTATTTGTTTCCAGTGTTATTGAGATATAATTGGCATATAACATTGTGTAAGTTTAAGCCGCACATGATTATTTGATACATGTATATATTTATGAAATGATGATGACGGTATGTTAGTTAACACCCCATCACCTTACCTAATTACCCTTTTTATGTGTGTGGTGAGAAATTTTAAAATTTACTCTCTGGGGAGCTTGGGTGGCTGAGTCCGTTCAGCATATTAGGACTCTTGATTTAGGCTCAGACCATGATCTTACAGTTCGTGCTGAGAGCACGGAGCCTTCTTGAGATTTTCTTTCTCCTTTTCTCCCCTGCTCATACATGCTTTCTCTCAAAATAAATAAATAAATAAACATTATAAAAAAAATTTTACCCTCTTAGCAGCTTTCAAGTATATTGTCAACTGAGCAAAGAGGCAGAGTTGAAATAAAAGCATTTATGTAAGATCTCAGAATTTCAGTTTGGGGAGCACAGATTCAGGTAGCAACCCAAACTGTGCCCCCCTAGGGGACAAAGTGAAAGGTTTTTAAAAACAAAAGGGGATGCTCCTGTGTATTGTTTACAAAGAATTTTGATTGGTGTTGGTGGCAGAAAACTAATCTTGGCTAAACAGGTTGCTAAGGTCATCGCTCAGCACCTCTCACTGTAGCAAATTGCAGGCTGAGTTCTTTGAATATTTACAGTTTGGTCCAGTTCATAATTCATGGTTCATCCACCAAAGATGTGCATAAGGCCCAGTTCCTTACTGGCCTTCCCACTCCATTTTAAAACCCCTTGAGTTGAGTTACTCCAATTCATTTTGTAACCAAATTAGTTTACATCTTGGTGAGTTACAGATAGAGACTACACCAGGTGTATGTTAATGAAGCTTGTGTTCCTCCTTGGATGGAGATTTTAACATTATAATGAGGTAGAGGTAGCTGTTGGACACTCCATGGCCTATCCATGCAGGTGTGATTCAGTGGTCAAGCTAAAATTGGCCTAGGCTGGCTGGAGCTCTTTTTAGAGGCTGGAGCCTCTAAAACATAAGGTTAACATTCCTGTGAAGAAGAAGGGAGAGGGGGGTCAGTGAAGATCTTGCTTGTGACAATTTTAACCTCATTCACCCTATAGGACATGGTTTCAATTTCACTTTTCCCCCTTCCCATCTAGATCTTTTTCTGAAAGCATTGGCAATCATCTATAGATTTACCCAGAAGCTAATGTCTCAAGTTAGGGTGGGGAGGGGAAGTTTTTAATCTTTGATTATTGTTTCAAGGAGTCACTGTCGTTTAGGGTCAGGCCATATTTGAGCAACAAGGAAGCAATCAGGAAATGGTTCTTAGACAGTTTCCTCTTCTGAGGACTTTATTATGCTATATGGAGGCTCAAATAAATCAGCCTGTGGGAGTAACCATAATCAGGCACTTGTAGAGGTTTTAGGTGGAACTTTCT
Source organism: Leopardus geoffroyi (assembly GCF_018350155.1). Lineage (NCBI taxonomy): Eukaryota > Metazoa > Chordata > Mammalia > Carnivora > Felidae > Leopardus > Leopardus geoffroyi. The sequence continues at coordinate 46,517,640 of NC_059333.1, read as the reverse complement.
TAGCAAGGTAGTGAGCATAAGAAGAGCAATTAGCAATAATATTTTAAAAGTCTTGTGGACATTACACATTAATCTAGGAAATTGTTAAGAATGTTGGATTATTAAGTATCTAAGGGCTCAGTAAGCTGTTAGTGTGATAGAGCAGATCTAAGGAAGTAAAAATCTTATATCAATTGTAGGCAAGTTAGCAAGGCCAGTACATATTTTAACAAGATTGAGTCGAAAGTACAAAAATGGAGTAATTGCTGACAACTCTTTTCACATTTCCCCTTTTGCTCATAATTCCCTAGAGAAAAAAAAAATCAATAGGGTAATACTAGTCCCTTGAGGCCAGGGTGGATTAATTCCACTCTAGTTTTTCTGGTCCATAAAATCCATCCTGATGAAAAGCATCAACATGGTCATCAGTGCAAACATAAGCTGCATGGTTGGGTAAGTGACAGCAGAGGTTCCAATTTTTAGCAATCATTTGGTTCACATAACATGCATGTTATTAAGAAAAATAGTAATAAACCAGTTTGTGCTATTGTTATTAACCATGATCCTATTCCTGATGGATATTAAGGATACTAAGGATATTAAAATAATCTCCAAGTCCTGGCCTGTGTCCTGTCAGCTAACAGGTTGGTACTATCCTTTACAGATTTTAGTTCTTGTGTTATTCTGCTGAATCAATTAACATAAAAAAACATTCTTCTAATAGGGCATAAGTACCTCTCCATTGGGCCATTAAGATGTTAAGTGCCCTTCTGTTTTGTAGGATAATTTCTACCAGGCTACCAACTTGAGTTTGTTGATACCCAAATGTTTGAACAGAAGCATTGAAGGTGGTGGTCACTTAGACTATGGATAGGTTGTGTATTGCCTTTTTCAAGTCTGTTACTCCAACCCAAGGAAAGAATGCTCATGCAAAGTCACCAAGGCCCTTTCTGTCTACAATTGCTTTGTATCAATGCAGAATTATAACCTTCCCAGCTTTGCCAAGTTCTTTTTAATTGATATGAGAAGGATCTCAGATTTGGTACACGAGCAGTGGAAGGAAGAGTTTTTCTAATGTTGGCATCAGTGGTAAGAGCAACAATCCCACAACACCCCTTCCATTTAATGGGAAGAGTAGAGTGAATATTGGCACCACATAAACAAACAAACAAATCCAGAACCTTCTAGGGGTGAGGCATAAGTGGGGTCCTTTTGCTCTTTTTTATCAGTTTCAAAGGAAGAAATCTCATGATCAAAATGTAATCATCTTCACAGAGTACATAATCATCTGATTTATGGAATTTTCTCAGTGATTTTAAGAGCATCTTATATTTCTATATACTTGAAGCAATAAATGAGTTTGATTATTGTGAGTCAGATTCATGTTAAGATATGGGAAGCTTCTGGGATGAAGACAGAAGGAATTAAGTTTTTACCATTCTCCAGATGTTTTTTATATCAATGTCCCACATTGTCCCAATAAAAGTGATATTGCTTCCCAATATCCAGTTCCATTATAGATCTCATTTCTCCACCACAAGAATACATTACAAAGAAGCGTTTTGTGGTTGTATAGACTCCAATGTGAAGTGAAATCATGGTCACCTGAATCATATAATAGTGTATAGTTACAAATATTCGGTAAAAGATAATCTAATGTTTTACCTGTACCATTTATATTTTTCAAAATATAATGATTATTAGTCAAGGCCCATATCTGAGTTAAAGGTATTCCCTTATGAGTAGGGGAATCCAATAGAAGGTATTTGTATTTGGGGCATGTTTTCCAGATAGAAGTTGGTGAATATTTTCCAAGACACAAAAAGAGAATCCTACGTTACCCGTTAAGTTTTTCTAACCCTCTAGGGATAAACGCCAAGCTATTAATTCAGGCATATCATAAGTATGGTTTGCTCTGGCACAAATCCAACAGTCAGAAAGACTGTTAGAATCAGAAAGTCAGAATCAGAAGATTTTTGCAGGGGAGAGCAAAAGGATGTGATAAGACTTGACCATCAGCAATGAGGGTAGTAAGAAAAAGTAAAATGTGAACCCAGGGACTAGAATTATTCCTAGTAACAGAGGCCATCGTAAGGAGAACTTAGAGAAAGTTGGTTTGATATGTTGATTACTGTATGAATTCCAAGCAGGCTAGAGCAATTAACAGGCAATAAATTCAGTCTCTAATGCAGTAACCAATATGAAAAATGGGGTTTTCCAATACTATAAGGTTTTACCATCCAAAAAGGAATCTTACTGTGTAATATAGCAAAAAGCATTAGAATGCTTATTAGGAAAAATACTCAATATTTTAGTAGTCCTTCATAACTAATTTCCCAAAAAATCTGAGGGTGCTCTTCAAGTTTAAATGCCTAGCATAAACCCATTCCTGGAATCTTCACTTTGTGCAAAGAGGTCCACAAGAAGGAGTACAGAATACATGTTCTAAATGGTGTTATATTCCTTCATAGAAAAGTAGATAAAGGAGCTTCCCCAACAAGATGATTATGAGAAGGGTTATAGAGAAAATAACAAGTTATTGGGGAGCCTGGGTGGCTCAGTTGGTTAAGTGTCCAACTCTTGATCTTGGCTCAGGTCATGATCTTGTGGTTCGTGGGTTCAAGCCTCACATTGGGCTCTGCAGTAACAGTGTGGAGGTTGTTTGGATTCTCTCCCTCCTTCTCTCTCTGCCCCTTCCCTGCTCATGTGCCCCCCCTTCTCTCTCTCTCTCTCAAAATAAATAAACTTAAAAAAAGTTTTTTAAAAAATAAGTTATTGGTAAAAGGGGAGAAAAAGACTTGGAAGTAAACAGTACTTGTTGCAGCATCTTGGGACAACTGTGTACTCAGAGGTACTCTGCTTCAACTCTGAGTCACTTCAAGTTTTAGGTCTGCAGTTGGTTCTGATGTTCACTGAGGGGCTGGGACTTTCTTTAAATGAGAAACATGAATCCAAAAGTCAATGTCTTTGAGTTTAGCTGTGCAAGGGTTGGTTAACAGTATTCAGTTGGGTCCTTTCCATCAGGGTTGTAGGGTGTCTTTGGGGAGATGTCTTTGTCAGTAGACAAAATCTCCAGACTGTAGATCATAGTAGAGGAGGTCTTCAGGAGAACATGCTGTAAAAAGGTTTTTCTACCAAGAATGAATTTTTCTTCAAGGTTTTTATCAGTTCTTTATAGTATTCAAGCATTTCTCCTTTGACTGGTATGGGCTTATAAGCCCCAGAGTCTAGGTCTTCCAGTTGTGACAAAGGAAGATCGTATATGTTTCCCAAAGGGTGTGGACCTTAGATTTTTATAACATAAGTGGCAGAGTCTTAGGTCAGGGTAAATTAAAAGCTTCTATAATTGTGGCTGTGTTTTAATTATGCCATTGATTCTTTCTGCTGGCCTTGATGATTGGGATGGTAGGTGCAGTGAAAATGCTGTAGAATAGATTAAATTTCACAAGGTGCCTTGCCTATTTGTCCTGTGAAATGAATTCCTCCATCGCTATGTAATTCAGATGAAATTCCTAGTTAGGTATGATTTTCTGTAATAATACCTTGACTTCTGCTGATGCAGGGACAGGCTTACACCCAATGAGAGTGCATGCATACCATTACCAGTACATATTTGTATCCTTGTGAGGGGGACATATGGATAAAACCCACCAAACTTCAAAAGGTTCTAAAGGTAATGGGAAATGCGGCATAGAAATATGAGTAGGCTTCCCAGGATTATGAGTGTGGCAAATTAAATGATGGTAAATTTCTGCTGCAGTTTTATGAGGTGGGTTCTGCAAAAACTGTTGTCCCCAGTCCATCATTTTATCCATGTTCCAGAGGGTCATTTTATGGTTAAATTTTAAAATCATTTTCTATAGGCAGTCATGGACAGGCTGCCTATTTGGGCTGGACCAAAGGTGGGTGTTGGGATCAAATTTACAATTTGATTCTATCTACTTCTTTATTTCATTAATAGTGAAATTATGTTGAATATCCTAAATTGTTTCAGGTCACTCAAAATGAGTTTGTTTAAGGTCTCTAAAGGAATTAAGGTTGACATTAATTTTAATGTGAAATGATTTTGTAAAGTTGCAATTTTTTGCTATGCTATCTGCCATTTAATTGCCTTTAATTTCCTCCACGTTTGCTGCATAATGAACAGGAATTTTAATTATAGATAGTTGTTTGGGTAGCTGAGTTGATCGAGTAATTTCAGGGCATAAGAATTATTTTTAATTTGTTGCCCAGTAGAAGTTAGAAATCCTCTGTTTCCAGACCATTCTGAAATACTTTGTAGCTCCAAAAGCATATCACCCTTTCCTGTACGTGTTGGCTATTTTATCCTTTGCCCGTGTTAAAGCAAAAAGTTCAGGGGCACCTGGGTGGGTCAGTAGGTTGGGCATCTGACTTCAGCTCAGGTCATGATCTTATGGCTTGTGAGTTCGAGCCCCTCATCAGGCTCTGTGCTGACAGTTTGGAGCCTGGTGCCTGCTTTGGATTCTGTGAGCATGAGGATTAGGCACAACTGGGTGACAAGGTATAACTATTATTTATTGCTCTTAGGTCCTGCACAAATCTCTGCCCTTTTCCGTGAGGTTTTTGTATGGGAAGAATTGGGATATTATAAGGGCTAGTGCATGGAATAATTAAACCCTTATTTAATATTCCTTGATCGTGGGTTTAATGTCTTTAATATCTTCAGTATTCAATGGGTATTGCTTAATATTGGGAAGTGGCTTAGAAGAGTCCATCTGAATTGTTATAGAAGGAGCAGAGTGTATGTGTCCAATGTCAGCAGAACATTTAAACCAAAGGATGTCAGGGACAGTGTCAAGAAGCAGATGCTGTGTAATTTGAATTATGGGAAAGACAGGTGTTGGTATTGACCCATTTATTGTAGATTCTTTTATGTTTTGTTGATCTGTTGTTTCTAGAGATATTTATCCCTTTTAAGAGAAAGAAATATGGTTCTGAAAGATCTTGAGAGAATCATGTCCTAGTGAATGAACAGGAATTGTGGGAATGAGTAGAAACTCGTGTGTGACCAGCAGTGGTCCCTGTTAAAAGGAGATAAACAAGGAGTTAAAAAGTCATAGGGTTATTGGAAACTCCCACCATTTGAAGTGTTTCTGTACTCTGAGGAAGGGGAAAAGAGAGGCTGGTGGGGTTAAGAACTGATATTGTTGCTCCTGTGTTTGTAAGAACTAATGGTACTTCATTCCCCCAAAATGGTAAGATCTGTTTCTCCTAAGGTGTTGATTAATATTAGTTGGGAAATCCCTGTTATCTTTAAACCCTCCCTATTCTGTCATGTGAGCAAAAGGTGGAATTTTTTCAAGTGGTTTGGTTTGTGTATGTCTTTTGAGTTTTAGACAATCTTTTGTTCAATGCCTAGGCTTTTTCTGATAATGATATGATAAACTCCTTTAATAATGTTTGGACCTTGATTTTTTTGTTGCTTTCTAGGAGTGGTAGTTAATTGGTGTAATTGAAAATCCATGATCTGTACACCCTGGACCTATAAATCCATGGCTTCCAAGGTTTTCTTTTTTTTCTGTCTGCTGTAGAATGTGGGATAACTGAATGCAGATGAGGAATTATTAATGCCATCTTACTGTTTTCTGGCTGTTTTATAGTCTTTTTGTTTCATTCTTTCTGTCACTGTGAGTTGATGATTTTTCTGTAGTGGTATGCTTTGATTCCTTTCTTTAGTATATCTATTGTAGTTTTTGGCTTTGTGGTTACCGTGAGGCTTTATGTACCACTTTAAATTCATTCCATTTTGATGGGTATTTTGTTTAATTCTACTTCCATCTATCATAAATAGGCACTAAATAATATCTATTTAAATATGCCCTTATTTTCTGATTCATCAAAAGTAAGATGTCTGGATCAAAGTGCATGAATATTTCAAAGGTTTTTAATCTTTTTCGCTAACTTGCCATCCAGAAAGATCATATAAATCTGGGAGAAGTCCCTACTTCATGATACTCCCAACAGTTTGTCTATCATTATCCTTTTTAATTTTTGCCAAACTGATATCTCTTCTTTCTCCTCATCCCCAAAGATAAAATAAATAAAGCTTCAATGATGTTTTAATTTTCTTAATTTATTTTTTTAAAGGTTTTATTTGTAAGTAATCTCAACACCCAACCTGGAGCTCAAACTTATAATCCTGAGATCAAGAGTCACATGTTCGGGGTGCCTGGGTGGCTCAGTCGGTTAAGTGTACAACTTTGGCTCAGGTCATGGTGTCATGGCTTGTGAGTTTGAGCCCCAAATCAGGCTCTGTGCTGACAGATCATGGTCTGGAGCCTGCTTAGAATTCTGTGTCTCCCTCTCTCTCTGCCCCTCCCCAGCTCACGCTTTGTCTCTCTCTCTCCTTCAGAAATAAATAAACATTAAAAAAGCTTTTTTTAAAAAGCCTCATGTTCTACCAGCTGAACCAGCCAGGGGCCCCTTAATTTAAATTTAAATAAACTAAACATAGTTTCTTAAATTTATTGGCTATTTGTATTTCTTCTCTTTTTTATGTCCATTGGTCCTTCTTTCTATTTAGATGTTCACCTTTTTCATAGCAATTGTGAAAGCTCTTTATATGTTAAAGGTGTTAATCTTTAATCTCATAAATGTCTTAAATATTTTTCTTGTAATCTTATCTGGCTGTTAACTCTGTTTGTTTTTTTCTTAATTATATAGCAGTTTTAAAGTTTTACATAGTCATTGTAAGATGGTCTACCCAGGAGAACTGTGTTCTTGCCCACTAGTTAAAAGAGATAAAAAATTAATTCAGTAAACAGCTCCAAAGAGTTGCAAAAGCAAAAATGTCAAACATGGAATAGTAAGGCAACCCAGAGATTACTCATGGTGGGAAGTTCCAATAGGGAGGGAGGAGTGGTATTAACAGAATCCATGATTCTGGCCACATGCAGCGTTTTCCTTCAGGAGCTGGAATTAATGAGGAGGCTGGTTGTGCTGGAGACACTGCTTGCAGCAGAGAAAGAGGGGAGAAATACTGTGATTTCTTTCCCCAGACTCTTTAATTTCTTATTAGTACCTCCCATTGTCCAAATCTAGCCAGAAGCTACTTGAAAGGAGTCTGGGAAACAAGAGTTTAGAGAGGTCATTTGATTATGAAACAAAACACAGGAGAAGTTGGGAAATGGATTGAGGGCAAACATGCAAATGATCAGAAGAATCTCATACTTCAGTTATTCTGTTTATGATTTCTAGATTTGCTGTTTTGGTAATAAAGTCCTTTCTCAAGATTACTTCCTCTACTATTTGTATTCAGTTTGGATTCTTACGTATTTTGTTCATAGGAAATATAGTTTGATTTAAGATGTGAACAGAAATCTAACCTTATTTCTAAATGACAGGCTAGTTTTCCCAACATCATTATTTCTCCATTGATTTGAAATTACACCTTTAAGATATTTTGGAATCTTATTTTATTTTATTAAGTCTATTTGTTTATTTTAAGAGAGACAGAGAACATGTGAACAGGAGAAGGACAGAGAGAAGGGGAGAATCCCAAGCAGGCTCCATCCTGTCAGCACAGAGCCTGATGCGGGGCTCGAACTCATGAACATGTAGGTCATGACCTGAGCCGAAATCAAGAGTCAGACACTCAACCAACTGAGCCATCCATGAACCCCAACATACTTTGAGCTTTTAAAGTAATTTGGGTTTATTTCTGTACTTTTGTCTAGTTCCACATATATATACTTGTATATTTTGACAGCCTACCATATTGCCTTGTGTGCTAAATGTTTGTGACAAGCACTTATTCCTCCAGATGATTCTTAGTATAATTTTGTGTAATTAGGAAAAAAAAAATACGAGAATTAGAAGAAGTGGAGATGTTTTAGGTGTGCATATTAAGTTAGTACCCACATGAAACTGTACTTCTTACTTTTACTTTTTGAGTTCACCACAGAAAAGCATATCAAAGTTTAAAGACCTATGTAGCCCACCCACCATGCTCCCCTCCCTTAGGTTTCATGGTCACTAACCACAGTCCCAGAGAACAACCAGTACAGACTGGGGAAGAAGGGCAGGGGCCCTGGGTGAAACATGGGCAAGAATAACCTGGAATTGATAGGTTATTTGGCATCTAGAAAATCTTGCATCTGAATTAGTGATAAAAATATTAAAGATAAAAACCAAAGTGATTATTAGGAAGAAAAATTTTGTGTAAGAAAGGAAACATCATCATAGTACCCTTATGTGTTTTTCCTATGAACAAAATTTATGCAGTCATACGAATATTGATAAAATAATAATTCTAATATAGCTGTATTGAAAGGGTTAGGGATGTGAAGAATTAAGTATGGAAATTCTCATATTTGAATGTATGAATTTAATAATTTTTAAAACTGAAAAGTCAACAAATGGCAACATATACATACGATTTTAAAATACGGACATGTTTAACGTAAGCATAGATAAAAGAGTTGAAAGTGGTTGTGGGGATTGATATTTCTTCATTAAAAACTGAAGTTTTGGGGCGCCTGGGTGGCTTGGTCAGTTAATCATCCGACTTCAGCTCAGGTCATGATCTCACGGTCCGTGAGTTCGAGCCCCGTGTCGGGCTCTGTGCTGACAGCTCAGAGCCTGGAGCCTGTTTCAGATTCTGTGTCTCCCTCTCTCTCTGCTCCTCCCCTGTTCATGCTCTGTCTCTCTCTGTCTCAAAAATAAATAAATGTTAAAAAAAAAATTAAAAAAAAAAACTGAAGTTTTAGGGGGGATAAAGTGATCTTGAATAAGTATATGAAGTATTTAATGAATACACACTTAGAACTAAGACCAAGGATTAGCTTGCTCAATATGCCACAGTTAATAAGTGACAACCTGGATTTACACACAGGGGAAGGCTTAGAGGAGAACTAGAATAGAGTTAAAAACTAGTCTGCAAACTAGGGCTAGAAGGGAAATTCTTGACTTGATGAAGAACATTTTTGAAAAAACTACAGCCAAGGTCCACTTCAGAATGGCAGCATAAGTTTCATGGCCCAGTTCCTCAAAAGAAGAATAAATGGTGAAAATTATATATTAAAAAACACGATTTAAAAATCTCTGGAGGGGAACCTGGGTGGCTCAGTTGATTAAGCGTCTGACTTTGGCTCAGGTCATGATCTCACCAGCTTGTGAGATCAAGCCCCACGTCGGGCTCTGTGCTGACAGCTCAGAGCCTGGAGCCCACTTTGGATTCTGTGTCTCCTCCTCTCTCTGCTCCTCCCCCACTCATTCTCTCTCTCTCTCTCTCTCTCACTCTCTCCTTCAAAAATAAACAAACATTTAAAAAAATCTCTGGAAAATGGGGTGGCCACCCAAGTGCTCCAGTGGGGTTGGACCATGGAGGTGGTGCCACTGATATACTGGGTGGCGGTTTGCAGGGCTGCTGGGTGATAAGGACCAGCTGAGGGTCTATGACAGGCTCGGAGCTCTGGTGGACGAGCTGGCAGTTGTGCACCCCAACTATAAACAGGAGGAGGAAGAGCGCCTCTACTACTGCCTGGACATGCTCAAGAACGTGCTGGCAGCCAGCACAGGTGGCATGCTTGCTTCCATTCGGCATCTGCCTGGGCCTCCTGTAGATGCTGCTGATCCTGCACTATGATGAAACCAGCATGAGGTGAAGTATGGCAACATCAGGTTGCCTGACATGGACAATAAGATGCTAATGGACATCAACATGACGCCCATTGCTGCTTTGCTCTGTACACCTGTTCTCATCAGTGGCCATGAGAGGTTTCTGGTTTGGGCTCTGTGCCCACATTAACCAGTGAAAACTGAAATGTGTGAACCCAAGGCTCACCTGAGACAACCAGCAAGTCCATAGCTCTTCTTCTCTGTGCTAGGACCCCTGACTCCAAGGCCAGGGATTGCTCCCACCTCACATCACCTCATGAGCTTGAACCTGGAACTGTGGCCACTCTGATTTCAGGCAACAGCAGTCTGGGTAGGCTAATGGTGCCAGCATCCCTCCCACTGCCCACTGGTTTTTTGGCACCAAGTGGATGATATTCCTGGCTGTGGGCATGTATGCCCTCTAAAAGAGAAAGAAAAAGAGATCTGTGGAAATTGTGCTAAGAGCATGCAGCAAGTGAAAAAACATTCATTCAAGAAAATATATTAAAACTTGGTAAGAACAGTGAGAATCTACAGCCTTTGAATCATAACCTGCTCTCTGCCTGTGCCTTCCCAGCTCGGTCTGACAAAAGGTCCACTTCATTCAGGTGCAGCCAAGGACACAGAACTCCCTCCTTATATCTCGCCCACCCACCAGTAGTAGACTATATTACTTCCCACAAGGGCCAGGCCTACAGCCTTTCTCAACCTCCTTCCAGCTATGTGTTGTGGAGATTAAATTCTAGGTGAGTGTGATCGAGTTTGTGGATCCCTTCTTCCACCCAGTCCACACTCGTAAGGTAGAGACTCTACCCTAGGTGTGGCATAACAAAAATACCAGGCCCTGATCACCTTGGGACCAAGCTCAGTTGTAAGGCAGTTGTTCCAGACTGGAAGGAGCAAGCTGAGATCAGAGGCTGCTTGCTGTGCCTACCTGGTGACCCATGCTTTTTTCTTTTTTTTTTAATGTTTATTTTTAAGAGAGAGAGACAGAGTGCAAGTGGAGAAGGGGCAGAGAGAGGGAGAGAGAGACACAGAACCCGAAGAAGCCTCCAGGCTCTGAACTGTCAGCACAGAGCCTGACATGGGGCTCAAACTCAATAGCCATGAGATTATGACCTGAGCCAAGTCGGACACTTAACTGACTGAGCCACCTGGGTGCCCTCCCCACCCCCCACACTGCCAGTGACCCACTCTTAAAGCTGGGGTATCACATGGAGAGAAGTGGGTCACTATCACTACTCCCATGTCTAGGAGTTGAGTCTTAGAGATTTTACCCAAAAGGGAAGGAAGGCCTTAGGTACAGAGACATCAAAAGTGTCCGCAACAAAAGTGACTTTATGGCAAAAGGAGATTAATAGATTGGTGGAATCATCGGTGAAACTTCAGGCCAGCTGGTTTGCCTGGAAAGATGCAGGGTGGGAGAAAGTGGGGAGGAGCCTGCCTCAAGTTAGAACAAGCCTCAAATGTTATCCTCAAAAACCATGCTTCAAAGGGACCCAAATTTAATCGCTTATGAATGCGGAACAACTTATTCCCCATAGCATTAAAAAAAAAAGAGAGTTCATGCTATTGCTGGGAGTTAGTGGGGCCTAACAGTGGGATATGATCAAAGAAAGAGATGAAAAGACCTCTGCTAAAATCATGGTCATCCCAAGTGACTGTGAGCATGTTGCATCCTCTGGAGAGCAACAACAAAGGCTTTACACTGCAGAGGAAATGGACTTCGTATGCATGCACGCGCACACACACACACAAACACACACACACACACATCGACCAAGTCACTAAACAAATAAACAAGGATATAACAAAACCTAAGGATGAATGAACATCCAGAGTTCTAAACTATATTATCTTAAATGCCCAGTTCCCAACCAAAAAAGTCATGAGACAGGCAAAATGTGTGACCCATACACCAGAAATTAGCAGGCAACACAAACTTCCCATGAGAGCAATCATATATTGGATTTTTTTTATGTTTATTTAAGAGAGAGACAGAGACAGAGCATGAGCGGGGGAGGGGCGGAGAGAGAGGGAGACACAGAATCTGAAGCAGGCTCCGGGCTCTGAGCTGTTAGCACAGAGCCCGACGCGGGTCTCGAACTCATGGACCATGAGATCATGACCTAAGCCAAAGTTGGATGCTTAACCGACAGAGCCACCGAGGTGCCCCCATATATTGGATTTAATAGAAAAAAAAACCCTTAAAAATAATCATGATAAATATGTTCACAGAACTAAAGGAAGTAAATATTTACTTTAAGTAAAGGAAAGCGTGAATGCCATGTTATGTGAAATAGAGACTGTCAATAAAGAGACACAAAGTGTAAAAAACAATTACATGGAAATTCTGTAATTGAAAAGTACAACTGAAATAAAAAATTCACTTTGGAAGCTCAACTGTAGATTTATTTATTTATTTATTTATTTTTTTCAACGTTTATTTATTTTTGGGACAGAGAGAGACAGAGCATGAACGGGGGAGGGGCAGAGAGAGAGGGAGACACAGAATCGGAAACAGGCTCCAGGCTCTGAGCCATCAGCCCAGAGCCCGACGCGGGGCTCGAACTCACGGACCTCGAGATCGTGACCTGGCTGAAGTCGGCCGCTTAACCGACTGCGCCACCCAGGTGCCCCGCAACTGTAGATTTAAACTGATGGAAGAATCAGTAGTTTTGAAGTTATATCAACAGAGAGTATGCAATCCAAAGTATGCAGAAAAAAAAGAATGAGGAGATATGCAGAGCCTGAGAGAAATAAATACAACACTAAATGTCAGCATATGCATGCGGGAGTACCAGGAAAACACATTTCTGATGAAAGACTTGTATAAAGAGCTCCAAGTTGTTTGTTGATAAAAAAAATCAACAAATAGCAAACAAGCAATCCAATAAAAATTGGGCAAAAGGTCTGCACAAGCACTTTACCAGAGAAGAAATACAGATGGCAAATAAACATATGAAAAGCTGCTCCACATTATTTGTCATTAGGGAACTACAAATTAAAACAATAATGCCATACCTAAAAGAATGGATAAAATTTTAAAAAATAAATAAACCCAACCAATTGCTGGCAAGAATATGGAATGACAGGAACACACACACACATCCTCTCTCTGCTAGCTATCAGGGCCTAGGAGCAATGACATTGCAGAAACAATTAGCATACCTATGGCCCAGATCTTGGTTTGAAATACCATTATTCAGTCAAAGGAACTATAGCTCCTTGGAGAAATAGCAGATTCAGTGACAAGGGCAGGAAATAAATCTACAGGATGAGCTTGGAGCATCCTGTAATGCCAGAAAGTTAAAAAAAAAAAAAAAAGAAAAAGAAAAGAAAAGAAAAAAGAAAAAGGCTAAACAACAAACAAAAAAAACCCCACCCTGCATACGTGGTCATGGTGCATGTCAAAGGGACACAGGAGCCACCAGAAACATCTCCTAATGGCCAAAGCTAGAATGATTTGAGCAGTAAAGTAGTACTTAATTAATAAAGTAGTACTTATTTATATCAAAGTAGTACTTAATTATATCAAAGTATAAAATATCCATTAATCCATTAATTACATACTGATGTAAATAGATGACTGAATGAATAAACAAACAAACAAACAAATAAATAAAGTGAATAGACAAATCTGTGCAGAAGAATTCCAGTTTATATAGATACTTTGCCCCAGGGAGCTGGACCATTTCTTTTCTCTCTTTAGTTGTGGTTTGGGGATAGTGACTTGCTGACAAAGAACACAGTAAGAGAAGGTGGAGAAAGAGCAACTTTACCAGGAAGAAACCTGGCAAACACTACTTCAGCCAGATGGTCAAGGTCAACATCAAAAGTTATATAAGTTATGAGGATAGTATTTGCCACTGATAGGATATGATTAAAATGGCAATTTTTCTCTGTGGTCTTTCTCCTAAAAAGCTATCACCACAGTCTAGTCATGAGAAAAACATCAGAAGAATCCCAATTGAGGGACATTCTACAGAATGCTTGATTAGTACTCCTCAAAACTTACAAAGGACATCAAAAGCAAGGAATGTCTAAGAAACTGTCACAGATAACATATCCTAAGAGGGACCTAAAGAGACATGATGACCAAATATAAAGTGATAGGCTGAATGGGATTCTGGAGCAGAAAAACACAGGATTAAACTATGGAAATCTGAATAAAATATGAATTTCACTTCATCATAATGTATCAATATTGGCTCGTTAATAATAACAAAGGTACCATACTAATGTAGGATATTAATGATGTGGGAAAATGGGTGTGTGATATATGGGAATTCTCTATACGGTCTTTATTATTTTCTATAAATCCAAAACTGTTCAAAAATTTTTTAAAAACTTATTAAAAAGTCTTTGAGGTAGGGGCACCTGGGTGGCTCAGTCAGTTAAGTGTCTGACTCTTGATCTTGGCTCATGTTGTGATTTCGCAGTAATGAGATTGAGCCTGCATTGGGCTCCAGGCTGACAGTACGGAGACTGCTTGGGATTCGCTCTGCCCTTCCTGCTCTTTCTCTCTCTCAAAATAAATAAATAAACATAAAAAAAAAGACTTTGAGGTAAAGTTCTTGTTTCTCAGAATGAAGCCAGATAACACTTGAAGGAAAAACAATCACCATTTTTCTGTCTCCAATTATAATAATTGATTCAAATAATTATTGTCATTGGATGCTAAAACCATTGATGAAAAATTATTAGGGAACAAGAAATGCACATGGTATCAGTATATCACCCTACAGATTAGATTTTAAAAGCAAGGAAATCAGTTATCTTTATCATAGAAAGAACTGATGAATACTGCCTTGAATGAAGTAATCAGTTAACAAGACAAACTGATGTTATAGGTCTCGTGATGCGAGAAGGAAAAAAACCAGCACATCTGGTGTTGCTGAACTATTTAATTTAAATTAATCATGAGGAAATGTCACAAAAATAGAGATTGTGGGATATTTTACATGATGTCTGATGCAAATATTTTAAAAAATCTTAAATGTCATGAAAGAAAAAAAAGCCAGAAGTTTCTTCTAGATTACAGGAAGCTATAGAATGATAATAACCAAAAGTAAATAGTGACATTTAATTGAATTCCTGACGAAAAAATAAATTGCTATCAAGGACAATTTGGGGAAAATGGGAAAAATTTTAATGTGAACATTGTATTAGGTGATGTTAAATTTCTTGAGGATAGTAATGATATGACAATGTAGGAAATGTCTTTGTTCTTTTGAGATATATGTTGAAGGATATGTGGGTAAACTGTCATAATGTCATCATATATATGTATATATACATATGTGAATTAAATATATATATGTACCCATTTATAGTACCATTTACCAGGCAGTATGGTAAAATGTTAATTAATAATCTTGGTTTAAAAAAATTCATGAGCATTCTCTCAACTTTTCTGTAGGTTTGAAATATTTCAAAATAAATTTAAAGGAAAATGTCACTGATTCACATTTTCTTGAATCTCTGCCCACTTTACAGCTTAGTTTCTTGAATGTTTTCCTCTCTTGCTACTTTTGCTTCTCTGAGCTGTGTACAATGTGACTTAGTGGTTAGGAACATGGATTCTGGAGCTAGACAGCCTGTATTTGATCCCTGAACTCCAAATTAATATTTCTGTGGACAAATTGTGCAATTTCTGTGTCCCCCATTTTTTCAGTGGGGTTATAGGAAATTAAAATATAGAAATAAAAGTAAAATATGTAACAAAACACCAAATAGTTAAACGGATACTGGTGAAAAATTATTTATAAGCTAAAAGAATGTCTGAGAATTAATTTAAAATCAGGTATAAAATGAAAGATGAGGCAAGAGACATGAATGTATTAGTTAATATTTATTCAGCTGCAATAAAAGCATTTTTCCCAAACAAGTTTAACAGTTAGAAGGTCTATTAAATTTTGAAACCAGAAGGGATGGTTAATTCCAGTGACTCTGGGTTTGTTTCTATGTGATTCCCTCAGCTATGTGCTCTTGTGTGTGTTGACTTCATCTCTAGGCTGGTTTCTCCCTTGATGGCAAAATGGATGTAGACTGTGCCAGATTTCATATCCACACAGCATGGCATTCAGAGGAAGGAAGACTACCTTTTTTGTGGATCTGTTTTAAAATAAAGGAACCACGTATTCCAGAAACTTCTACAAAATTACCTCTTTTGTTTCATTGGCCCCAAATACGTCATGTACTCTTCCCTTAACAGACCTCTAGGATTCAGTGTTGCTAAGAGTTGGGGGTGGATGGTACAGAAATACATAACAAAACTTGTGGTAACCCTAGGAAAGGGAGAGGGAATCAATGTATGTGAGTCTGACAATTAAAAATATCCTCTAAAGTAAGGAGTGGATAAAAGGAACAACATTCATCTAACTCAGCTATCTGGATTTCCTTTATACTCTTAAAAAGAGTTTAGGACCCTATAGAGCTTTGTTTATGTGTTTATTATTATTGATTGATTAATTCAAAAATAAAAATAACAAAGCTATTACATATTAACTTAATTATATTAAAATATATTAAAGGAAATGGTTAGTGAATGGCCAAATGTGTCAGGAACTTTACTAAGTATTAGTGAAAGGAAATCAGTTATGACTAGGTTGATATTCACAGGAAGAATATAGGCTTTTATTTTATTACCCAGTAGTAGTTACAATTGCCTATTTTTCTTTAAAATGTTGCTGATATCTGTACACTCCTCTACTTTTATTCAGTTTCAGCTCTCATTGTCTAATATATGAATCATTACAGTGAGTCTTATTGTGTCCGGCTTCATTGCATTCAATTGCCAGATTAGTTTTCTGAAAGATACAATCATACTACCCTGTTCTAGGAAGAATTTGCTGTCTGATGCCTCTGAGATAAATTCAGATTCCTTTGGGTGGCATATAAGATTCTCAATAACCTGATACACTTCCACCTTTATTTCCCATATTCAGGAACAGCTCTGAACAACAACTTTCTTACTCTTTCCATGGTTCACCTCCTTTATCCCCCATTCCCAAGGCCACGCTTATTTCCAAAAACATCGGCTGTGGTCATACTTATTCCTTTTTTCCTGCAAATATCATTTTTAAAATCATTTTTAGGGCACATTTTACTTTTGATACTACATAAGAACTCAGTACACAAAGCTACAGGGATCTCCATTTTCTGAACTCCCAAGCAGCATTGATACAAATTCGAGCTTGATCTGAATGACTTGGATGAACTTGAGCAAGCTACTCAGTTTCAAAGTATGAGATTTTTACTGAGAAAAAACATGAAAAATCATGTCTAACCAATATATATGGAAGGTCCAGCTTTGTGCCTAGCAGATAGTATGTTCTCAGTAAATTATTTTTTCTTTCATATTTGCATATGTAAGTGATCAGTAAATCTTTTTTGTTCAGGTATTTAGGTATTTAGAATTTTCACTATTTTCTGCCTACTTTATGCTTTACAGCATCTCCAAATTTTTGTTAATGCTGTGAATATGTCAGTAATTTACATTGGAATCAGTACAGGTTGGTGTAGTTGCTAATAACAAGACAAGTAATAATATCAGAGAGAAAAAAAAATCATTTAGTTTCATGTATTCAGAATTTCACTTTACTTTTGATGGATGCCTAATCAAACGGCATGAAAATATCCAAATCCATAGGGATGTCAGAATAAATAGCATCTATTTCAACTATAGATTGATAAATAATCAGTAAACAGATACTTTATTTCAGAGAACTTGAGAGTAAAATTGACAAACACTAAAGATGAAAATATTCTTGATTTGAAAATAGGTATTCCGTGTGAATTAATATTCAAACATAATCTCTTGAATAAACTCAAAATTGAGAATCAAGTATATCCAGTTTACTTCTGACAGGTGGTGTTAAGAAGGGATTAATTCTTGAGAACTTGGAATGTGCCAGAGTTTGTAAGATTATGCTTTGAGGTTCCAAAAATTTGTCAATTCCAAATGGAGGCAATCTTTATATATACTGACTTCTATTCCTAGTATTTGTAGAAAATTGTAACTCATTACACTTTGAAACA